>NW_026652283.1:60569855-61111373 GCF_009828535.3 Hylobates moloch
GATACCCTTTCTTCCAGTTGATCGCATCTGCTACTGAGGCTTCTGCAATCTTCGCGTAGTTCTCGAAACTTGGCTTTCAGCTCCATCAGCTCCTTTAAGCCCTTCTCTCCATTGGTTATTCTAGTTATCCATTCTTCTAATATTTTTTCAAAGTTTTTAACTTCTTTGCTATTGTTTTGAATTTCCTCTCGTAGCTCAGAGTAGTTTGATCGTCTGAAGCCTTCTTCTCTCAACTCATCAAAGTCATCCTCCATCCAGCTTTGTTCCGTTGCTGGTGAGGAACTGCGTTCCTTTGGAGGAGGAGAGGTGCTCTGTTTTTTAGAGTTTCCAGTTTTTCTGCTCTGTTTTTTCCCCATCTTTGTGGTTTTATCTACTTTTTGTCTTTGGTGATGGTGATGTACAGATGGGTTTTTGGTGTTGAAGTCCTTTCTGTTTGTTAGTTTTCCTTCTACCAGACAGGACCCTCAGCTGCAGGTCTGTTGGAGTTTACTAGAGGTCCACTCCAGACCCTGTTTGGCTGGGTGTCAGCAGCGGTGGCTGCAGAACAGCGGATTTTCGTGAGACCACAAATTCAGCTGTCTGATAGTTCCTCTGAAAGTTTTGTCTCAGAGGAGTACCCGGTTGAATGAGGTGTCAGTCTGACCCTACTGGGGGGGTGCCTCCCAGTTAGGCTGCTCAGGGGTGAGGGACCCACTTTAGGAGGCAGTCTGTCTGTTCTCAGATCTCCAGCTGCGTGCTGGGAGAACCACTACTCTCTTCAAAGCTGTCAGTCAGACAGGGGCATTTAAGTCTGTGGAGGTTCTTTGCTGAGTTTTTGTTTGTCTGTGCCCTGCCCCCAGAGGTGGAGCCTACAGAGGCAGGCAGGCCTCCTTGAGCTATGGTGGGCTCCACCCAGTTCGAGCTTCCTGGCTGCTTTGTTTACCTAAGGAAGCCTGGGCAATGGCGGGCGCCCCTCCCCCAGCCTCGCTGCCGCCTTGCAGCTTGATCTCAGACTGCTGTGCTAGCAATCAGCGAGACTCCGTGGGCATAGGACCCTCCGAGCCAGGTGCGGGACACAATCTCCTAGTGTGCCGTTTTCCAGGCCCGTTGGAGAAGCGCAGTATTAGGATGGGACTGACCCGATATTCCAGGTGCCGTCTGTTTCCCCTTTCTTTGACTAGGAAAGGGAACTCCCTGACCCCTTGCACTTCCCGAGTGAGGCAATGCCTCGCCCTGCTTCGGCTCGCGCACAGTGCGCTTCACCGTCTGTCCTGCACCCACTGTTAGGCACTCCCTAGTGAGATGAAACCGGTACCTCAAGCAGAAATGCAGAAATCACCAGTCTTCTGTGTCGCTGGGGCTGGGAGCTGGAGACCGGAGCTGTTCCTATTCGGCCATCTTGGCTCCACCCTCCCTCAGCCTTGTTAATGTAGTTGTTTCATAGTGTCGTTGGTCTGCCTACTTCAGTGTGTTTTTGTAGTGGCTGGTAATGGTTTTTCCTTTCCATATTTGGTGCTTCCTTTAGGAGCTCTTGCAAGGCAGGCCTTGTGATGATAAATTCCCTCAGCATTTGCTTGTCTAAAAAGGATTTGATTTCTCCTTCACTTACAAAGTTTAGTTTGGTTGGATAAGAAATTCTGGGTTGGAATTTCTTTTCTTTAATAATGTTGAATATTGGCCCCCAAACACTTCTGGCTTGTAGAGTTTCCACTGAGAGGTCTGCTGTTAGTCTGATGGGATTCCCTTTGTAGGTGACCTGTCCTTTCTCTCTGGCTGCCCTTAACATTTTTTCCTTCATTTTGACCTTGGAGAATCTGATAATTATGTGTCTTGGGGTTGATCTTCTCATGGAGTATCTTACTGGGGTTCTCTGGATTTCCTGAATTTGAATGTTGATCTGTCTTGCTAGGTTGGGGAAGTTCTTCTGCATGATATCCAGAAGTATGTTTTCCATCTTTGTTCCATTCTCCCTGTCTCTTTCAGGTGCCCCAGTTGTAGGTTTGGTCTTTTTACATAATCCCCTAGTTCTTAGAGGTTTTTTTCATTCCTTTTCATTCCTTTTTCTCTAGTCTTGTCTGCTTGTCTTATTTCAGCAAGATAGTCTTCAAGCTCTGAGATTCTTATCTCCACTTGGTCTATTTGACTATTGATACTTGTGGTTGTCTTATGAAGTTCTCGTGTTGTGTTTTTCAGCTCTGTCAGGTCATTTATGTTTTCTCTAAATTGGTTATTCTGGTTATCATCTCCCATATTGTTTTATCATGATTCTTAGCTTCTTTGCATTGGGTGACAACATGCTCCTTTAGCTCAGTGAAGTTCATTATTACCTACCTTCTGAAGCCTACTTCTGTCAGTTTATGCATCTCAGCCTCATCCCAGTTCTGTGCCCTTGCTGGAGAGGTGTTGTGATCATTTGGAGGAGAAGAGGCACTCTGGCTTTTTGAGCTTTCAGCATTTTTGTATTAATTCTCATCTTTGTGAGCTTATCTACCTTTGATCTTTGAGGCTGGTGACCTTTGGATGGGGTTTTTTGTGGAGTCTTTTTTGTTGATGTTGTTGTTGTTGTTGCTTTCTGTTTGTTTTTAACAGTCAAGCCCTTCTTCAATAGGGCTGCTGCAATTTGCTGGGGGTCCACTCCAGACCCTATTCACCTGGGTCCCTCCTGCACCTGGAGGTGTCACCAGTGGAGGCTGCAGAACAGCAAAGATGGTAGCCTGCTTTTTCCTCTGGGAGCTCCATCCTAGAGGGGCACCAGCCTGATGCCAGTGGGAATGCTCCTGTATAAGGTGTCTAGTGACCCCTGTTGGCTGGGGGTCTCACCCAGTTAGGAAGCATAGGATCAGGGACCTGCTTAATGAAGCAGTCTGGCTGCCCCTTGGTGGAGTGGGTGTGCTGTGCTGAGAATTTCCTGGACTCTTCAGAGCCAGCAGGCAGGAAACACTAAGACTGCTGAACCATGGAGACCATGGCTGCTCCTTCCATCAGGGGCTCCATCTCAGGGAGGTCAGAGTTCTGTCCTCTGTCCATAACCCCCTGGCTGGAGTTGCTGAAATTCCTGCAGGGAAACCCTTCCCAGTGAGGAGGGATGGATCTGGGTCCCACCTAAGAATCAATCGGACCACAATCTGCCACAGCTGCTGTGCTGCCCTGTGGGGAATTCCTTCCATTCCAAACCATCCAGACTCCCTGGCCTGGTAGGACAGACTGGAGCCACGGTGACGGCAGCTCCTCTTACCGTGGGATCTCAGTCATCTTAGGCAGTCTGCAAACTGCTGCTGCAGGCCACAACCCAAACAACTGCTGAGTATCTGCACAGCTCTGTGCTTGGGACCCAAGGCCCTGGTGGCATGGGCTCACGAGGGGATCTCCTGATCCACAGGTTGTATAGATCCATGGAAAATGCGTGATTTCCTGGTTGGGGTAGCACAATCACTCACTGCTTCCTTTGGCTGGGGATGAGAGCTCCGCTTGCCCTGTGCTACTCTGCTCTCGGGTGGGCCATTTTTCCACCCTGCTTTTCCTTGCTCTTTGTGCGTCGTGCTAACCACCTAGTTAGTCCCAATGAGAGAATCTGCATACCTCCGTTGAAGGTGCAGACTTCACTTGCCATTTTTGTTCTTGGTGGGAGCCTCTGACTGCAGCTGCTTCTAATCAGCTATCTTGGCCCCTCACCAATCCTGCTTTTTTATTACTGTTTAAATGGAAGCCTGCTAGAAGCCTGCTGGAAGCCAAATGGAATTTGGTTGGTCTTTGTCCCTAGTTCCCGGGAGATAACTGCTAACCCCTTGGAATTTCCCAAGTGATATGAGAGTGACTTTATCAATGGTGGGCCCTGATAGTTTACCAAGCTGACTTACTTTGACTCCTGGTAGCGAATGACTCAGTATAGGGGGGCTGGCCATGGCTGAAAGATCAACCATGAGAGTTGAGGCTTTGAGCCATTATGATATCAGTCTGACATCTGAAGGGTGGTGCCGGAAATTGGGTTCAACCACATAGGTGTTGATTCCATCAAAGATCCTATGTAATTAAATCCCAATAAAACTCCGGACGTCAAAGCTTGGGTGAGCTTCTCTAGTTGGCAGTTCTCTGTGTACATGATGTGCCAGGAGGATAACCTACCCTAATTCCATGGGGAAAGGATAACAGAAGCCTCATGTTTGGAACCCTCCCAGATCTTGCTCTCTGCATGTCTCCGTTTGGCCAGTTCTAATTTGTATCTTTTTGCTTTAATAAAACTGTAAAAATAAATATAGTGCTTTTGTGAGTTCTGCAAATTGTGCTAATAAGTTGTCTAACCTGAGAGGATAGTGGAAACCCTAAAATTTGCAACCCGTTGGTCCGAAGTGAGGGTGGGCCGGGGACCCCTGCACTTGCAGCTGGTGCCTGAAGTGGGGGCAGCCTTGTAAAGGACTGTACCCTTAACTGTGAAGTTTGGCCCAACGCTGGGTAAGTTAGTGTCATAAGTCATTGAAATGTCCATTCCTAATTCTGCCTAAGCCTATTAATAAAATGTTATCTAAATATACCCCTCTCAATGTAGACACCAAATAGCTAAAGCCACAATGATGCTGTGAATGGGAGTTAATAAAGAGGGACTAGATTAACATCAGAATCCCCATCATATAATATGGAGTCATCAATGCATAGGTGTTGTTTAAAGCAGTTAGACTGCATTAAGCCTTGGAGATACAAAAGAGTTTCTTTCTTGGATTTCTGAAGTAGAAGCATTGGATAGTGCCTTCTCCCAGATGAGAGGGAGATCTGGGCTTATCTAATCTCATCAGCCACATGGGCAATGAGTTCAACAGTAGAAAAGTGATGAAGAAGGAATAGGCATTCAAGAAGACGCCTTTAATCCCTTTACTTATCCACCCAAATCTTCAATTTGACCCAATTTCATCTTTAGAATCCATTTATATTTAAACCATAATGGAACTTGTGTTTGAAGAGCTATGAATTCAAGAGTAAGGAATATGTTCAAACATTTCAGTGCCCTTTAGAGGTTAAGTAAGAGGTTAAAGATAGAGCAGGAGGCATGGCCTGGTCACTTCAAGGGTCTTCCCCAATAGATAGGGGAGGTTTCTGGTTTTTGGTTGTTGCAAGTCATGTTTCTGAGATAGAGTAGCAGGATAATGCAGTAAGAGATGGGTGGAAGCCTCATGCTGTCTTCATTCTATCCAAGTTTAACTCTTGCCCCTAAGGCCAGAATCTACATCAGGCTGTGAAAGTTTCTCAGTTTGACTGTCTCTCTTCTACCATTGTTATGGACCAAATTGTGTCCCCTTCCCCCAAATTCACGTGTTGAAGCCCTGGCCCCCAGCGTGATGGCTCTTTGGGTATTTTGAGATGGGACTTTTAGGGGTAGTTAGGCTTAGATGAAGTCATGAAGGTGAGGCCTTCATGAGAAATCAGTGCTCGTATAAAAGACACCAGAGCTGTCCCTCTGCCATGTGAGATCACAGCGAGAAGGTGGCCATCTGCAGGCCAGGAAGAGGGCCCTGGAACCAAATCAGCTGACATCTTGATCTTAAACTTCATAGCCCCCAGAACTGTGAGAATAAATTTCTGTTGTTTAAATCACTCAGGCCATGGTATTTTGCTATAGCAGCCCAAGCAGAGTAAGATAATATTTAATGTTAATTATGCTCAGAATCTGGTGACTATGTTATTAATATTCTATTTTACCACATTTTTGTTTGTGAACTCCCTCCAGTCTTCATTGATATGTTGATGGACAATTGGGGCAAAATCAGGCATTGCTGTCTTCCTACTATTTAAACCAAGAAGTTCAGCCTTGGTGCATTTGGCTTAACTTCCTTTATCTTTTCAAGACGTTTTCAAGGAATTGTAAGAACTACCCTCTCTTTTCCACTTCCACCTTTCTCTCTTTCTTTGAATAACACCCAAGTAAAAATGATGATGTTATTACAATGGTATCTTGTTAGGACACTATGTGAATCCTGACCTACACCAATCCTCCCCTCATTTAGAGATTCTCTGAGGTCTTGGATGTGGGGGCACGGATAAAAACAGACAGATTGTGAAGATGAAGTAAGACAAAGCAAAGCGAAGAAATGGTTATTTCTTAGTTATAAGGTTAGCTCCTAAGCCTAATGCAGAACTCTAAAAAGTTTCAGTGGATCTTGTGAACTCCCTTTTGATGTGCTAGTATGTGTCTAACTAGTCAACAGTATAAACTGTCTATTTTTGTTTCACAAACAAAAACCCACATGCAGATCATACCCTCTTTTCCACTCTGTTTGCTAAGATTAAGGGAACCCAAAAGAGGCCACACCCACATTATAACGATTGTTAACTTGGCAGTGTGGTAACATTTAATACCAAATAGCCAATAAAATCCTAAACTTAAACCTAAATAATACTTCTCCATAGGGATTGGAAAGGAGATGGGGAGAAGGAGCCTTGAGCTCCCCCTAGAGGTCAGCAATTACAGTCCCCATAAATTAGGTTTTATATTATAAACTGAATTTTGCTTTCTTATATAATTAAATTTGCCTTCACCAATCATCCTGCCAAAGTCTGTTCAGAACTTTAGGGAGCATTAAAGTAATTAGATAAAAAGAAAGCATAAGTAAAGCACACAGCCTAAAAAAGGCACAAAGACATATGCTGTAATTGTATACACATTCTTTTTGACCCTTGTTACAAGCATCCTGGTAGGGGCACGAGCGTTGAGGTTTTTGCCTATTTCAATTAGCCACTTCAGTTAGAAATGACCACACAGGTTACTTGAAAAAGAGAAAGACTAGTTTTACCCCCTTTCCCCAGCAACTTCTTAGACCACTAATTCAGAATCTCTAAGGGTGGGACTCAGTGTTTTTAAAAAAACTTCTAAGGTGTCTTTAATGTGCAGCCAAGTTTGAGAACCAGTGCACTATGGGCAAAGATTTGTTCTTCAAACCTAGCTTCTTCCTTCTGAGCTCCATGTTTTTTCTGTTTTTATAATTTATGATTCCATTTTCTATGATTCCATTTTGTTGCAGGCAGTTCCTCTTTGATCTCTTTTATATTTTAATTTTGTCAATCTTATTTTCTTCACCACTTTCAGCTCTGTTCAAAAGATGCTTCTAATTTGCAATTATTAATAATAAGCCTAAGATATTCTAGGTTTACCCCCATCACCCTTGATCTGGTGATACCTACTCTTCCAGGAGCCTGGACCTTGTTTATGAGAAATAGGTATTAAAAAATTATAGGAGGTCATTTTTTAGACTGGACTTTTACACTAAGTCCCAACAGATGAGAATAAACCAAAATGGAGTCACTTTGCTAAATGCCACATAGTGAAACTGAAACTTTATGGGAGCAGACAGAACCCAAAACAGACCATTTTTTCCTGAAAACAGGAGATTCCAGTCTACTGGAGTCAGTTGAATAAGGAAGTCCCTTCTGCTTTAACCCTTAGAAAAAAAAAGTGAACTGAAGCAGCCTGATATTAATAATCAGCCTTTTTTTTTCCTACTATTTTGTTTCCTTGTTCCCATCTTACAAAACCCACTGTATGCCATTGCCCAGCGGGAACTCGTATTCTATTTTATAGAATGGAGGCTGACCTGATTACTGAATTGTGAATAAAAACCAATTAGATTTATAACTAAATTTGTCGTAACTTAGTCTTTGACAAAGGTAAAGATCTCTATCAGGCACAAAGGCCTCAACTAAAGAGTTTGAGTCTTAAGACTTTTCCTGCATTCATCACACTTTGACTGATGGCTACCTTTGCATTGTATTAATTTGTTCAAATTGCTCCCCTTAGAACTCAGTTTTTAAATAGAACATCAAAGAGTTTAAGATCTTATACAGAAAGTCATCCAACCATAACCCTAAATTCAATAGCAGACCTAATGCCTCCATCTCTTCACTTCTGTAACTGTCCTGGAATGCCTTTCAGAAAGCTGGGAAGATAGACTGCTGGTTGCATATTGACTTCTTATCTACTGCATACATGTCCTACAACTAATATTTAGACGTGACTAAAGAGAGACAGGGTAACTTTGAAATTTCTAATAGAAAAAAACTCATCTCACTTTAATTTATATGCTTGGTTCAATTTTAGCAGGAAAACCCCACAACGTCAGAGGAGCTTATCCAGCTATCTTCACAGCATTATGTAGTATTCTCTGACCACAATCCCCACACCAGAGTAGGGCAGAAACTAGACATTCATATGTCTTGGCTTTATCCCTCTAACCCATAGCTCAGTTCTCTCTTTGTTACCAGGCAAGAATCAAATGAGAAAACAGTTGCCAGGTCCTGATGTTTTTGCCTCAATTTGTCTGTGTTATTAAGGTTGAATTTCAAGGCCTATGTCTTCCTCCTTACTCCCCTTCTCCAACTCCCAACTTTACTTATTTGAATACTCACACTCTTACCAAGTATCTAGGAGAACCCTTTGCCAGCAAGGCATGGGGCAGAGTCACTGGTCTACTATGGATCCTGTTCCTCTAGCTTCTGCTGGCTTTCTTCTTTGCCATATGCCTTTCGTATTCCATTCTAAGTTCGTTCACTTATGTTTGAGGATTCTTGCTTTTGACCTCCCTCCCAGATAAATGGGGATACCAGAGCTGAGCTCTTGTGGTTGGAATGGATATGACTAATATACAAGTATAGGGCTTGAAGAAAAAAAGCCTGACAGCTGAAAACTGCAAAAGAGTTGCGTATGGGAGAAGGTCTAAAATGTCAAGTCCAGATAAACAGGGGAAAAGCAAGACATTGACCAAAATTGAAGGGTCAGCCAAAAATTCTGGTAAGACAGAGTGAATGGATTTAAGAGAAAAAACCTGAAAATATTCCTAAATGCAAGGAAGTACAGGGGATGGGAATCTTTTATAGTCTGCCCATGGCTGAATCCATGGAAGGGAGGCATGTAAGATTTCAAGGAAGTTCTGAAACTTATCCTGCTAGAAGGAAGCTTGTAATCATTTCATCTGCAAACTCTTAAATACATCGTAAGTATAGTTTTCATCAGAAATTTCTATGGAAGTTTTCTATTACCAGGGTGTTCTGTGAAAAGTCTGCTGCAGTTCCTTGTTCACTTGGGGAAATTTCTCTTGCTCTCACTCCTGATCAGTGCTCCCCGTGATGTTTGAGTTGCTGCTTTCTATCAGCCTTCAGCATGGGTTCTTCACAGTTATGAACCACACATCCTACTTTGGTGGGAACAGTTGTTCCCCAATTGTAGTCCAAGCCAACCTGCAGTAAATATAGACATTGAGACATTTGCTATGCAAGGCAAGTAAACGTTCTTCCAACCTAGATTCAGGGCAGAAGTGCAGTGAGTATGCAACCATTTAATATCTAGTATTGCACAGATAATTATCTCAAAGGAAGAGAAAAATGGTGGAAAGGCTCCTTAAGGAATTCCCTATATTTAATTTCAGCAAATAATTATGTATTTTAATAATTTCAACAATCAGGGCTTCACATCTCTGATTAGATTTGTATGAAGATTATATGAAGCTATATCAAGAGATCCAAAATTAATCTGTTAAGCGTTCTTCCAACATAATTATTAAAAATTGGACTTATCTTGTAAGATAGACTTTCTGGAAGACTTTATGTTTTCCCTCTCTCCTTTCTTTTCTATTTTTCTTTCTATCATGAGAGCTGAGGACTGGAACTATTATAAAAAGTGGAAGAATCAGTATTTTGACAGTATTATCTATTAACATAAAACATTTGATCTAGTTAGCCAACTAAAACCTGCCTAAAATTCAAGCCACACAATAACAGGGCATTTACCTTATTTTCCAATCATAACTCTCTGTCTTCTAGAAAGGACTTCAATATAGGACACGTTCCTGTGTTTCTTTCCAGGGAAAATAGGTTGCCATATAGGGTAGGCACAAATCCTTACAATGGCAATTGACACAGGGGCCTTAGTCCTAAGCATTGACTCCTCCACAGTAGTATCATTGTAAAAACCACAAAAATGATCACAATAACCATAAGAACTAACACTTATTGACAATTTCCCAGGTACTCTGCTATGCCCTTTATATGTATTTTCCCTTTTAATCCTTAGAATAACTCTATGGGACAGAAACTGTTACCATCCCTATTGTACATATAAGGAAAATAACACTTAGATTAAATAACTATTGCAAGGTCACATAGCTGCAAGGGCTAGAACTGGGACTGAAACCATGTCTTCCTCACATACCCTCCCCGCGTCCCTTTCAGACGTCTTGAGGGCCCACCTTGGTCAGCCCTTCCCACATGTGAGATTGCCTCATCTATTCACCAAATAAGTATTGAGTACTATGTGCTAGGCACTTTCATAGAAAATGGGGGTTCAATAATGAACATGATCAGTCTCTGCTATCAAGGGGCTCAAAGATTAATTCAATTTCCCTTCAATTTGTTCTATAACAAGATTTCTTTTCAGATTTCTTTCTTGGGCAATTAAGAAGTGAAAATTTAGATGCCTATACAGAACCTGCAGTTAAATGGTGTGAAGTATGCCAGGCAAAGGTAGAATTCTGGGAGCAAAGCTGTTTTTATTTTGACCAGATGCACACATCTGCCTAGTTTTTGCCATATTAAAGACCTGGCGGCTTTATAGTATCTATGGACTGTCTTTGTGCCTTCATTTTCAAATGTTTCCAAACCTAAGTGTTCATCAGAATCACCTGTAGGGCTTAAGACAGTCTGCTTAGCCCCATCCCCAGTTTCTGATTCAATAGGTCTTAGGTGGGGCCTCAGAATTTGCATATCTAACAAGTTCCCAGGTGATGTGGATGGGGCTGATGTGGGGACTACATTTTGAGAAACATTGTCAGGCCACCTATGCATAATTTTAGTCTTCCTATTATATTAGTTATATTATTTCTGGTGAGATTCCTAAGGAGTTTAGTCTCTAAAAGCCTCAGATCTCATACTACTTCTCTCCCTTCAATCCTCCAAAAAATATTTATTGAGATCTGTGTTAAGAAACTGGAGTGGCCGGGCGCGGTGGCTCACGCCTGTAATCCCAGCACTTTGGGATGCCGAGGCGGGCGGATCACGAGGTCAGAAGATCGAGATCATCCTGGCTAACACGGTGAAACCCCGTTTCTACTAAAAATACAAAAAATTAGCCGGGCGTGGTGGCAGGCGCCTGTAGTCCCAGCTACTTGGGAGGCTGAGGCAGGAGAATGGCGTGAATCCGGGAGGCGGAGCTTGTAGTGAGCCTAGATGATGCCACTGCACTCCAGCCCGGGCAACAGAGCGAGACTCCGTCTCAAAAAAATAAACAAAAAACGAAACTGGAGATACTGAAATGAATAAGACAGTATGGCTGGTAGTTTTGTACATATAAGACATGATTTTCTGTCTCTTAACCTCTATTTCTATATTCTCTTTCAGTATAATCTGTTAAATTTATTGAAATTTGTTTCAGGGTGATGAGCTAAATTATAAGTTAAACTAAGAATTCACCTACATTTTATTAATGTGTTAAATGGTAAAATTAGTGAAAACCTTTAAGTTTTCATAGAACAAATAAAAATAATCAAGTAGATTAAAATAAGGATCTCAATTTAGTCACTAGATGCCGTATATATAGGATAGTTAGCTATCGAATGGCTTCTCAGGTGCACTGACGAACAGGGAGTGTGCTCAGCACTAAATTTTCTTTGGAAAAATACACATTTGAAGATTTAGGAGGTTCAGGAACATATTTTTTTTTTTTATTTTAAGTTCAGAGGTACATGTGCAGAATGTGCAGGTTTGTTACATAGGTAAACATGTGCCCCGGGGGGAAATAGAACATACTATTCACATGAGTTATCAGTATGACTACCATCGATACTGCCACTATCACCCAATATTTATTAAGTGTTGACTGTGTGTCAAGAACTATGGTTCACGTTAATGATGCATGATCTCTTCGTGCTCACGAAATCTGTGAAGCAGGTACTATTATTATCTCCACTTTTACTAAGACTTTAGGCAGATTTAATACTAAGTGTTGGTACTGAGTGTGGTGTTGCTGCTAAAGGCAGGAAGCTTTGGTGTCCTGGCACATGAACTGTTAATATACTGTGTGCTTGGGAATTAGGTAGACTTAGGCTATTTTCCAGAAGCCATGAGTGCCCTGCCCAGGTCCACCCACTGACTTCACAGCCCAGCTGAGTTTTGCCCTTTTCTTGTGTCCTCCCACCCTGTGGTGTACTGGGTGTGGCACTGCTAAAAGAATGACATCACAAGGAACGGAACACTTAGCTCTACCAGAGTGTAGCTTTCTAAGCGACACTAAGAGTATAGCTTTCCTTTGCTATGATATTGTAGAAATTGAATGGACAGTTTTATTTTTGGATAGTTCCCTCAAGCTTGCATTTTGTTAATATGAGAGATGTCCTCAGAGACTAACAAAGATCTTTTCCCTGATATCTAGGTCAACTTTTCAGCATTCACAAGCCCTCTTGTTGCTTTAAAATGTATCTCAATTTTGATATGTTCAAAACTGAGCTTACCTCTTTCTGCCTCCGCAAACCTGCTCACCCTCTAGTATTTCCCACCTTGAAGAATGGTCCTGTCATGAATTCAGTTGTCCCAGCCAGAAACTCATCCTTAACTCTGGTCTTCTCCCTATCCCTCCCTTCTACTTAATTAGGTCTTGTCAACTCTACTTCCTAACAGATCATTCACTGTTTCCCCAACCTGCATATTTACCTTTCTTACCTTCTTTCCTTTAGTTGGCTACTCATTCATCTTTTATTCATGTTGTTGTCAAAGTAAAACTTGCAAAACTTAAATTATTATGTCATGTTCTTACTTAAAATCCCATTAATGAAAACCTTTAAAAAAGTTTTCATGGAACAAATAAAAAATAATCAAGTAGATTAAAATAAAGATCTCAATTTAGCCACTAGATGCCGTATGTATAGGATAGTTAGCTATTGAATGGCTTCTCAGGTGCACTGACGAACAGGGAGTATGCTCAGCATACTTTGACAGCTTTCCATTGCTGTTAGCATAAGCTCCAAATTTGTTACATGACTTACAAGATGTTTCATGTGTCTGGCTCCCGCCTGCCTCTCTTGTCTTGTCTCTGCCCACTTATAATCCCACCATGATTAATTTTTTTTGGCATCTTGAAAAGGTCTCTCTTCCATGTGAAACTTTTCTTTTTTCTTTTATTTCTTCCTTTCTTCTTTCTTTCATGAAACTTTTCTTTTTTCTTTTATTTTCTTTTCTCCTTCCTTCCTTCCTTCCCTCTTTCTTTTTCTTCTTTCTTTCTTTCTTTCTTTCTTTCTTTCTTTCTTTCTTTCTTTCTTTCTTTCTTTCTTTCTTTCTTTCTCCTTCCTTCCTTCCTTCCTTCCTTCCTTCCTTCCTTCCTTCCTTCTTTCTTTCTTCCTTTCCTTTTTTTTTTTTTGACAGAGTCTCACTCTGTCATTTAGGCTGGAGTGCAGTGGTGCAATCTGGCTCACTGCAACCTCCGCCTCCTAGGTTCAAGCGATTCTCCTGCCTCAACCTCTTGGGTAGCTGAGACTACAGACGTGTGCCACCAGGCCCGGCTAATTTTTTTGTATTTTTCATAGAGATGGGATTTCGCCGTGTTAGCCAGGATGGTCTCAATCTCCTGACCTCATGATCCACATGCCTCCCAAAGTGCTGGGATTACAGGCGCGAGCCACCGCGCCTGGCCTGGAACTTTTCATATGCTGTTCTATCTATGTAGAACACTCACCCCTCAAGTCCTGCTCATCAGCTTAAATATTCATTTCTCCTGGACACTTTCTATTCTTCTTCATTAAGTAAGCTATGAGGCTATAAGGGCTTTGAACTTCTTTAATGTAATACTTGTTCACTTTATTATAAATTCTTGTTTAAAAGTCTATCATTTCTGCTGGCTTATAAACTCAGAGATGGCAGAGACCATATCCGGGTATTCATAAATGTATCACGAAGCTTGGTACATAGTAGGGACAAATTAAATAGCTTTTTAATTAATTAATAATTTGAATGACTTAAGTAGGATCAAGTTTTCAAATAATCTTATACTTTCCTACGTCACTGAAGACATGTAGACATGTAGCATTTTAATCTCTACCATCTTTTCCTTGTTTTGATGATTTTAAAAAACAACAAAAAAAATAAAAAATGCCAAACTGGGTCAGAGATAACCGAAACTTTGTTTAGCTCTAGGTAAAACTGTGAAATAGAGAAAAGATGAATTCAGTGGCCACTATTGTCAACTGGCTGAGGTTTAAGTTTCTCTCCTTTCTGCTCAATGCCCTCAGTTGAGAATCTTGGGTAGGCCCAGTTCCCCCTAGAATTTATAATTTTTCCTATTAATCTTTTAAAAAAACCTCACTAAAACTCATCTCAGCTGTATCTTTTCTCTCCCTCCTCCTTCAGAACATACCCTGTATTCTGCTTTTCCATGGAGCCACAGGTTTGGAGGAAATCTCACACCATATCTAGTCTAACTCACCCTTCTATGCTTTAACTTCTTTTTTCATTTTTTATGTTAAGGGTTATCCAGTACCAGTTGCAAAGATACTCAGTGACAGGGAACTCCTTACCTCCAGAGACAGCCCATACAGATAGTACTAATTGGTCAGAATCCCCTCTTAAAAGGGCACTCATCCCTGAGTAGGAAGACACATTTTGCTTTATTGACAATATAAACTTTGGTAGAGTTTATTCATCTTTTTCTGAGACAAGGTTTGGTAGGGGAGGAGAGGAGACAATGTTTAAGGCATTAGATTCCCTGGGAAAAGAAGGAGGCACTATAGAAATAGGAAAAAAAGGTATAGAAATGAAGATCTAGCCTTTATAGGCAAAGTAGAGATACTGCCAAGTTTGGCAAGTTCTTGTCTTAGACTTGGGAATGTTTGAAAAGCAAAAGAGAGAATACCTGGAGGACAGAAGACCCAGAGAGACTAACACTGATAGGTTGTTTTGGTGGTGGTGTGTGTGGGACCAGGAAGGAATAGAAGTTGCAAGGTTGCATTATTATTTTTTGCACATACTTTATCAGAAGTGGCAATTAAGATCTAAGAGGAAAAAAGATCTTTACATCTAGTACTTTAGTATGTGTGTTAATAAATGGGTAAAAATATTTCACTCATCAGCACTGTTGCTGAATATATTCAGCAAATTTATGTTCAGCATTTCTTAGGAAGTTCTCATTAAAAACCTGTCAGTTTGAAAATAGTATAGAGGTGTATATGTGCCACATTTTCTTTTTATTATTATTATTATTATACTTTAAGTTTTAGGGTACATGTGCACAATGTGCAGGTTTGTTACATATGTATCCATGTGCCATGTTGGTGTGTTGCACCCATTAACTCGTCATTTAGCATTAGGTATATCTCCTAATGCTGTCCCTCCCCCCTCCCCCACCCCACAACAGTCCCCGGAGTGTGATGTTCCCCTTCCTGTGTCCATGTGTTCTCATTGTTCAATTCCCACCTATGAGTGAGAACATGCGGTGTTTGGTTTTTTGTCCTTGCGATAGTTTACTGAGAATGATGGTTTCCAGTTTCATCCATGTCCCTACAAAGGACATGAACTCATCATTTTTTATGGCTGCATAGTATTCCATGGTGTATATGTGCCACATTTTCTTAATCCAGTCTATTGTTGTTATCCAGTCTATCATTGATGGGCATTTAGGTTGGTTCCGAGTCTTTGCTATTGTAAATAGCTGCAATAAATATATGTGTGCATGTGTCTTTATAGTAGAATGATTTATAATCCTTTGAGTATATACCCAGTAATGGAATTGCTGGGTCAAATGGTTGAACAATGAGAACACATGGACACAGGGAGGGGAACAACACACACTGGGACCTGTTGGGGAGTTGGGGGCAAGGGGATGGAGAACATTAGGAAAAATATCTAATGCATACGGGGCTTAAAACCAAGGTGACCAGTTAATAGGTGCAGCAAACCACCATGGCACATATATAGCTATGTAACAAACCTGCACATTCTGCACATGTATCCCAGAACTTAAAGTAAAATAAAAAAAATAGTATAGCTGTTTCTCAAAAAATTAAAAATAGGACTACCCTAAATAAGATCCAGCAATTCCCCTACTCAGCATATATCCAATGGAAATGAAGTCAGTATTTGAGATTCCCATGTTTATTGCAACACTATTCACAACAGCCAAGATATGAAATCAACCTAAGTGTCCATTGGTGGATGAATGGGTAAAAAAAAAATGTAGTACAAAAACTCAGTGGAATACTATTCAGCAACAAAATGAATAAAATTCTATCATTCGTGGCAACATGGATGAACCTGGAAGACATTATGTTAAGTGAAATAAACTAGGCACAGAAAGACGATACCACATAATCTCACTCATATGCGGAATCTAATAAGGTAGGTCTCATAGAAGTACAGAGTAAAATATTGGTCAGCAGAGGGGAAAGGGAGAAGAAAGGGGGTCTTAGGGAGATGTTGGTCAACAGGTAAAAAGTTACAGTTAGATAGAAGGAATAGGTTCTGATGCTCTATTGCACAGTAGGGTGACTATGGTTAACAATGTTGTATATTTCAAAATAGCTAGAAGAGAGTATTTTGAATTTCCTCACCACAAATGGATGATAAACATATGCAGTAATGGATAAGCTAAATACCCTGACTTAATCATTATGCAATGTATACATGTATGGAAACATCATGCTGTACCCCATAAATATGTATAGTTATTATGTGTCAGTTAAAAGGAACACACAAAACAAAACAAAGCAAATAAAGAGCTTGTCATTTTGTTTGTAGTAACTGAATATTCTGAATGAGGAAGAAAGCAAGGGAACCTGGAATAATCTCTATAAAAGCAAATATTGTCTCAATGAGAAATTAAATATTCAGGAAAAATAATAAATATAGTATCAGCAACAGCAAAATAATTTTTATCTATAAAACCACAGATGAGTATCTTTATTGATCACCTAGTCCAGTGGTTTTAAAACATTTTTAAAAGAAGGTAATGTCTACTTTTTGCTATTTTGAAGTGCAATATGCCAAAATTAAAGAGAAAACAACTAAAAGGAAGCTGCTTTGATTGAAGTTGTGGTGGGACCCTCTAAGTTATGTTCACTTGTTTCCTTTTCTTTTCTGTAGAAGTGAAAAATTTAGTTTGAAAACTGCTGATCTAGTATAGCCCATACTAGTCATCATATAGATAAAGTTAAGACCACATTAGATAAAATTAAGATTGCATCAGGTTTATCCATCAATGTCCTTCTAAAATAGCATGGGAAAGAAAAGATCCAATTACATAGAAACAGAACTGAGAAGTAACACACTCTATAAGCATGCATTTCTTATAGACACACACACACACACAAGCACACAATCTGCAAAAAGATATTCAGATTATGCTATGCTACATCGTACAAAGTAACTTACTGTGTACGCATATCCAAATGTCATTTGCGCAGCTGTGAACATAATGGAAAACTCCATGTGCTCCCCCCAATTTTTTTTAATTCGAGGGTTTATGTTTTAATAGTCATCTCTAGCTCAAAGCTTTTGCTTAAATGGTATTAGCTGTATTTAGGAACTGTTGCACTGTCTAGCTGACACTTCCCTCATTTCTACCATGTCATACCAGACATGGGACTCAGCCCTAAGACATAATACATAATCTGTTTCATTTGGAATGTTGTTATTTGATTCTAGTCTGTAACTCCCAAAACAATAGACTTAATTTTATTCTGCCAACTGCATTGTTTTGAGAGTTTATGTAAACTTTACTCTTTGAATGTTTAATATTGATTCATCACTGTGCAAACATTTACAAGATCAGGAGAAGAAAACGTGGCTTTGAAGGGGCTGCTGAAAAGCTTAGTGAACTGACATAATTTGGAAATTGCAAGAAGCTGCTCCCTGTTCTTGAAAACTCCTTGCAATGATTTATCAAGATACACATTTCCTAGCCTACTCTAAGGAGACAGAGCAATGATTAAAATGGTTGTGAAGTAGACAGGGACAAAACTGAAAGCAGTGACATAAAAGAGGGGACTGCAAAATAGCCTCACCACAAACCCATGATATGGGGAAGACAGGGATACGAGAAGAATGGGCAGGTTTTAGTGTATCCTGGGACGCAGGATCAAAGGAGAGAAGAAGCAGAGATGCCACCACTGTGTGTTGATGAGTAGGCATGAGCAGATAGTGGAGAGGACATATGGCAGGGGGTGATGATATAAAAGTGGAAGGGCTAAGGTTTTTGTCAGGTGGAAGTTGTGACTAGCTTCTTCATGTTTTGTTTTGGGGATAGCTAGATGCCTATTTTTATTCTTGCCAAAATTGGACCAACAGGTTCATGTACCTACTGCACAGTAACAGACCAATTACACTGAGACATCAGGGTTTGCAGTAGAGAAAGAATTTAATAATCACAGGGTGGTGAGTGAGGAGATGGAAAGAGACCCGCAAATCCACTTGCCCAAGGAGTTCTGGGGTGAAGCTCTTAAGAGGACTGTGGAGGGTTAAGGGGCTGGAAGATGGGATTGTTGATTGGTTGGGATAAGGGGGATGAAATAATCAGGCTGTGGAAACTGCATTCTTTGGTGAGTTGGCTTCTGTGGGGTCCTTCAGATCAGCTGAATCAGTAGTTTCATTGATGTGTAGGACCTGGAAGAATATCTCAAATGGAACTTAACAATTCACAGTGCTTAAGTTGTTGTCTATAGAGTAGTTAAGGGGAACTACCATCTTGTGAGAGGTCTATTTGATCCTGGGGCAATAGGCATTAAGCAACTATGAGCAAGCAGGTCAGAGAGCAAGCTGACCTCATGATTAATGTGGAATGTGCCACAAGCTTGGTTTATTTTTGTGACCCCCCCCACCAACTTCTTACCTGGTTAATTTCATAAAGCTTATAGAAACTGTTTCAAAATTAGGGATGTGTCTTAGCTTTCTAATATAACAAAGTACCACAAACTTAGTGGCTTAAAACAACAAAAATTTATTATTTTACAGTTTTGTAGATTGGAAATACATGAGTCTCACAGCAGGGCTGCACTCGTTTGGTAGACTGCAGGGGACACTCTGCTTCCCTGCCTTTGCCAGTCTCTACAGCCTGCTCATATTCAGTGGCTCATGGTTCCTCCCTCCATCTTCAAAAACCACATCACTCCATCTCTCTGACTATTTGCCCATTGTCACATCTACTTCTGGAAAGGTCCTCTGCTTTTAGGGACTCGCGTGACTTGATTGGGTCCACCTGGATAATCCCCGCAATCTTTAAAGTTCCTTAATTTAATCATGCTGGCAAAATACCTTGACCATGTGAGGTGACATACTCATAGGTCATTATTCTGCCCACCACAGGAGAATGGATTCCTTCTCTGATCTCAGTGCTACTCTAATTCTTTTACTCAAAGCAAAATGAACCTACTAGTAGCCAAAGAATTCTGTTCTCTATTTCCTATAAAACTAATTGTCAAGCAATATCCTGTTATTTTCTGTTTCCTCTGTCCTGCCTAAAGAAGAGAGTCTCTAAATAGCTGAATGGTTCGGGGCCCCCATACTGGCTCAGTTTCTTGGTGTTTGGAGGGTGGATTAAAAAGCAGGAATACTTCTGCCATAACCAGATGATCATTTTAAAAGGAGAATGAGTATTTTGACCACTCTAACTTTATCCTCAGGGAAAATACTATGGCCTGGAGTGCTATCCACTTATAACACTCTAATCTCACTCTTCAGACTGGGAGGGACACATTTTTCTTCCATATATTTCAAGGCAAGCAAGCATGATTAGTAGAAAAAACAGACTTCTCATTGTGAAACTCTAAGCATTACATATTGTAAGACCTAAAATTCCAAGTGCTTCTTTGACATCTTCGAGACTTGCAGGCCCCCAAAAGCCTGGCTGTAAGTTCCCCTACTCTTGTCAGATGTCACCTGCTGTTAACAGAGTCTCATGCAATGCAAAAGGCTATCTTCTTGGGCAGTTCCTGTATCAGCCAGACCAGCTTCACCCTACCTGGTCTTCCACCTAATGGGTTTCACCTTCCTGCAGCCCATGAAATTATTCAAGCAAGCAAATCACATCCTCCCACAGGAAACAAGGGTCACCCCATTCTCTTGTCACTTCTAAGCCTGCCTCCCACAGCCTCTGCTGGCTGACTCTGTTGTCGCTGTGTGGTCCCTCATGGCATGGGTATACTCATTCCCTCGGCCTGTAAGTATATGTGACTAATAAACTTGCCAATCTCATCTGAGCAGTTTCAGACATCATGTGCTCAGCCATCCTGTACTCTTTATACGCTGCAGACTTTCTCCTTTACTAATGCTGTGAATAGAGAGTAGTGCAGACTTTCTCTTTTACTAATGCTGTGGATAGAGAGTAATCAGAACACATGCTTACTTTCCAAATGTATGGTCTATCCTGTGGATAAAAGACAAATGGATGCTCCTAGTCCCTTGCTAAGAACTGCAGGCACAGTCTTCTTCATGCAAAGGGAAATGAAGTCAATATATATATTCAGATCAGGGGGTCACAGGATTTTTCTAGGGAGTTCCAGTAACACTGTTGAAATGTGGCAGAGGACAGAGAATAAGGAAATTGGTTTAACAGGCAGCTCAGTAGCTTTACTGGGTATAAAATGATCTCTGAAACTACATTAATAGTCTCTGGAATGTGTTGGGGTTGGGGAGAGGTTTCTGGTAAGACTAGGCTCCATTCTATTTCACTTTCCCAACAAAGTTTTTTCTTGACTTTTGTAGAAATAGGAAGTATGTGTGTCATAGCGAGGTCTAAATCCAGAAGAGATAGATGGCTAGAAGGTAAAAGGAACTCCTACAAATCAAGAAAAGATAGTAAATTCAATAGAAAAAATAGGTAAATGATGTGGCTAGACAATTGGCAGAAAGAGAAATCCTGATGGCTAGTAAATACTGAAGAGATGCTAAATCTTAATAGTAATCAAGGAAATGCTGTTCTAAATAACAATACTACTTTACACTCATCATTTGGCAAACATGAGAAAGTCAGATAATATCAAGTGCTGGTGAGGATAGGGGACTGGGTTCCTCATGCTCTGCTGGGGACAGTGTGAACAGGTACAGCTATTCTGCAGTGCACCCTGACATAATTTTTGAAATTAGGCATACTTGTACTCATGACTAGCACCTTTGTTACTAGTAATATATCCCAGCGAAGTCGTTAAGGAAATGTTTATGAGGGTATTCAGCCAAGTGGTAATTGTGGTAGCAAAGAATTGGAAGCAAACTAGATGACCATTGATTGCCAAGGCAATATATAAAGTGTGATTGTATGATCAGATTCTCAGTATCAGTTAAAAATAATAATTTAAGTTTACATTTAGCAACATGGATAGACCTCAGAAATATAATATTGAATCAAAATAACTTGAGAAACAGGATAGCACTTAGATTTAATAGATTTTATTTAAATTGAAACTCCAACATGAAACATGCCATATATTTTAAAAATATCTCTAAGCAGATGTTTGAAAGGTGGATTGGAAGGAGAATGTCTATGGAGGGGAAAAGGGAAGTGGGATTGTAGATGGGAAATAAAGATGAAAATATAATAAAGTAAGATACAACCAACAAGAGGCCCTACCTTGACTGATAATGATAGTGTGCCACAAAATGGGGTTTTATTTAACTCAATTCTGTGTACTTATTCTTAAGAAATAAAAAAGGTAGGGAGGAAGGAATGAGGAACGAAAGAAAGAAGGAAGGAATCTAGTTGTTGAATGTGGGTTCCAGGTAATAGGAAACTGACTTTTGGAGTTTGACTCAACCACTGAGCCAATTCTCTTTTTTTCTTTTCTTTTTTTGAGACAGAGTGGTGCTCTGTCACCCAGGCTGGAGTACAGTAGCATGATGTCTGCTTACTGCAGCCTACACCTCCCAGGTCAAGTGATTCTCCTGCCTCAGCCTCCCAAGTAGCTAGGATTACAGGCATGTGCTACCATGCCTGGCTAATTGTTTGTGGTTTTAGTAGAGATGAGATTTCACCATGTTGGCCAGGCTAGTCTCGAACTCCTGGACTCAAGTGATTCACCCACTTCAGCCTCCCAAAGTGCTGGGATTATAGGTGTGAGCCACGCGCCTGGTCCCACTGAGCCGATTCTCTTATTGTCACTTTGGACTCCTCCCAGTGAGGACAAATAGACACTGAGGACATCATGATTTAGCAGAAAGAAACTTGGAGTGCAAGACAAGAGATCTGCACCTTTCTTTCAGCTCTGTTCCAAGCTGCTTGATCACAGACATCTCTTCTGTTAGATGAGGATAACAGGATCTGCTCTACCTGCCCTGGAGGGTCTTTGCAAGAATGAAGTTAGGGGGAAAAAAAGTGACAGAACATATTGAAAACTTTTCATAAATATCAGATGCCTTATTTGTTGTGACACTGTGGGTGGACAGATGATTTCAGTTGAGAGAAGAATTAAGATTCCTATGCCCTGCGTTTAACTGGGTCTTGGTTACCCTGAAAGACTGAGAGAGCAAAACCCAAATATATAGGGAGTTTTTCTTAACTGTCCTCCCACCATGGCTTATTTGCTTCCTTCTGAAAGTTCAAAATTGATGCTATTAATTTGGGGTGTCAGCAGTTATTAATAGATCCTTGGGCCAGCAGATTTTTGTTCCTGCTCTGGAGGGCAGACATAACTCTGATGTGAATTGGACGTGTTAAATACTGGAGTGGATTACTGAAAGAAGGAAGAAAGGGAAAGTTGCATTTCTTGAGTGCCAAGAATGGATATTTGAGACATCATTTAATGATATAGTAGTTCAGTGAGGTAGCAATCACCATCAACATCTTGGAGATAACAGGCTCAGGGAAGCTTAACATGTTCTCAGTGACAGAACATCACACACACAAAGTGGCAGAATTGGAGTTTGAATTAGAATGATGCCAAAGCCAATTATTTTGTCCTCTATCCCCCTGAGGTCTTAGGGCTCATCTAATACCCTTTTTTTTTTGCCTCTAAAACTTCTCCCTGCATTTTCAGGTGAGAAAACTGAGTTCAGTCCACGATTACTGAACTAATCTACACTCCCACCAGCAATGTATAAGTGTTCCCTTTTCTCTACTACCTCATGAGAATCTGTTATTTTTTGACTTTTTAATAATAGCCATTCTGACTGGTGTAACATGGGGTCTCATTGTGATTTTGATTTTTATTTCCCTAATGAATAGTGATATTGAGTATTTTTCATGTTTCTTGGCTGCATGTATGTCTTCTTTTGAAAAGTGTCTGTTCATGTCCTTTGCCCACTTTTTAAAGGGGTAGTGTTTTTGTTTGTATGTTTGTTTAAGTTCCTTGTACATTCTGGATATTAGACATTTGTCAGATATAGAGTTTGAAGATATTTTTCTCCCATTCTGTAGGTTGCCTGTTTACTCTGACAGTTTCTTTTGTTGTGAAGAAGCTCGTTAGTCCAAGAGCTTCTTTAGGGTCCCATTTGCCAATTTTTGCTTTATTGCAATTGCTTTTGGCATTTTGTTGTGAAATCTTTGCCATTTTCTATGTCCAGCATGGTATCGCCTAGGTTATCTTCCCCCTGGAAAAAGAATTTTTAAGTTTTGCATTTAGGTCTTTAATTTATCTTGAGTTGATTTTTCTATATGGTGTAAGGAGGGGGTCCATTTTCAATCTTCTGCATATGGCTAGGCTGTTATCCCAGCACCATTTTTTGAATAGGAAGTCCTTTTACCATTGCTTGTTTTTGTCAGCTTTGTCAAAGATCAGATGGTTATAGGTATGTAGCTTTATTTCTGGGCTCTCTATTCTATTCCATTGTTCTATGTGTCTGTTTTTATACCAGTACCATGCTATTTTGGTTACTGTAGCCTTGTAGTACAGTTTGAAGTTGGGCAATGTGATTACCCTAGCTTTGCTCTTTTTGTTTAGGATTGCCTTGGCTATTCTGGCTCATTTTTGGTTCCATATGAATTTTAGAATAGTTTTTTCTAGTTCGGTGAAGAATGTCATTGGTAGTTTGATAGGAATAGCATTGAATCCATAAATTGCTTTGGGCAGTATGGCCATTATAATGATATTGATTCTTCCTATCAATGAGCATGAAATATTCTTCCATTTGTTTGTGTCATTTCTGATTTCTTTGAGCAATGTTTTGTAATTTTCATTGTACAGATCTTTCACTTCCCTGATTAGCTGTATTACTAGGCATTTTATTCTTTTTGTGGCAATTGTGAATGGGATTGCATTCCTGAGTTGGCTCTTGGCTTGGATGCTATTAGTGTATAAGAATGCTACTGATTTTTGTACATTGATTTTTTATCCCAAAATTTTGCTGAACTTGCTTTTCAGCCCAGGGAGCTTTTGGGCTGAGACTATGGGATTTTCTAGATATAGAATCACGTCATCTGCAAGCAGGGATAGTTTGACTTCCTCTCTTCCTATTTGCATGCCTTTTGTTTCTTTCTCTTGCCTGATTGCTCTGGCCTGGACTTACAACACTATGTTCGATAGGAGTGATGAGAGTGGACACTTATTCTGGTTTTCAAGGGAAATGCTTCCAGCTTTTGCCTATTCAGTATGATGTTGGCTGTAGGTTTGTCATATAATGGCTCCTATTATTTTAAAGTAGGTTCCTTGGATGTTGAATTTTATCAAAAGCCTTTTCTTCATCTATTGAGATAATCATGTAGTTTTTGTCTTTAGTTCTGTTTATGTGATGATTCACATTTATTGATTTGCATATTGTATTAGTCTGTTCTCACGCTGCTAATAAAGACATACCAGAGACTAGATAATTTATAAAGGAGAGGTTTAATGGACTCACAATTCCACATGGCTGGGGAGGTCTCACAGTCATGGTGGAAAGCAAAGGAGAAAGAAAGGCACATCTTACATGACAGCAGGCAAGAGAGCTTGTGCAAGACAACTCCCATTTATAAAACCATCAGCTCTCATGAGACTTACTACCATGAGAACAGTATGGGGGAAATCACCCCCATAATTCAATTATCTCCATCTGGCTCTACCCTTGACATGTGGGGATTATTACAATTCAAGGTGAGATTTTGGTGGGGGGACACAGCCCAACCATATCATGTATGTTGAATGAACCTTGCATCCAAGTGATATCAAACCTCTTCCTAATTCCCTTTTCCTCCTACCCTTCCCAGTCTCTAATATCCTCCATTCATTCTATTTTGTACTTCTGTGAGATCAACTTTTTTTTAGCTTCCACATATGGGTAAAAATATCTGGTGTTTAGTTTTTTGTTCCTGGCTAGTTTCACTTAATATTATGTCCTCCTGTTCCATCCATGGTGCTGCAAATGGCAGGATTTTATTGGTTTTATGGCTAGATAATAGCCCAGTGTGTATATATACCATATTTTCTCCATCCATTCACCTGCTGTTGGAGACCTAGATTGATTCCATATCTTGGCTATTGTGAATAAACAATAAACATGGGGGTGCCATGATAAACATGAGGGTACACATGCAAAATATTTCTTAACATCTTTTTTTTCTAGCTCTTCTACCCCTTATTTTATCACCAAACCCTGCACTATCTCCTCTTTTTTTTTTTTTTAAATAACTGATGCTTGCTTTACAGGAAGCCCCAGAAAACACTGTGCCTTGGAATTCCTAGGCACTTAACTTACAAATATAAGGGAACCAAGGATCAGAAGCTGGATTTGAAGACATTGCAAGGAAGGTGTTTCCTAGAGTAATCTATAGATGGAATTGATTCTGTAGAAAGGTGATGAACTCTGACCATTGAGTGTTGAAGCTAAGATGAGGAGACTACTTGTAGAAATATTCGAAAGTAACTAAAACACATAGGGGCTGGGGATGGATGATTAGTCAGATTATTGACTCGAATGGCTTGTAATTAGATTCTGATCTGAATTTAAATTACTTAGGAAAGGAATGGCTTTTCAGCAGAAAAATATATGCATCAATAGCACCTACCAGTCCCAACAAATGATTCTATATATTTTTTTAAGTTGGTGAATTTTATTATATATATATTTTGCCACAACTAAAAATAAAAAATAATTTGAAGGGAAGTAATTTTAACAAATAAAATAAATGGAGTGGAAGGAGATATGGAGGGTTAGTAGTCAACAGGCATTATGTTCAGCAAGATGAATAAGCTCTAGAGATCTGCTGAACGACATGGTACTTATACTCAACAATAATTTATTGTACACTTAAAAATTTGTTAAGAGATTTCATGTTAAGTGTTCTTGCAACAATACAGTAAAATAAACATAACTTTTACATATTTTTTAAAAGGTTATACACCTCATAAAAGTGATAGAGAAGGAGACAGCCAAATGCTGCCCAGGCCATTGTGCACAGGGAGCTTACCTAAACATGCCTACAGTGAAAAATTCTGTCACTTAACACATGTGTAGTATGTGTAGACAAGCTCCTTGAGTTTTCCTACTTTACTGTGCATTGCAACTCGTGTCAAGTTCAAAGACATTCTGTCCCTTAACACATGCATAGTAAGGGAAATAAATCAATATGGAGTGGCTCCGACTAAGGGCCCACCTGTGCACTGGGACAATGGGGTGGACCCACCTGGCATCCACGCCTTATAAAGTGGGGAGAAGCCTGGCCTCTTCAGCTCATGTGTGGTGGCCTGGTATTCAATCTGTGAGGTGGAAGCCTGTTGAAAGGTCCCCCTTTTCTCTATGAGAGGTTTCTTTTAATTCTGCTCTCCTCACCTTTCAATGTGTCCACGTACCTAATTTTTCCTGGTTGTGACACAAGAACTGGATTTTAGCTGAACTAAAGAGCAAAAACTCCTGCATCAAAAGGAGAGCCAAGACTCAAAAATAGAAATAGTCTTTCAAATTTTTCATTGATTTTAATTCAGTGACTGTTGCTCTGAACAATAAAGTTGCAACTTATTCGAATACAAACACTCAAAATAAATGGAACACTAAAACTTACAACTGAATGCGTCATTTGCCTGATTGTAGGTCTTTGGGAATCTGCAAGGTAACCTTTATTCCTGCAAGATATAGATCTTAGCTTTTCTTTTTTAAAAAATTATTATACTTTAAGTTCTAGGGTCCACGTGCACAACGTGCAGATTTGTTACATATGTACACATGCCATGTTGGTGTGCTGCACCCATTAATTCGTCATTGACATTAGGTATATCTCTTAATGCTATCCCTCCCCACTCCCTCCACCCCGCGACAGGCCCCAGTGTGTGATGTTCCCCTTCCTGTGTCCATGTGTTTTCATTGTTCAATTCCCACCTATGAGTGAGAACATGCGGTGTTTGGTTTTCTATCCTTGTGATAGTTTCCTGAGAATGATGGTTTCCAGCTTCATCCATGTCCCTACAAAGGACATTAACTCATCCTTTTCTATGGCTGCATAGTATTCCATGGTGTATATGTGCCATATTTTCTTAATCCAGTCTATCACTGATGGACATTTGGGTTGGTTCCAAGTCTTTGCTATTGTGAATAGTGCCTCAGTACACATACGTGTGCATGTGTCTTTATAGCAGCATGATTTATAATCCTTTGGGTATATACCCAGTAATGGAATGGCTGGGCCAAGTGGTATTTCTAGTTCTAGATCCTTAAGGAATCACCACACCAACTTCCACAATGGTTGAACTAGTTTACAGTCCCACCAACAGTGTAAGAGTGTTCCTATTTCTCCACATCCACTCCAGCAGCTGTTGTTTCCTGGCTTTTGAATGATCACCACTCTAAATGGGGTGAGATCGTATCTCATTGTGGTTTTGATTTGCACTTCTCTGATGGCCAGTGATGATGAGCATTTTTTCATGTGTCTGTTGGCTGCAGAAATGTCTTCTTTTGAGAAGTGTCTGTTCATACCCTTCGCCAACTTTTTGTCAGTTTGATTTTCTCTTGTAAATTTATTTGAGTTCTTTGTAGATTCTAGATATTAACCCTTTGTCAGATGAGTAGATTGCAAAAATTTTCTCCCATTCTATAGGTTGCCTGTTGACTCTGATGGTAGTTTCTTTTGCTGTGCAGCAGCTCTTTAGTTTAATTAGATCCCATTTGTCAATTTTGGCTTTTGTTGCCATTGCTTTTGGTGTTTTAGACATGAAGTCCTTGCCCATGCCTATGTCCTGAATGGTATTGCCCAGGTTTTCTTGTAGGGTTTTTATGGTTTTAGGTCTAATATTTAAGTCTTTATTCCATCTTGAATTAATTTTTGTATAAGGTGTAAGGAAGGGATCCAGTTTCAGCCAAGACTTAAAAAAAGAAATAGTCTTTCGAATTTTTCATTGATTTTAATTCAGTGACTATTTCTCTGAACAATAAAGTTGCAACTTATTTGAATAAAAACACTCAAAATAAAGGGAACACTTAAACTTACAATTGAATGCATCATTAGCCTGATTATACGTCTTTGGGAATCTGCAAGGTAACCTTTATTCCTGCAAGGTATAGATTTTAGCTTTGGTGAATCTGACAATTATGTGTCTTGGAGTTGCTCTTCTTGAGGATTATCTTTGTGGCATTCTCTGTATTTCCTGAATTTGAATGTTGGCCTGCCTTACTAGGTTGGGGAAGT
Source organism: Hylobates moloch (assembly GCF_009828535.3). NCBI lineage: Eukaryota > Metazoa > Chordata > Mammalia > Primates > Hylobatidae > Hylobates > Hylobates moloch. The sequence continues at coordinate 60,598,360 of NW_026652283.1, forward strand.
TCTCCTGGATAATATCCTGAAGAGTGTTTTCCAACTTGGTTCCATTCTCCTTGTCACTTTCAGGTACACCAATCAGACGTAGATTTGGTCTTTTCACATAGTCCCATATTTCTTGGAGGCTTTGTTCATTTCTTTTTACTCTTTTTTCTCTAAACTTCTCTTCTTTCTTCATTTCATTCATTTGATCTTCAGTCACTGATCGCCTTTCTTCCCGTTGATCGAATCGGCTACTGAAGCTTTTGCATGCGTCACGTAGTTCTCGTGCCATGGTTTTTATCTCCATCAGGTCATTTAAGGTCTTCTCTACACTGGTTATTCTAGTTAGCCATTTGTCTAATCTTTTCCTCAAGGTTTTTAGCTTCTTTGCAATGGGTTCGAACATCATCCTTTAGCTCGGAGAAGTTTGATCGTCTGAAGCCTTCTTCTCTCAACTCGTCAAAGTCATTCTCTGTCCAGCTTTGTTCCATTGCTGGTGAGGAGCTGCGTCCTCAGTTGGAAATTTTAGACCAATATCCCTGATGAACATCGATGCAAAAATCCTCAATAAAATACTGGCAAACCGAATCTAGCAGCACATCAAAGAGCTTATCCACCATGATCAAGTAGGCTTCATCCCTGGGACACAAGGCTGGTTCAACATACACAAATCAATAAATATAATCCAGCATATAAACAGAACCAAAGACAAAAACCACATGATTATCTCAATAGATGCAGAAAAGGCCTTCAACAAAATTCAACAGCCCTTCATGCTAAAAACTCTCAATAAATTAGCTATTGATGGAACGTATCTCAAAATAATAATAGCTATTTATGACAAACCCACAGCCAATATCATACTGAATGGGCAAAAACTGGAAGCATTCCCTTTGAAAACTGGCACAAGACAGGGATGCCCTCTCTCACCACTCCTATTTAACATAGTGTTGGAAATTCTGGCTTGGGCAATCAGGCAGGAGAAAGAAATAAAGGGTATTCAATTAGGAAAAGAGGAAGTCAAATTGTCCCTCTTTGCAGATGACATAATTATATATTTAGAAAACCCCATCATCTCAGCCCAAAATCTCCTTAAGCTGATAAGCAACTTCAGCAAAGTCTCAGGATACAAAATCAATGTACAAAATTCACAAGCATTCCTATACACCAATAACAGACAAACAGAGAGCCAAATCATGAGTGAACTCCCATTCACAATTGCTTCAAAGAGAATAAAATACCTAGGAATCCAACTTACAAGGGACGTGAAGGACCTCTTCAAAGAGAACTACAAACCACTGCTACAAACCACTGTATCCTTCTAAAAGAGGATACAAACAAATGGAAGAACATTCCATGCTCATGGATAGGAAGAATTAATATCATGAAAATGGCCATACTGCCCAAGGTAATTTATAGATTCAATGCCATCCCCATCAAGCTACCAATGACTTTCTTTACAGAATTGGAAAAAACTGCTTAAAGTTCATATGGAACCAAAAAAGAGCCCGCGTTGCCAGATCAATCCTAAGCCAAAAGAACAAAGCTAGAGGCATCATGCCGCCTGACTTCAAACTACACTACAAGGCTACAGTAACCAAAACAGCATGGTACTGGTACCACAACAGAGATATAGACCCATGGAACAGAACAGAACCCTCAGAAATAATACCACACATCTACAATCATCTGATCTTTGACAAACCTCAAAAAAACAAGAAATGGGGAAAGGAGTCCCTATTTAATAAATGGTGCTGGGAAAACTGGCTAGCCATGTGTAGAAAGCTGAAACTGGATCCCTTCCTAACACCTTATACAGAAATGATTCTATATTTTATGTAAGTCTTGTTTCCTCTTAAGGGGCTTGAAGATGCTCTCAAGCAATGGATGATTGCTCTGTTCTCTCTGCCTTAAGGCTGTCTACTCTGCTGTATTATAAAAGGTCTGAAGTTATCCATCCCATCCTTCTTCCTCCCCACACCCCGGTTCTGTGTCTTCTTTCAGTATCACATGACATTCCAGTTACTCTGAAAAAATTTTCTAGGCTGTCTTCCTAATCACAGTAAATAGATGAGATACAAATGCCTGGGGAGTGGAAGTTGCTCTTGAGTAGAGGGGAATGTGAGTATAGTCTGGGAAAGACAGTGTGGGTAGGAAACAAATCATCCATTCTCAGGAAGGACAGATAACATTATAGAACAAGGCAGGCTAGGTGAAGAGTTGCAGAAGGAGGATCAATATAGAAAGTTCCATGGCTGGACCCTGAGGGGAGGAGAGGGTGGACCTGGGAGGGGGACATCTGTATACATGAAGGGAGGTTAACTTACAAGAAGGGAGGTGATCAGTGTTTGTTGTTGTACTTGGGAGCTGGCTAGCAGATTTGCAGAGATGGACTTTAGCATATTGATTCTGAAATCACTGAGGAATGTTGTGAATCTAAGTAGGGGTGGTGGTAGGATCAATGGATGGTCAATGCATTCCAATGGGACATATCTTAGGAAAAAGTTCTTGTTCAACTTGAAATGCCATGATTCTCTGATTCTAAAAGTAGAAGTTAATGAACAAGTAAGAGTAATAAAGTCCTCTAAAAAAGGTAATACCTCATTCCTCTCTTTGCATTCTTTTCAATAATATGATGTCTGGAAAAAATGAATTTTGCCACTAAATTATGAGTCTCAAAGCCACTAGGGCTGGAGCACATTCTTACTCATCAACACCTTATATGAGTCTGTACCTTGAGCTTCTTTTCAAGAGAAGGTGCTTCTACAAGCTTCTCTATAGCTCAGTCTGGAAAAGTTTTCTTCATTTTTAATCAGAAGCCTTTGAAGCCTTCTTTTCTAGACTACTGTCTTCAGTAATGATGGAGTACAAATTTGTTTTTTGCTGAAGATATATTGAAATTTTTATCCTCACAGCTGATTCCACAGAATCTTCATTTTGTGGGCGTGATGGAGAGGCACAAAAACTTGCATGTAACAGATCTGATTTTACATCCTAGCTCCACTACTTGCTGGCTGTGTTTCTACCTCCAGATGGTTGCGCATGCTGTTCCTTTTCTCCAAATCTTTGCCTGAATCTCTCCTTCATATCATGCAGGTTGCCCTTCACTCCTTAGCTTCCACTTACTTCTTTTCTTCATAGTTCTTATAATTACCCATTACATTAGTTGTTTGGCTTTTTTTTTTATTTGAATACTCTTTTATAGTATTTTCCTTAATTAATGTTTGGCTTAGGGCAAGCAGTTGTAAATATTTATTAAATGGATGAATGAATGAAGGAGTTAGTGACTTTGGGCAACTTAGTAAATGTAGTTGAGTTTTTCTGTTAAAAAAGATAATTAAATTTCCCTCAAGGGATTGCAGTAAAGATTAAACAACATAATCTACGACACATCTAGCACAGTGCCTACCACATCAAATGCATTCCAGACCTCTGGATTTTTCTTTCCCTGGAAGTAAAGGATTCGTTTTCAATGTTCATCTAATGGATGCTTTGGGATGTGTACCATTGACAGATAATTAAGCTTGATGATAGGAAAGGATGAAAAAACTCAAGACTTTTAATGGATTGTGTGGCAATAAGAAGAAAAAAACTCAGTGAAAATTGACAAAGAATATTTTGTAAGACATTATTGCTGGGATAAAGCTTAGAGGTCTATAGTTTTCTGATCGCCTTCTGTTATGGATAAGGCAAGAGAAGGATAGGGAGGTTAGGTCACTTGTCCAGGTAATGAGTAGCAGAGTTGGGCTGGAACCCAGATGCCTGAGTCTTTGTGCTCTAACCTCCCACACTTCACTTGCCTCCAAACACAAATTGGTTCAAACCAGTTTCAGAGTTTACAAGCTCAACAGAAGGAAAGTATTAATCATTCTGGTTTCAGATTCTTGGCTGTTTTCTGGAGGTTAAGTAGCTTTCTAACTCTAGTTATAAACATCTCTTAACCTTTGTCATAATAACACTTTAATAAAAATAAAGACATTGGAAGACTTTTTTTTCTTGTTTGCTAAATTAGGTGACCTCTTCACACATTTCTTTGTTTCTAGGCCTAAAATTATAGTACAGAAAATATTTAATAAAGAAGACATATACCAATATGGGAAGTGCATACAAAATGAAAATAGGACAAAATGCTAGAAACACTTTAATATCCTTGTCAAAATTAGTATCATATCAAAGACTAATAGTCTGAAAGTGCGAACACTAGTCAGTAAATGTGAAAAGATGAAGTAGTGCTGTAAATATGGCCTGAAAGTGTGGTCAAAAATAAGTTTAATAATTTAAAGAGTATGCTTTAAAATTTTACTTTCGATTTTTAGACACGGTCAATCTTCTAAGAAACTTGGTTTGTTTTATAATAAAAAAACTGCAAGATTCAAAATAATTAAACATTTGATACTAAATCAGTTTTATGGAAAGGTTAAAATTTTAGTGTGTATTAAGCTATCATTCTCATCTAGCTCATTCTGGGTAGAATTGCAGTGGATTTTTAAAAATTTAGTGTGTATTAAACTATCATTTCCATCTAGCTTATTCTGGGTAGAATCACAGTAGATTTATTGTATAAACCTAGTTCCTAGGAATGAGTGAAATTTTTGTCTAATGGGCTTCTAATAACTTGATGGTCCAGGTTGCATTTTGATGGGGCTCTCCAAGAACAAACACAGTCATTAATTTCTTCTCTTCCTTCTTTTCCTTTCCCTCTAATGTCCCTTCCTCATTTTCTTACCCGTTCATTCTCTCTCACATCTCTCTTCCCCCCTTCCTTCCCACCTCCTTCTTTTTCACATCCCTCATCCCACACCCTATGCCACTCTTCGTTCTCATTTTCATAATTTTCTCATTGCCTCTCTTTGTTCCTCTTTCTTTCCTTTTATTGGTTCAAGTGAAGTTGAAAAAAATTAATTATAGAAATTTATGTATGGGTAAAAGATCCTTTCAAAATGCAAGATATTAATAGATCTTATTGTGATAGTATCATAAGATCATTCACATGGTTTTAGATTCTATCTGGCAACTAACCTTTAAGAAATTACTTGTTGAGTTTTAGTGTGTAATCAAATGATAATATCCAAATTATCTGAAAAAGATATTAAAGTACTTCTCTCATTTCTAACTACACATTTGTAGTCAGTTGTAGTATTTTTTCATACACATCAGCCAAAACAGCATGTCACAACAGATTGAATGCAGCAGACATGTGAATCCAGTTGTCTTTTATTAAGCTAGATATTTTTAAAAATCAAAGCGCAAAACTCTACTCATCAAATTTTTAGAAAATAGTTATTTTTCATAAAAAATTTATTTACATTAACGTGTAATAAAGTTTATTTTTTAAATGAATATTTTTAAAATTCTGTTTTAATTTTTGCTGTGGTAAATATCAATAGATATAACACACATAAATAAAAGCTCTTAAGAGTTAGAATCAATAATTTTTAAGAGTATAAAGAGTTCCTGAGATTAAAAAAAGTTTGGGAATTGCTGGTCTACAAACAACTCTATAATATAGGTAAAATTATATTTCCATCTTATAGATGATGGAACATACACTTAGAAAGATTAAGTACCTTACGCAAAGTCAAATAGCTTGTGCATTGTAAATCTAAGATTCAAACCCCAGCAGACTGATTTCAGGACTTACATTTGTTGCCACTGTTCTCAAAATACCTCCCAGTATTATAGAAAGCACAGAAAACTCAAGACAGCTTCCACTTAGAACAGACTTTCTACAAAGATTCATATCCTCTAAGTTCATTTTTTATTCTACTGACCCTAGTTTCTTCTCAGTTCTGAAGACATGAGTCAGTTTATATGCAGAGCTGTATTAAAGTCAGATGAAACGCAGCCCAAAGGAAAGAACTAGAAAGAGAATTATTTTAGACCCGTTTGTGTATGTCTTTTCATTTACTATAAGTAGGACAAGTAGAGGAGATCTGAGGCAGAACTTAGGGGGTTGGGGAAGGTTGGCTTAGTTGGCCAGCATGGGTGGCAGGAAGATCCAACTCAAGGATTGGGGTTTGCCCTGTTCCACATCTTTAGGTCAGGAATATCCCAAAGATGGCACTTCTGCATCTTACTCCATGGCAGACAGTGACAATCAGCTATAACTCTCTTTCTCACTGGGATCAGAGGCAGCCTCAGTGTCCTTCTCAAAGCTGGGTCCAATATAGTCACTCTGCATTAAAGACGTGACATATATAATAAAACGTGATCACCATTTTGGCTTTAGGTTGTACCTGCAACCCCATCTATGTAGCTGGTGTATCTCAGTCAAGCACAGATCCCATCATAAGGCTGTGTGTAACTCATTCCTAGTATTGGAAAGGCAATTCGTGGCATGCCTTGGAGTTTTCACTGGTTGCATTAAATTGGAAAAGATTTGCATAATTTTCCTCCTATACATATGAAATTGAAACTTTTTTGTTGTTCATGTCCCAGTAGGCGGAATGTGTAATAGTTAGTAACAAAGACTCTGGAGTCAGATTATCTGGGTTTGACTTTGCACTGGTATTGTAAGGATTAGATAACTTTATATAAGCAAAACGCATTTCACAGTACCCAGCATACTGTTCACATTAGCTATTATTATTATTGGCTAATACAACTATTATTATTGTTATTACACTGTGGCAGGTTCCTTGTTTAGGAAAATATCAATAATTTAAAACAAGGAATTGCCGATTGCCCAGTTCCAGAGACAGGGAGGTTAGGTGTTGGTGGTTATTCTCTTATTGAAAATAACCAAAAGAAATGGATAGAATATGAAGAATATTTTTTAAATTCCATCTTTGTGTCAGCAAGAGAGGAAGGCATCCACAGAGGTTAAAAACTAAGTGAAAGTGGGCATCTCGAGGGCAAATGAGCATCGAAGAAGATTTCGTCTAAGAGTATCTGACAAACCTTGATAGCCTCAAAATTTTGTTATGATGGATGTACAGGACTTAGAAGACAAGGGATAAAGCCTAAGGTTTGTCTAAGGTGGGGATCTAATAAGTGACCCACAAATAAAACTTGGATACCAGAGAGCTATGTCCTCAGTTTAAGGTTAAACTAAACACAAATCTGTCCCATAGAATTGGAAAACAAGGAAACTCATCTGGCTTTACCTCGGTGTTGGGGGAAAGAGGAAAATTCATCCTGATAATTTACTTATTTATTTTTTTTTATTATACTTAAAGTTCTAGGGTACGTGTCCAACGTGCAGATTTGTTACATATGTATACAGGTGCCATGTCAGTGTGCTGCACCCATTAACTCATCATTTACATTAGGTATATCTCCTAATGCTATCCCTCCCCCCTCCCCCAACCCCATGACAGGCCCCGGTGTGTGATGTTCCCCTTCCTCCCTTCCTGTGTCCAAGTGTTCTCGTTGTTCAATTCCCACCTATGAGTGAGAACATGCGGTGTTTGGTTTTATGTCCTTGCAATAGTTTGCTGAGAATGATGGTTTCCAGCTTCATCCATGTCCCTACAAAGGACATGAACTCATCCTTTTTTATGGCTGCATATTCCATAGTGTATATGTGTCACATTTTCTTAATGCAGTCTATCGTTGATGGACATTTGGGTTGGTTCCAAGTCTTTGCTATTGTGAATAGTGCCTCAATAAACATACCTGTACTTGTGTCTTTATAGCAGCATGATTTATAATCCTTTGGGTATATACCCAGTAATGGAATGGTTGGGTCAAATGGTATTTCTAGTTCTACATCCTTGAGGAATCACCGCACCGACTTCCACAATGGTTGAACTAGTTTACAGTCCCACCAACAGTGTAAGAGTGTTCCTATTTCTCCACATCCTCTCCAGCAGCTGTTGTTTCCTGGCTTTTGAATGATCACCATTCTAACTGGTGTGAGATGGTATCTCATTGTGGTTTTGATTTGCACTTCTCTGATGGCCAGTGATGATGAGCATTTTTTCATGTGTCTGTTGGCTGCAGAAATGTCTTCTTTTGAGAGGTGTCTGTTCATATCCTTCACCCACTTTTTGATGGGGTTGTTTGTTTTTTTCTTATAAATTTGTTTGAGTTCTTTGTAGATTCTAGATATTAGCCCTTTGTCAGATGAGTAGATTGCAAAAATTTTCTCCCATTCTGTAGGTTGCCTGTTCACTCTGATGGTAGTTTCTTTTGCTGTGTAGCAGCTCTTTAGTTTAATTAGATCCCATTTGTCAATTTTGGCTTTTGTTGCCATTGCTTTTGGTGTTTTAGACATGAAGCCCTTGCCCATGCCTATGTCCTGAATGGTATTGCCCAGGTTTTCTTGTAGGGTTTTTATGGTTTTAGGTCTAACATTTAAGTCTTTAATCCATCTTGAGTTAATTTTTGTATAAGGTGTAAGGAAGGGATCCAGTTTCAGCTTTCTACATATGGCTAGCCAGTTTTCCCAGCACCATTTATTAAATAGGGACTCCTTTCCCCATTTCCTGTTTTTGTCAGGTTTGTCAAAGATCAGATGGTTGTTCATATATGGTATTGTTTCTGAGGTTTCTGTTCTGTTCCATTGATCTATATCTCTGTTTTGGTACCAGTACCATGCTGTTTTGGTTACTGTAGCCTTGTAGTATAGTTTGAAGTCAGGTAGCGTGATGCCTCCAGCTTTGTTCTTTTGGCTTAGGATTGACTTGGCAATGTGAGCTCTTTTTTGGTTCCATATGAACTTTAAAGTAGTTTTTTCCAATTCTGTGAAGAAAGTCATTGGTAGCTTGATGGGGATGGCATTGAATCTATAAATTACCTTGGGCAGTATGGCCATTTTCACGATATTGATTCTTCCTATCCATGAGCATGGAATGTTCTTCCATTTGTTTGTATCCTCTTTTATTTCATTGAGCAGTGGTTTGTAGGTCTCCTTGAAGAGGTCCCTCACGTCCCTTTAAGTTGGATTCCTAGGTATTTTATTCTCTTTGAAGCAATTGTGAATGGGAGTTCACTCATGATTTGGCTCTCTGTTTGTCTGTTATTGGTGTATAAGAATGCTTGTGAATTTTGTACATTGATTTTGTATCCCGAGACTTTGCTGAGGTTGCTTATCAGCTTAAGGAGATTTTGGGTTGAGACAATGGGATTTTCTAAATATACAATCATGTCATCTGCAAACAGGGACAATTTGACTTCCTCTTTTCCTAATTGAATACCCTTTATTTCTTTCTCCTGCCTAATTGCCCTGGCCAGGACTTCCAACACTATGTTAAATAGGAGTGGTGAGAGAGGTCATCCCTGTCTTGTGCCAGTTTTCAAAGGGAATGCTTCCAGTTTTTGTCCATTCAGTATGATATTGACTGTGGATTTGTCATAAATAGCTATTGTTATTTTGAGATACGTTCCATCAATAGCTAATTTATTGAGAGTTTTTAGCATGAAGGGCTGTTGAATTTTGTTGAAGGCCTTTTCTGCATCTATTGAGATAATCATGTGGTTTTTGTCTTTGGTTCTGTTTATATGCTGGATTACATTCATTGATTTGCGTATGTTGAACCAGCCTTGCATCCCAGGGATGAAGCCTACTTGATCATGGTGGATAAGCTCTTTGATGTGCTGCTGGATCCAGTTTGCCAGTATTTTATTGAGGATTTTTGCATTGTTGTTCATCAGGGATATTAGTCTAAAATTCTCTTTTTTTGTTGTGTCTCTGCCAGGCTTTGGTATCAGGATGAAGTTGGCCTCATAAAATGAGTTAGGGAAGCATTCCCTCTTTCTCTATTGATTGGAGTAGTTTCAGAAGGAATGGCACCAACTCCTCCTTGTACCTCTGGTAGAATTCGGCTGTGAATCCATCTTGTCCTGGACTTTTTTGGTTGGTAGGCCATTAATTATTGCCTCAATTTCAGAGCCTTTTATTGGTCTATTCAGGGATTCAACTTCTTCCTGGTTTAGCCTTCAGAGGGTGTATGTGTCGAGGAATTTATCTATTTCTTCTAGATTTTCTAGTTTATTTGCGTAGAGTGTTTAGTATTAAGGTATTTAGTAGTATTCTCTGAAGGTAGTTTGTATTTCTGTGGGATTGGTGGTGATATCCCCTTTGTCATTTTTTATTGTGTCTATTGGATTCTTCTCTCTTTTCTTCTTTATTAGTCTTGCTAGCAGTCTATCAATTTTGTTGATCTTTTCAAAAAACCGGCTCCTAGATTCATTGATGTTTTGAAGGGTTTTGTGTCTCTATCTCCTTCAGTTCTGCTCCGATCTTAGTTATTTCTTGCCTTTTGCTAGCTTTTGAATGTGTTTGCTCTTGCCTCTCTAGTTCTTTTAATTGTGATGTTAGGGTGTCAATTTTGGATCTTTCCTGCTTTCTCTTGTGGGCATTTAGTGCTATAAATTTCCCTCCACACACTGCTTTAAATGTGTCCCAGAGATTCTGGTATGTTGTGTCTTTGTTCTCATTGGTTTCAAAGAACGTCTTTATTTCTGCCTTCAATTTGTTATGTACCCAGTAGTCATTCAGGAGCAGGTTGTTCAGTTTCCATGTAGTTGAGCAGTTTTGAGTGAGTTTCTTACTCCTGAGTTCTAGTTTGATTGCACTGTGGTCTGAGAGACTGTTATAATTTCTGTTGTTTTACATTTGCTGAGGAGAGCTTTGCTTCCAACTACATGGTCAATTTTGGAATAAGTGTGGTGTGGTGCTGAGAAGAATGTATATTCTGTTGATTTGGGGTGGAGAGTTCTGTAGATGTCTATTAGGTCCACTTGGTGCAGAGCTGATTTCAATTCCTGGATATCCTTGTCAACTTTCTGTCTCATTGATCTGTCTAATGTTGACTGTGGGGTGTTAAAGTCTCCCATTATTATTGTGTGGGAGTCTAAGTCTCTTTTTATGTCTCTAAGCACTTGCTTTATGAATCTGGGTGCTCCTGTATTGGGTGCATATATATTTAGGATAGTTAGTTCTTCTTGTTGAATTGATCCCTTTACCATTATATAATGGCCTTCTTTGTCTCTTTTGATCTTTCTTGGTTTAAAGTCTGTTTTATCCAAGACTAAGATTACAACCCCTGCCTTTTTTTGTTTTCCATTTGCTTGGTAGATCTTCCTCCATCCCTTTATTTTGAGCCTATGTGTGTCTCTGCACATGAGATGGGTCTCCTGAATACAGCACACTGATGGGTCTTGACTCTTTATCCAATTTGCCAGTCTGTGTCTTTTAATTGGAGCATTTAGCGTATTTACATTTAAGGTTAATATTGTTATGTGTGGATTTGATCCTGTCACTATGATGTTAGCTGGTTATTTTGCTCGTTAGTTGATGCAATTTCTTCCTAGCCTCGATGGTCTTTACAATTTGGCATGTTTTTGCAGTGTCTGGTACTGGTTGTTCCTTTCCATGTTTAGTGCTTCCTTCAGAAGCTCTTTTAGGGCAGGCCTGGTGGTGACAAAATCTCTCAGCATTTGCTTGTCTGTAAAGGATTTTATTTCTCCTTCACTTACGAAGCTTAGTTTGGCTGGATATGAAATTCTGTGTTGAAAATTCTTTTCTTTAAGAATGTTGAATATTGGCCCCCACTCTCTTCTGGCTTGTATTGTTTCTGCTGAGAGATCCGCTGTTAGTCTGATGGGCTTCCCTTTGTGGGTAACCTGACCTTTCTCTCTCTTGCTGCCCTTAAAATTTTTTCCTTCAATTCAACTTTGGTGAATCTGACAATTATGTGTCTTTGAGTTGCTCTTCTTGAGGAGTATCTTTGTGGTGTTCTCTGTATTTCCTGAATTTGAATGTTGGTCTGCCTTGCTAGGTTGGGGAAGTTCTCCTGGACAATATACTGCAGAGTGTTTCCCAACTTGGTTCCATTCTCCCTGTCACTTTCAGGTACACCAATCAGACGTAGATTTGGTCTCTTCACATAGTCCCATATTTCTTGGAGTCCTTGTTCATTTCTTTTTACTCTTTTTTCTCTAAACTTCTTTCTTCATTTCATTCATTTGATCTTCAATCACTGATCCCCTTTCTTCCAGTTGATTGAATTGGCTACTGAAGCTTGTGCATTCGTCACGTAGTTCTCATGCCATGGTTTTCAGCTCCATCAGGTCATTTAAGGACTTCTCTACACTGGTTATTCTAGTTAGCCATTCATCTAATCTTTTTTCAAGGTTTCTTAGCTTCTTCGTGATGGGTTCAAACTTCCTCCTTTAGCTCGGAGAAGTTTGATCGTCTGAAGCCTTCTTCTCTCAACTCATCAAAGTCATTCTCCCTCCAGCTTTGTTCCATTGCTGGCGAGGAGCTGTGTTCCTTTGGAGGGGGGAGAGGCGCTCTGATTTTTAGAATTTTCAGCTTTTCTGCTCTGTTTTTTCCCCATCTTTGTGGTTTTATCTACCTTTGGTCTTTGATGATGGTGACGTATAGATGGGATTTTGGTGTGGATGTCCTTTCTGTTTGTTAGTTTTCCTTCTAACAGTAAGGACCCTCAGCTGCAGGTCTGTTGGAGTTTGCTGGAGGCCCACTCCAGACCCTGTTTGCCTGGGTATCTGCAGTGGAGGCTGCAGAACAGCGAATATTGCTGAACAGCAAATGTTGCTGCCTGATCATTCCTCTGGAAGCTTTGTCTCAGAGGGGTACCCAGCCGTGTGAGGTGCCAGTCTGCCCCTACTCGGGGGTGCCTCCCAGTTAGGCTACTCTTGGGTCAGGGAACCACTTTAGGAGGCAGTCTGTCCATTCTCAGATCTCAAACTCCATGCTGGAAGAACCACTACTCCTCTTCAAACAGGGACATTTAAGTCTGCAGAGGTTTCTGCTGCCTCCTGTTCAGCTATGCCCTGCCTCCAGAGGTGGAGTCTACAGATGCAGGCAGGCCTCCTTGAGCTGCAGTGGGCTCCACCCAGTTTGAGCTTCCTTGCCACTTTGTTTACCTACTCAAGCCTAAGCAATGGTGGGCACCCCTCCCGCAGCCTCTCTGCCACCTTGCATTTCGATCTGACTGCTGTGCTAGTAATGAGCAAGTCTCCATGGGGTGGGACCCTCCAAGCCAGGCACGGGATATAATCTCCTGGTGTGCCATTTGCTAAGACCATTGGAAAAGCACAGTATTAGGGTGGGAGTGACCTGATTTTCCAGGTGCCGTCTGTCACAGCTTCTGTTGGCTAGGAAAGGAAATTCCCTGACCCCTTGTGCTTCCTGGGTGAGGCAATGCCTCACCCTGCTTCAGCTCACATTTGGTGGGCTGCACCCACTGTCTGACAAGCCCCAGTGAGATGAACCCAGTACTTCAGTTGGAAATGCAGAAATCACCGTCTTCTGCATCACTCATGCTGGGAGCTGTAGACTGGAGCTGTTCCTATTTGGCCATCTTGGAACTGCCCCTATCCTGATAATTTATAACTAGACCAGTCTTCTCAGGGATTTGAGGATGAATGGAAAGTCTGAGATGCAAGAAGAAATGGTGATCAAATATATAATCAAATATAAGTAAACACTGACCATATAAAATAACAGTAATTATAATGCTCAATTGGTGGAAAAAATCAAAATAAGATAGAACCAAAATACTATGCAGCTAAAATATTTAAATTCAGGGAGTGGCATTAATTAGATTTAAACATTGTAATGTCTTTATAGTGTTTGAGAGAAGGGTAAAAATATTTATGAAATTTAGAGCTTGTTAAGTATGCGTGAAAAAAAAAACAAATAAAAGAATAGACTAGATGTTCCCTTTCCTGAACACCTCTTGAATTTTTCTCAAGTATCATGAGCACTTAAGTTGTATTATCCAAGTCCTTGCAGTTAGGTCATAAAGGGAAGCAAAGGTTCTCACAATATAAAATATTCATTAATGAACCGCCTAATAATGAAATTAGTTGTCATATAAGCATACTTCCCCTTTCTCTATGTCCATGATTGTAAACATTTGAATGCAAAGTAAATTGAGTAATAAGTAAAACTCCAAATCTTATAAGAGAGTCAAGATATCAAAAATTCAGTGAAAGTAAAATTAGAGAAATACTTAAATTGCACTTACAGCTTTTGAAAAAGGAGTCTCTGGCAGAGTCAGATCAGTTAACAGCTGAAGAAGAGTGAATTAGTCGAGATGATAGCATGACTAGATGATTCAAAGGAGAATGATTTTGAAACATAAAGATTAAGAGAGCCCTTGAGAAAACTGATGAATCTTTGTCTCTCTAACTGTATTAATTATGGAAAAAGCTAAGGTGCTGAAAAAGTGACACCCAAATACAGTGATTTAAAGATGAAAGAAGTTTATATCTCACGTAACCATCTAGCTCTTTGAGGTCAATCATGGGTCCACGTTCCCTATATCTCTAATTTCTCATAGGGAGAGATGCTCATTTGCATAGTCAAAGCTGGATCATATGGCATATTCATGTTTTAGTACAAAAAAAGGGAAAAGAGAGAAAGTCCAGGGCAAGCAATTTCCTTTTGAACAAGTAAGATAGAAGGTGTGTACATATCGCATCCCCTCCCATTCCATTGGAGAGATATAAATCATGTGGCCATACCCAACTGCCAGTAAATCTGGGAAATGTCTCTAGCTGGATAACAAAGGGCCTAAGAATAAGGGGAGAATGGATTTTGGGGGAAAACTGATAATCTCTTTCATAAACATTTATGCAAAAAATTATTGTATGATCATAGTCTGAAAAAACATGAAGAAAAGGATGATGTACATATAATTAGGTCTGATAAATTATGCCTACCCAAATAAACACCTGATTCATTCTTTAACTTAAAAGAGATCACATATCAATACTCACATTTTATAAATTCAGATAAAATGAATTTATTTTAAAAAATGAATAAAACACAGTGAGAGTTTACTAGGTTACGAGGTGCTAAATAGCCTGTTTTATGTTTATATTTTCTAGTAGGATGATTAGAAAAATTCTTATTTCTCCTTCGTATCTGTAGTTGGTATGATTCTCCATCCACAGTCTCTGTGTTCAAGAATTTTAACCAACCTAATTTTTGTCTTTCTATTTCTATTTTTGACCATCATGTATTCTGGTCTGAGATATAGCAATTTAATTTCAATTCATGGTTCCTCTTTTTTACTTTGGTTGCAACTAAGTTCTGGGGCTTTACATAGCATCCAGGAATTGTTAAGGGAAGCTAGTCCTCAGTATTATCTGTCTAACCTAGCATTTGCTGAGATAGTCATCAGTCATTTGGGCCTCATTCATTCAGAGAATACTTAAAACACCTACATATGCCAGGTACTGAAAATAGTGTCGGTCAAGAGAAACACTTTAGTCCCTTTTCTTATGAAAGATAGTGTTTAGTAAATTTTGGTGCATTGCAAAAAATTCTGGACCAAGGGCAAAGCCAAGCATACACACGTGTAGAGAAAGGGGTCATTTAAAAAGTTTGTCCCAAAACGAGGAGAGGAAAGTTAATGATCAAATGAAAATTTGTGGATTATGTATGATTTTCCATTTTCAATGACTTTTCCATTCCACCATAACCTATGAAAATTGAGAATTGGTGATGTTTAGAAGTCAGGAAAGGCTTAGAGAAGATAAATATGAGTAAGAAAGTGTGACTTCCCTTTCTCCTGGGTAATTCCTCTTTTAGTATTAGGGTGCCTGGAGAAGGTCTTCTGTAAACATTCAAACTAATCCAGTAGTATTTAACCAACCTCTTACCACATAACCTTCACTTCCTGGTTGCTGTGGATAACAAGGGGAGTATGAGACACAGTTCTGAAAGTTGGTTAAAGTCTCTATACAAAGAAAAATTATAGCCAGGACAGGCAGGAAACAGAACTACACTAATAAAAAAACACTGTGGCAGAAATAAAGCCAAATCATGAGGGAGACTAGTTTTTGGATTGCAGAGAGGAAGGGGAGATGATTGCCAGATAGGAGAACAGTGTAGTCAATTAATTGCAAAGATGTGGCAAAAAACATGGTGGACAGAGGGTCTAGGTGGCAGGGAGACCAGGCTTGGCTGGAGCTAAGGTTTGGGTAGAAAGTGTGATTCTGTGGCCATGCTCTGTCTTCATCTGCTCATGCTGTATAGCATTGCAAGCCTACTCCCATGCCCCCAGTTTAATTGCATTACTCTTCACTATACCTTAGGGAGTGGGAGCACTGGCTGTGTAGCCAGACAGACCTGAGTTTGTCTTACTCAGTGTCTAACCACTGCTTACTAGTGTCTAACCTCAGGGAAGTTACTTAACCTCTCTGAACCTGATTTTCCTTACTGCGTTGCATGTTTCTGACAGTTTAATGAGTTACCACATGCAGTGCTCAGCAAGAGTCTTCAAAGCCCTCAATAAGAGCAGCTACCATAATTATGGCCTACCAATGAGGGATGAGTGCTGGGACCAGGATGGTAGCACGAGGCATAAAAAAATGAAGAGTTTTCATTTCAGACAGTCATGAGTGTTCACATTCCAGTTGCATCACTTCCCTTCTAATTCCCACTCTGCAGGGATTAAATTAGATCATGAATATACAGTATTCCACACAGGGCTGGTGTACCAGTTAGTGCTTTTAGAAAATGTTTGTTTCCTTCCTCATCACTTACCTACACTCATTTATTTCTTTATTCTTGAGCATACATCTAGTCTTCTAGTTTTGTGTTTGTGCATGGAGTAGGGCAACGGACACTAAGATGTCTGGATAGTTCTGATGTAACATGTTGGCACAGCTTTGTTATGATCTTCTCTTTCTGAAAATGTCCTATGTTCGGACAATAAATTACCCTAGTGCTGCTTAGGGCCTTTTACTCTCTAGTCTAGTGGGTCTGGTGTGATCCTAAGCAGCCTTTTCTGAGGAGGAAATCACCTGGGGGCTTTGGGCTAGAGCATGTCCTTGCAGCGTTACTGCTGAGTTGACAGGCATCCCCCAGGCAACCCCCGGGTGTATGTCTTCTTCATCATCTGGGGGTCCCCAGGGTTAACTGTCCCACATTCTGCTTTTGGCCACCACCCATTCTTTCCCCTGGGGTTTCTTTCCTTTGCCTGGAGCTCTTGCTGGAACAAGATACGAGGCATGATAGAGTTTCCCCCACCCCCTTCTTTCCTACTCGTTTGAATTGTACAAAACAATACACTCTTTTTCTGGTTGTGTAGGTTTCTAAGATATGTCTAGGAAAAGGAAGACAGGGCAACAAAGTAATACACAAGGAAAAGTTCCAACTCTTTGTGACATATTACAAGTTATCCTAACCTTCGTAGGCATTTGGATAGAACTAGAGTTGGTCTTTCTTGGCCCTCTTCACTGATTCGTCTCTTCCAGTGAACTTCTGAAATCCACCCTTACCTGATTGTCTTTTCCCTCTATTTTTATTCTTGGGACTTTATGCAATGGTTTCCCTCACTATTTTCTTTAGCTTATTTTTTTTGGGTGGGGGGTGGACTTAGGTACTCAATAAATATTCTTTTCTAGAGTGGTGGTAAGCAATAGAAATGAATTGAAATGGAACAAAGTTTTGACTGAGAATTTTAAAGAAATGTTCATTGCTACCAGAAAGAAACCCTGGTCCAGCCAGAATGAAACTCCAGATAATAATATAACAAGTGTAAATGCTTGTTAAAAGCTGCATGCCAGGTACTTTACATGCATTATCTCATCATCTCACAGCAACCCTGTGAATTGAGGTACTAGTTACAGTCATTACACTCTTTCCCACATTTATTAATAAGAAAATCAAGGCGTAAAAAAGTTAGGTAATTTGCCCAGTTACTTCCATAATTCTTCCATTATGGCTGAAAAGCTTGAGGCAAGCTGGGATTCAGATTCAGGCAGCCTGTCTCCAAAGCTCTTGCTCTTAACCATTACATTAGACTGTCTCCCCAGACTGCAGGAACCAGAGACTCCACCCAGAGGCGTAGCCTGGCTTGAACTGGAGAAAGCCTTGTCGAGGATGGGCCTTTGTCTGGGGTAGGAATGGGCCCTATATTACTGAAAAGAGGCATTACAATTTGATGATTCATTTCTACATGTCTCACCATGGTCTTGCTTTTACCCCACTTCCTCTGATAGTTTTTTGTACCAGTTTTAACGATCATATTTTCATTTCACCCTTAATAGCTATTAAAAAGACACCATTATGGTGACTATTCAGAAGGATCACCCTCCTTCCAACCTTAGTGGGCACTCATTTTTCATTGTAGTTCATTCTTGCCAAAGTATGTACTGTGACAGAGGAGGGACCATATCACAAAGGTATTCATACGTTAGGATGTACTTTGCTTGATGGAAGAGGCTGCTGCACCTATGAGGGCCCAGGGAAGGAAATTTGTATGCATTTAACCTAAAACCTCTAAATCTTGCTAATTTTAAACCAGTCCTTCCTCTGAGGTCAGTCTTGGGGAAATGCTGTTGAATACTCCCAACCTTTGGCCTTCCAGTATCAAGATCTCAATTGCCTGATTGTATCGTGTGTGGTTATTTTTCTTTATTGATGCAACTAACTTTCCCTGATTAAGGTTGGGACTTTTTCCCTTTGTCATTTCAGACCCTTTTGGTGAAGTTTTCATATCTTGTCTTTTGCCTCAAATGTTTCCTTTACTTAGTCAGGCTTTATTTTAGGTTTCATTTAGTACTCCCTACCCACCCACCCGTGGGAGAGTACCCGTTATAGGAGATCAAGGTTTTCATTCTGATCTGTAGTCAAAACAATAAGAGGTAAGACAAGGACCACACACTGGTGACCTTTTGGAGGGAGAAAATATACCTCCTTGATGGGTTCTTTTAGTTGGTGTAAATCTAGGATTATAATGCTACTGTAGCTTTGGAGATGACTGACTGTAACAATAGCTAATATTTACTGAACACTTATTGTATGCTATGCCATGCACATTGCCTGCTTTGCCTCACTTAACCCTTACATAAAGGCTTGACAAGAAAACTTCCAACTTTAAAAGGGGAAAAATCAAGGTTTAGAGAAATTAAGTGACTTGCCCAAGGGTCATACAACTAGTAAATAGTGGCCCTAGGAATAGGATTCAGCAACCTTAACATCTATGCTACTGTGTAAAGAAAAATATCACATAAAATGAGTTAGCCAAGTGACCTCGGCCAAGTTGCATAACCTCTCTGTGCTTTAGTTTCCTTGTCTATAAAATGAGTAAAAGAAAATGACTCTTGGATAATTATTGTGGTGCTTATATGAGGAGCTGTGCAAAACTGAGCTCTTCATTTGCAAACCGCCTCTCCCTATCTGCTCCTCTTTGGTCTTCTCCTTAATCTCAGTCAATGGCACCACGACACAGTTACTCAACCCAATGACATACAAGTTATCATTGATGCCTTAATTTCCATTACTTACCATAACTAATCCAGTAAGTCTTATTGCTCTGCCTCCAAAGTATATCCCAGATCTGATAATTCATCACCCTCTTTTGCCATGGCCTAGAATTCAAGGCACTTTACATATTATCTGGGCCACTTTACATCTTATCTGACAGTCCTGTAACTCATCTCTCTGCTTTAACTCCTGTTCCATTGTGGTCTGTTTTGCCATGCAAAAGCCAACTGGATTTTAAAAACATGAATCTGAAATCACTCTCCTAACGGAAACCTTGCAATGGCTTTCCGTAAAATTCATGATGCAAAAGCTCCATTCAGTCTAGCCCCTGCCTACTTGTTAATGCTATGGCCTATTACTTACTTGTCTTTACACCTGCTTTACTCTGCTGTAGCCACTTTCTTTTCTTCAGACATGCCAAAGTTGTTTTTGTCTTAGGCTTTCAGACTTACCAATACCAGCCCTACTACCTAGAATGTTCTTCCCCTAGCTCTTTCCCTGACTGACCCATGTGAAGGCTTTGCTTCACTATCATCTCCACAGAGAGGCCTTTGATGGCCCAATCAAAATGATGCCCCTTCTTGTCACTGTCTATTTCATTACTCTGTGGGTTTTGGGTTTGTTTATTTTATTTTTTTGGTGAATGTGAGTATGTGGGTCACAGCATTTAACCACTTTTTAATTGTCTTCGTCAGTTCAGGCAGCTATAACAGAATCCTATAGTTTGGGCAGCTTAAACATTTATATTTCATAGTTCTGGAGAACTAGGAAGTTCAATATCAAGGTGCCAGAAGATTCATTGTCTGGTGAGGGCCTTCATCCAGATTTGTAGATAGCCACCTTCTTGCTGTATCCTCACATGGCAGAGGGATCATCTTTCTTGTGTCTTTTCTAATAAGGGCACTAAGTTCATCATGGCACCCCCACCGTCATGACCTAATTACATACCAAAGGCTCCAAATACCATCATATTGGGGATTAAGGCTTCCACATATGAATTTTTGGAGAACATAAATATTCAGTCCATAACACTAAGATTATTAATTTGTCTGTGCATACATTTATTGTCTATTTTCTCCAACAGGAATATAAACTGTAAGAGAGCAGGCACTGTATTTGCTCTTTAGTAGGAACTAAATAGTTTTTAGTAATGAAAAAATGTACAAATGAGCAAAGTAAGCAAAATTCAAATCTTGTGTGCAGTACCTACCTATGTTTAAAACAGGTTAATTTCTTTTATCTTTTAACTGCTCTTTGAGTTTTTGCTAAGAGAAATATTCTGAGTCCTGAGATCCAATTCAGTTCTATCTGGGGGCTCAGAGTAGCAGAAGAAATTTTGCTTTTTTTAAAAAAAAACTTTATTTTCATCAAGAGAACAATATTTGAAGGTTGCTGGGTTTCTACTGCAAAGAACCACTTTGAATAAAATCCCTTTGTTTTGGGAAGGTGAATAGATTATCTTTATTTTTTTAATCTTTAAAATTTTTTTTTATTTTAATAGGTTTTTGGGGAACAGGTTGTGTTTGGTTACATGGATAAGTTCTGTAGTGGCAATTTCTGAGACTTTGGTGCGCCCATCACCCGAGCAGTGTACACTGTACCCAGTGTTTAGTCTTTTATCCCTCAGCCCCTCCCACCATTTCCCCTGAGTCCTCAAAGTCCATTGTATCATTCTTATGCCATTGCATCCTCAAAGCTTAGCTCCCACTTATGAGCGAGAACATACAATGTTTGGTTTCCCATTCCTGGGTTACTTCACTTATAATAATGGTCTCTAATTTCATCCAGATTGCTGCAAATGCCATTATTTCATTCATTTTTATGGCTGAGTAGTATTCCATGGTGTGTGTGTGTGTGTGTGTGTGTGTGTGTGTGTATCACAATTTCTTTATCCACTTGTTGATTGATGGGCATTTGGGCTGGTTCCATATTTTTGCAGTTGTGAATTGTGCTGCTATAAACATGTGTGTGTAAGTGTCTTTTTCATATAATGACTTCTTTTCCTGTGGGAAGATACGCAGTAGTGACATTGTTGGATCAAATGGTAGTTCTACTTTTAGTTCTTTAAGGACTCTCTACTAGTTTACATTCCCACCAGCAGTGTAAAAGTGTCCCCTTTTCACTACATTCAAGCCAACAAAACAGATGATCTTTAAAGGTAAATAGTCACTAATTTCCAGGGAAAACCAGGTGTTGTGAAATGGTCTACAAGCAAGTATTTCTTACTAGTCTCTTGAGGATTATATTTAAGTCAATAAAAACCTCGAGATAACCACCCTTATGCAGTGATAAAGAATTTAACCAATGGAAAAGTGTTCAAAAACTCTTGTGTTAGCTAACAGGCTGCTGAATGTATTGCTGTGGTCCACAGAGAAGGCTAGAGAAGGTAGCAAGGAGATGCTGTATCAGCTACTACAGCCTTACAACAAAGTAGGTGTCGCTTTGGACTTTAAAATTGTTCCTATGAAGCTTATTTTATTTTTGTTTAATCAAATAAGACAGTTTTTCCATGAAAAAAAAGAATTTGAATATAATACAATTGGCAATTAGCTCCCATCCTCTGCCCAACCCTATTCCCAAGGGAAATGATGCAGCTAAAGTTCTTTTGGTGGGAATGGGAAGGTGTGAGGAGGTTAGAAAGGGACTAATTTGTGATTACTTGGGACTTTCTCAGTTTAGTATGTAATCTATTACATATATTTTATGTTTCTTATGGCTCACATAAGTTTTTAGTATTAACCAATCTCCTATACAAGTAATAAAAAAAGAATACACTTTTCTGTCTTTTATTTTTCTAAGCAGTAACTAAGAGATCAATGAAAAAAATATATATATATTTGCTAAGTTGGCAATAACCAAATGCTACATTTTACACATTATAGAGGAGCTTTGATGTAATGTAAGGGTTAGAAGTAGGGAATTTTTTTTTTTTTTAATTTTAGGGGAATTTTGTTCCTCATATCTGGGGCAGGGATAGACGACTGGGTCATAGTAACTGAAGAGAGAGTGTAAAAGGAGAGGGGGCTTCCGAGTATAAGGAGTCTTGGGAATTTTTTTATTGATGGGCACTTAGTTGGCTTTCCCACTGCCATCTGAAAGCTGTGAGGAAGTGGACGGTGGCCCTTGAAATGGTGTACTGAGCTCTTGGGTGCTGAGAGTAATCATTTCTAGTACCTGTGGAGGGGACCTAACCCACAGCACATAGGAACAAGCAAATAGACAGGTCAGTCTGGAAGATCAAAGTGATTAGATCATGGGAGGGACCTGAAGATTCAGGAAGAACAACAGTTCAGAGAGAGAACAGCTGACAGAGGTGACAAGCATCAGCCTGGACCAATTTGTGGAGCATATGATTGCTCCCTGGTATTCCCAGAAATACCTGGGGAACCACACTGAGGGGTGTGATGGCATCATCCTACCATATGTGTTAGGGTCTATCTAGCCCAGCACTGTCCAATACAAATATCACAAGGTAATTCAAAAATTTCAGCTGGGAATGGTGGTTCACGCCTATAATCCCAACACTTTGGCAGGCTGAGGCGGGAGGATTGCTTGAGGTCAGGAGTTCAAGATCAGCGTGGGCAACATAGGGAGACCTTGTCCCTACAAAGAATAAAAATAATTAGCTGTACATGGTGGCACGTTCCTGTGTCCCAGCTACTCGGGAGGCTGGAGTGGGAGGATGCTTAAGCACAGGAGTTCAAGGCTGCAGTGAGCCGTGATTATGCCACTCCAGCCTGGGCAACAGAGTGAGACCTTGTCTCAGAAAATTTTGTTCTGTAGCAGTCATATTAAAAAAAATAGAAAGAAACAGATAAAATTAATTGTAATAGTGTTTTATTTACCGTAATAGATCCAAAATATTATCACTTAGATATGTGGCACTAGCCTAGTCACTTGCTGGTAAAGCAGCTCTCTGAAAAAATTTCTAATGTTTACCAATTTCCATTCTATAAATACTCTCATCATGGTCAATTTTAAGCTACAATAGTGATAACTAACAATCATTGAATGCTGATATGTATCAGGCACGGTTTCTGTCTGTGTGTGCCTTCTACCTATGTTTATTTATCTATCATTTATAGATGACTAAATGAAAGATAGGAGCTAAATAACTTGCTTAATTAGAAATAGTAATGTTTTTACTTGCATACAGATCTGACTTTTGCCCAGAGTGTCAAAAATAAAATCAAGGTAGGATCAGAGAACAGTGGGGAGCTGAAGGGGCAGAAGGAAAGAAGGAACTCTGAATAAAACTTCACCCCACAATCCAGTCTAATTCTGTTCATGTATTGAGCACAGCTATGGATTAGTGCTGGAATAAGCAGGGGAATATGAAGATGAATGGGGCTTGGAGTTTCTCCACCCAAGGGAGACAAGCACATACATGCATAACCCTGACACAGGGCAGACTATGGTCTGTGCTAAGAGAAGAGTGTAATTATTCTTCCCCAAACTGAGTCCAGAGCAGACGGGAGGTGGTGTGGTAGGAAACAGGGTTGAACACTGGGGAGAGGGATTTTTGGGACCTGGAGCTTGGGCAATTCCTATAAGGACATCCTTTGGGACTTCTGGGTCAGTGATGAAGCAGAAAGTTGAGATCTCTTCCAAATATAACCAGGGCGAGTTTGAGCCAATATAGGAAGAATAAGGGTAAGAATAGCAGAAAACACCAGGGAACATGGCAGACAGTAGGAAGGAAAGGTCTACAGTAATTCCCTGAGTCAATTTGTAGAAAGCTGAAGAGGTTTTAGTTTGTTTGTTTTTCATGTGTGTGTTTGTGTATGTGTGATAGTTGCGGAAAGGACATACCCCAAAGACTTCTGAGCACAGCTTAAGGAGGCAGAAAGTGGCTAGCAAACTGTATACAGTGGTAATGAGTGTGGAGATAGATAGGGAATACTACCTTCAAAAAGAGAGAGAGAGAGAAAATCGTGGCTCATCGCTATACTTCTCTCCATCCACCCTCAGTCTCTGATCGTAAGGAACCATTTCATGTGGTTCTTTATGTGACAGGGCGCTATTTTGAAATTAATAATTTATTTTTTTTTTCCCTGGCTATTTCCTTTTATTTCCTGGTCCCAATTAGTTAGCTTGCCTGTGTTCATTACCTTTGGGGGAAGGAATGTGGTGGCATAAAGCAGAAAAAAAGATTCTCTTGACTTTAGAGTTTCAAAAGCTCAGTCCCAAAGGGGAGCAGAAAATGTTCGATGAGTAAGCGGAAAGCTTTCTGGCCGCTCGATGATGTAAAGATCCCCTGGGCTGGAGAAAGAAGGGAACTAAGGGGATGAATTGGGTGCATAGATGAGGGTGGATGCCCACGCAAGGGGATTCATACCCTGCTGATGCATAGGGTGGGGATGGGGCTCAGCCAAAAGTCATGTATGTTTTAAGATGTAAGATGTTGTTATGGAAGGAAGTTTCTAGTGTCTTGTCAGGGATCTGCCCTTAGTCTTCTGAGTCTTTATGAACTCACTCTTTCTGTTAATAATTTAACTAAGTGCTTTTCAAATTTCATGTGGATGCAAATCTTTTTAAAATATGGATTTTGATTTGATAGGTCTGGGGTGGGGCCTGGGATTCTGCTTTTCTAACAAGCTCCTGAGTGACGTGGATGCAGCCATTTGTGGACACAGACCACAGACCACACTTATCGCAATTATTGTGCACCTTCTATTTGTAAGACAGTGCTAATGGTTGTAAACATTGTCCCATGTAAACCCTATAGCAACCCCAAGAGGTAAATCCCATTGAGGATTTGAGGCAATTTTAAAACTAGAGCTTACTGGGGTTCAGTGTCTCATGCTATGATTGGGATAAAGATGTTGATGATTGCTGATTGCACCTGAAGAAAGCTTTAAGAGGTGTTTAATGCAACATATGTCAATGAAACAATAAACACTAAAAAGGCTTACAGGTTTTTTGTTTGTTTTGCAGCACCATAATATTTGCATAGGCCTACACTGTCTAGACATGCTGCTTCGTATATTACGTAGACTATTTTATTCTAGTTCCAAAATAGGGAAGACATTTAAGAATATTCTTATAAGGACATCGAAGGTAACAGGATAAAATTCTTGTTATCATAGAGAATGATAGGTAAAATTCTTGTTACCACAGAGGATAAAGTTCATGTTATCACAGAAGAAGGTAGAGAAACTTTTGGTACAATTTTATAATTTCCAGCTGTCTTAGTCTGCTTGGGCTGCCATAAGACACCCATAGTATGGGTGCTTAAACAACAACAATTTATTTTCTCACAGTTCTGGAGGCTGGAATTCTGGGTCAGGGTGCCAACATGGTTGGGTTCTGGTGAAGGTTCTTTTCTTGGCTTGCAGATGGCCACCTTCTTGCTGTGTCCTCACTTGGTGGAGAGAGAGATGGCTCAAGCTCTCTGGTGTCTTTTCTTATAAAGGCCCTAAATTCCATCAGACCAGGGCCCTGCCCTCATGACTCAACTACTTTCCAAAGGCCCCATCTCCAAATACAATCACATTGGAGGTAGGGCTTCAACATATGAATTTGGGGTGGGGGGTTGAAGGAACACAAACATTCAGGCCATAACACCAGCAACTGAGTGGTTTGGTACAGTTAAACAAGCAGGCAAACCCAGATGATCTTGGTTTAACTCCCAATGCTGTTGTGCTTAGGTTACCCTGAGATTCTGGTTCCTTGTGTTAAAGATGTGGTTAGTAATAACCAGGCAGAGTGTTCACAGGAGGATTGAATGAAAGAAAGCTTTTGTGCCTGACACAGAGAAAACACACAATAAATGGAAGATGTACTCCCATTCATCAATAATCTGAAAAGAAAAAATCTAATTTAAGTTTGTTCAACCTGTGGCCTGTGGTCCACATGTGGCCCAGGACGGCTTTCAGTGCAGCCCAACACAAACTCATAAACTTTCTTAAAACATTATGAGATGTTTTTGCAATTCTTTTTTTAGCTCATTAGCTATCATTAGTGTTATTGTATTTTGTGGTTGCCCAAGATAATTCTTCTTCTTCCAATGTTGCCAGATCAAACCCTTGATCGAATTGACAGGAAGAAGTTATTTTTTTCTTACTGGATTAGTAGCTGTGTGCATTTGGCATATTAATATCTGCTTAGATAAACTGTTTACTGGGCATCTAGGCCAGACATAGAACTTATATTTCATTTAAAAAGATCAATAGTATCACGCACAGTTTAAGAACAGGCTCCAGAGTAAACAAAGCTGGATTCGGATACCAGCTCTGCCATGTGCTAAGTAAGTGTGTGACCTTGGCCAAGTTAGTTCATCTCTCTAAGCCTCAGTTCGTCTCAACTGTAAAATGGGGAGAAAATAGTACCCGCTTCATAGGGTGGTTGCTGAGGAGTGGAGAGGTGTTTCAGACAGGACAATAAACATATGCAAAAAGTCAGAGAGTGAATACTGTATTGCCTCATTCCTAATCAATTATGGGCATGGATGTAGCTACATCAGGGTTTCTCAACCTCAGCACTCTTGACATTTTAGGCTGATAGTCCTTTGTTGTTGATGGTGGTGAGGTATTCTGAGTGGAATGTTTATTAACATCTCCAGCCTCTATCCACTAGATACTAGTGGCACCCTACCCCCAATCCAGATAAACAAAAATGTCTCTAAATATTTTCAAATGACCCCTAGGGGGCAAATCTACCCTCGGTTGAGAAACATAGGTTTATGCTAATTCTAATTTATACTCGATTAGATTTATTTTGAAAAGAAGAGGGGATTAGTATCTCTTGTATTCAGTATAGATTTGCTTTTGGAATGATTTCTATTTAAAGAAAATTATCTTTCGAAGATGAATTAAGTTTATCTTGATTGTGATGGTGGTTTTGTAAGTGTATACAATTGTGAAAGCTCATCTAATTGTACACTTTAAATAGTGCAATTTATTGTCTAAAATTATATTTTCATAAAGTTGATTTTTTTGAAAAAGAAAATTGCTTATATCCTATTGTGAGTTGAAAAATGTACTTATAGATTTTTACATGTTCTTGGCATTGCACACATATTTTAAATACACAATTTAAAATGTAATTTTTTGTGTGTCAAAAGTCTGCCTAGATATTTGCTTTCTATAATGGTATGGTACATCATGGGTACAGTTCCATTCAGAGAAAAATTTCAGTAGCTGTTTTGTGCCACTAAGTTTTAGAATCTGTCATCATGCCCTAAAATAACTGCCAGTGGTCAAGATTTAAAAAAAAAAATACTAAGCAACATGAAGAATGAAAGGGAAAATTGGCATCAGAAGAAAAGGGGTTGACAAGTGAGAGACTAATGAGTCTGAAACCCAAATGGAATATCATCACACGAGTTCACATTTGTATTTGAACTAATGGTGTGCATCCGGTTTCAATGAAAAGTATACATTTCAGGTTTGCTAATCTTTCACCTCTAAGATCAAAGTCCAGCTACCAGGAGACTTCTGTATTTAATAGTGCTGTTTTCAGTATTGTTTAGACTCTCATTATTTCTGGTCCTGTGAACAGTGTGTTTCAGCTCTATTGCAGGCAAATTCAATTTGGCCCTGTGAGAGTCCAATATAGGACTCCTAACCTCAGGAACTTGCAACATCATGGGGGAGACTGAAATAGATTTATTTATGTATGTATATTTTTGAAATTTTATTTTTATTTTATTTCTTATTTTAAAAAGTTTTAAATTAATTAAAAAATTTTGGCTACATAGTAGGTATATGTATTTATGGGGTATGTAAGATATTTTGATACAGGCATGCAATGTGAAATAAGTCCATCATGGAGAATGGGATATCCATCCCCTCAAGCATTTATCCTTTGAGTTACAAACAATCCAATAACATTCTTTAAATTATTTAAAAATACACAATTAAGTTATCATTGACTATAGTCACCCTATTGTGCTACCAAATAGTAGGTCTTTTGATTCTTTCTTTTTTTTTTTTTTTGTACCCATTAACCATCCCCACCTTCTCCCTCCTCCCCCTGAAATAGATTTAAATAATTACAAGATGAAACAGAGCATAATAAATGCTCTCAACACAGAGGTGAAAACAGCTGCATTCTTCTGGGAAATCCGGGTGAGGCTTCCTATCATAGAAAGTAATGGTGAAAGAGACCTTCAGTGGTCATTTAGGGAGATTCACAAGTCTGGCTCTTAAGGACTCTTTTAGAAATATGGCTTCAAAAGACATCACTCCAAACCTACTGCTATGGTTTTGATGTTTGTCCCCTCCAAGCCTTATGTTGAAATTTGAGCTCCAGTGTTGGAAGTGGGGCCCAATGGGAAGTGTTTGGGTCATGAAAGCAGGTCTCTCATGAATAGATTAATGCCCTCCTTTTGGGGTGAGTGAGTCCTCACTGTGTTAGTTCCTGCAAAAGCTGGTTGTTAAAGAGAGCCTGGCACCTCTCTCTTGTATCTTGCTTTCTCTCTTACCATGTGATATCTCCACACTCTAGCTCTCTTTTACCTTCCACTATGAGTAGAAGCACCATGAGGCCCTCACAAGATGCAAATGTCCAACCTTGAATGTTGCAGCCATCAGAATTGTGAGCCAAATAAATCTTTTTTTCCTTACAAGTTACCCAGCCTTGTGTATTCCTTTATAGCAACACAAAATAGACTAAGACACCCAAGGAATCAGAATTTCTAGAGTGAAGGTATTAGGAGTCAGAATCATTAAAAAGTTCTCCTAGTGATTCAAATGATAAACTAGGCTTTGGGAACCACTGATCCTATCAACCCTCTACTCAATGCTAGAATTCTCTGAACAGAATTTCTTCAAGGTTTTTGTTTAGCACTTCTAGAGCACAGCAAGCTCACTACCTCACAGGACAGCCCTTCATGGGGAATGTGTAATGTGTAGGGTTTTGATAGTCAGAGGTGGAGGGTAAGGGTGTTTGAGGCAGAGTAAATATTAGAAATAATCAGAAAATAGAGGGAGATAAGTTTGGAAGGAAAACTTGGAGCTCCTGCAGGAGGAAACCTGTGCCAGGATGAGGGGCTTGGAGAGCTGACTGCAGGAGCTCAAGTGAGGAGTAATAAGAGTTTGGATTAGAAGCAGTAGGAATGGCAAAGAGGAGGAAAGAATAAACTGCATTGCAGGGCTGGCCTACAAAGCTTGATGACTGGGAATGAGGATGATTCAAAGTTAATTCTTGGATTTTGAGGTCCTGGAGTACAAAAACATTAATCAGGACAGTGACATTAGGATCAGGAATAGGTTGAAAAGGCAGATTACAAATCAGATTTTGACATTTGAAAATGCATGTGTTTCCATCACCTCCCACATCACTCTATCACTTTTCCCAGGGCAGAGTTTATCTATGACTCCCTGTGTATGCTCAGAGATTGGCACTGAGTACACTCTCAGAATGTCTGGTGAGTGAAGAGCCACTATAAGTGTCTTCTCCTTTTGTATCCTCCTTGCTTTAGTTTAGGACCTTATTTCTCACTTGAATCATTGCAGACTCAAGGTCTCTAGCTTATACCACTGTCTTTGTGTGTTTTAGAACAAGGCACCCACTGTGGGTTTATAAATTAGAAAAAGAGCCTGCATTTAAATGAGTACAGCCCTTTGTTCAGGGCTTGGGAAGCAAAGTTCACCTTTGTGGGATGATAAATGTATCCCTTCCTGCAGGAGGAAACTTCCTATACCAGGATGGAGGGCTTAGAGAGCTGACTGCAGAGGTGGAATTTTAGATCTCACTCATTCCCTCAGCTGGCACAGAGCACCCTGGAAATGTCTCCCAATTGGCCAACTTGATCCTGCCTTGCCATATCTCTCTCTTTTCTCCCCCCTAGAATTATTTACTGAAGTACCTGCCATTTCTATTTCCCTCAGTCAGAGTGATTTTTTTTAAATTCTAAAATGTAATCATATCACATTCTGCTTCAAACCTCTCAATGTTTCTCCAGTGGCTGCAGCATGAAGTCCAAAGTCCTTAACTTGTAACAAAAGTCCATTTACGACAGATTCTTCTGAGCCTCTTCTCCAGCAGCCACTCTCCTTCACCATCTTCCTCTTCAGCTGTAGTTCCCTGAACTGACACCGCACTAACAGGCTCCCACTGCCCTCACTCCTGGCCCAACAGGCACTGCCCCTCCCCAGTGCCCCAGATGGCCAGACTGCTTCTTGTTTCTCCCAGATCAACTTGATTCATCTCAAGGAAGCTGTTCCTGTCCTAATTCCAGTGTAGATTAGCACCTGTCCCCTTGCACCCTTCCTTCCTGCACTGATACCTAGGACCTAGAACTTTCCAGGTTGTGGACATTCTGCTTTCCTGTCTGTGACCTCCCTGAGGACTAAAAATGTGTTTTGTTTATGTCTTTTCCTCTAGTATTTGGCTCAGTCTTGTTGAATGGACAAATGAAAACCTGACTTAGAGATAAATGAAAAATGTAGATTTTTTATCTCCAAAAAACCCCAAAACCAAAACCCAGACACCAAAAAATCCAAACAAAAACAAAACCCTCAAACCAAAAAAAAAAAAAAACCCCGAATGTTTTTTGCTTCTTTCTGAACACGAGGTATCTTGTGAGTGGTCAAAGCCCTTTTCTTTTCCATATTTTCTGTAGTCTTGAAATGGCTATTCATTTAGGAGGTTAATGATCTATGGGAAGATAATTACTTTGGTTTATTTTACATCCTGTGGCTTTATTTTAAGGCTGATTTGTTCTGGTGTGCTTATGTATTTAATATTTGTGAGATACTTTAAGAAAAATTGCCACCAGGCTTGGTGGCTGATGCCTATAAACCCAGTGCTTTGGGAGGCCAAGGCGGGAGGATTGCTTGAGGCTAGGCATTTGTAACCAGCCTGGAAAACATAGGGAGTCTCTATAAGAAATTTTAAAAGAAATTAACCAGACCTGGGGTTGCGTGTCTATAGTCCTAGCTACTTGGGAGGCTGAGGCAGGAGGATCGCTCAAGCCCAGGAGTTCTGGATTACAGTGAGCTATGATTGAGCTACTCTACTCCAGCCTGGGCAACAGAGCGAGACCCTGTCTCTAAAATAAATAAATAAATGCAAATGAAAAAAATTGCCCATAGATTTAGTAACGTATTTGACCCCTTTAAAAACAATTAAACTTTATTTTTTGAAAAACGTTTTGAAGATGGAAGACTCTGCTCATGTGCCTGAGACTGAAAGGTCAGCAATGATAACTCTAATAGTGATTTCATTTGTTCAAATGCTAGACCAGCCCAATGATGAACTTTGGAATGCCTAGATAGTCTATCAAAAAGCTGTGCCTGAAACTTCCAGCCTGATTTGTGTGTGTGTGTGTGTGTGTGTGTGTATCTCTTCCCACAAAGAATGTGAAGAGCTGTGAAAACATGTTCAATAAAAGAAGAGACAATTAAGTGTAAAATATCACTTAAACATCAACAAAAATTACAACTAGGCAAAATATGGCAGTAGAATGACAAGACAATAAAAATGAGAGGTGTGTCATCCAAGTGTTAGCCTAAATGTGGGTAGAGATGACTCCGTGCAAAGATTTTTCTTCCTTGGAGCCATGATATTAACACTGAGAAGAAATGCTGCTTAAGGCACAAGTATGTGCATGGTAAATGTTTATTTTTTTCATTCTTTTGACAGTAATTTAAAAATATTATCTACGATGTTCAGCATGAATAGTTTTTACTGCTTTTTCAGCTTATTTCTAGTTTCCAATAGTTTTTATGGCTTTTTTTTTTTTGCTGTGACTCTTAGTCATTTTTTGAAAACTGATGAGTAAATAGTTACTGATTTTAATACTCTTTTATGATTAACTATTACACAAGAATTGGGCTTTACACACTGATTTTTCCTTCAACTTTTTTCTCCACACCCTGTATGTAACACAAGCTTTGTTCAAGGGAATAACTATGACAAATATGTTTGGATATAACTTGATTTCTAGTTTTGGCTTGGAGTCTATGATATTGTGCCTTAGTTATGTTATCTTTCAGATAAAACTTAAATTTCTCAACACCAATATGTTCTCCTAATGCAAGGCATAATTATTGTAGTGAAGGTATTAATTCATATTTTAATTGATTAATACTGTAGTCATAAATGTACTTTAAATTTCCCACAAACTTTCTCTTGTAAGTATGCCTTATTTCCATTTTTTCTGTGAAGTGAAGTGGTGTAACAACTCATACTGTCAATATCCAAAATAATTCTCCCTCCTTTCTTTACATATCTGTTGGGTGCCTTATGGGGAGCTCAGAGAGACATACTTGGCCACAAAGAGAGACAATTCCGTCTTAAACAGCTTTTCCCCAGCATCCTTACGTTGTCCAGTACAGTGCTAGGCTCATATGATGTACTCAGTAAATATTTGCCAATTCAAACTTTACATTATAAGTAATTTTATTATTTATTTCATTTCATTGTTTATTTTAGTGGTAAAGGGTACCTGGTGTCTATTGATAGATTACTCTTACTTTCCAAGTTCTGAGGCCAGCCACAACCTCAAAGAAAGAAAGAATCTTCAAGGCTTATTTACATCTATTCATTTGTTCATTCATGGAAAAATTATGTACAGGAAAAATGTAAAGTGGAAGGAAAGGGGACAAGGATACCCTTCTGCTTCTTTTCTGGTATGCAGAAAATTAATCATATAATGTTTATTGAATTTGCCTCAATGGGTCAAATGAGAAAAAGATTGCAAGTCTATCTAACACAGTGTCTGACACATAGTAAATGCTTCCAAAAGGTAGTTTGTTTATTTTTATGCAATACACTACAACCAAGGATCTCACTCCTTTACTTCTGCATGACCCACTATCCTATTTTCTTGTTTTGTCTTTTTCATTCAAGAATGATCTGTGTGTGCTTTCTTTTTGAATCTGTAAGAGGGGTTCAATGTTTAGTTATGTAGTAAAGTGCAGATGAGAACCTTGGGTCAGCATTTCCCCTAAATCTTTGCTATGATTTAAGACACCTTGGGGAAGGGATATATGAGCTCCTACATTAACGGATGATGATTTTTATCTTTACCAAGTGACCCACAATTTGTTACTGGTGCAATAAGTTAAGAAAATAGCATACTTTTATGACTATCATTTCACAGTCACTCAAATCAGAACTGGAATGTCACAAAAACAACTCCCTGTTAGCCCAGAGGAAAAAAAAAGAAAGAAAGTAAAGGGGAAATTCAGATTAGTCACAAAGAAGTTCCCCCGCCTGCCTGCAAAAGTTGCAGCGTTAAAACTGAGAGAGTCCGCTTTGCTCTTTCAATCGCCTTTTAACTCTGGCCCTGGGACCTTTGCCTATTTTCTGATTGATAGGTTTTGTTTTGTCTTTACCTCCTCCTTTCTGGGGAAAACGTCAGTTTCATCGCAGGTTCCCCTTTTCCATATCTTCATCTTCCCGCTACCCAGATTGTGAAGATGGAAAGGGTCCAACCCCTGGAAGACAATGTGGGAAATGCAGCCAGGCCAAGATTCGAGAGGAACAAGCTATTGCTGGTGGCCTCTGTAATTCAGGGGCTGGGGCTGCTCCTGTGCTTCACCTACATCTGCCTGCACTTCTCTGCCCTTCAGGTAAGATGCACCACTGGGTGCTGTTTTCCCACCAGCTCGTGCTGATGGCAGCTGCAACGGCCGCAAACAGTCGCTTGGAAATAATCTTATGCCAAAAGTGTTGAGTTTTTTTTCCCCTCCCCATAGCAATCGTAAAGTGTGGTTAAACGCCCTTCTGTCTCTCCTTTCCTTCCTTCTTTTCAGCAGTGGCAGTGGTAGGGCAGAGTGGAGGTAGGGCAGAGGCACAGCTTCTAGATCTTTTTCTTTTTCTTTGCAATGCAAGATTCCTTGTATCCCTTTATAAGCTGTCACTTTGAAGCTTTGAGTCACCGATATACCTGGTCTACCCATTGTAATAGTAATGTGTTTGATCAGGCAATTAATATTAAAAGGAAATAGGAAAGAGACCAGTTCCACTTTCCCATAATATTCATATACTCTATAGACCTGCAAGGTGATTTGCTTTTTAAAGAATGCTGAAGGTATCAATATTAATAGCGGAGCAATGTGTGCGTGCATGTGTGTGTGCCTACGTGCTCACTCAGTCACCCCAATGATTTAATCAGATATTGTTTCTCACAATCTATCTCTTCTAGTCATAATTTAAAGACATCATTTCATCTTTTCCCTACCTTATTAAATGCATCATATAGTAGGAGATTATCTTTCTAGTATTTTCCCCATATAGTTAAAATATTTCCATTTTTCCTTCACTTTATTCTTGTTCCACACTTCTCTCTTTTGCATTATTTTTTCTTATTCAGTAGTTCAGATATACAGATACACATTATTAGGTATTTAAGGATGTTCTTCACTGCAGAAGATGCCACTGGAGAAAAATAAATCTATACTGTCCTCGTGTTCCTTTGTTGAGCTAGTCTGATAATCTTGTTTTCTAGGTGGTTGCTTTGGGTTAGAAATGTTTCTCCCCGATAAAGGTCAGGTAATACAAACTGATTTCTGATGGTCTTGTCTGAGATTAAGCACCTCCAATGAAACCACAATGAGATGAGCAGTCTTGGCAAATGCCTGGGCTTGTTTCTGCCTACAGGAAATAGGGTTTTCAGTGCATGGAGGCTGGTAAGAGTGTGTGTGGTTATGATCACTGTACCACAGACAGTGCTTGTGTCTCCAAATTCCAGAAGTGTAGCTGGTGTCATGCTCAGGTCTGCAGACCAGTGAGCACAACAACACACTCATCCTCTCCTCATTGCACCACACGGTTATGACTTATTGCAGAACTCTTTGGGTGAAATTAAAGTAGGCAATTTGGGGAGAGGGTGTGGGGGAAGAGTAAGGTGTCCATGGCAGGATGCCCAAGACATCGACCGGATGCCCAAGACATCAACCGGAATTAGGCTCTTTTGAGAAGAAAACAAAGAGAGTAACCAAATATAGAACAGCTGAGTGCATTCACCAGTCTGGGAGCCCTGAGAGTGCTTTTTCTAACAACCACAATGTTACATATTTCCTTACACCATGGGATGATAAAACACAGGACACATGGCTCCATTCAAGGCTAACTGATTGCACAACGGCTCTGAGCAGGAGAGAGCAAAAGGTGAAACACAGTTGTCCAGCTTGCTGGTGGTTGGGGTCACGTTGGACTATGAATATCCAGGAGATGTTGAGAAAAAGAGGGGATCCTTTCCAACAAGTCATCCAGCAACTCTGGGACAGAAGGAAAGCTGTGGGAAGAAAAGCCGGGTGCTGGTTTCTAGGACACTAAACCTCATGGTGAGTGATCTCTAGGGGAGAATTAGCTTCTATAGTCCTGGCACAGAGATGGAAGCAAGACATAGGTGGTATATTTGAGTTGTTTGCTTAAGAAACATGCTCCTGTCTACTCTGAATATAGATTTCTTTTTTTTTTGCTCAGATATTTGAAGTTCTTCACTTGATGTCAATTATAATTTTTTTATTTCTAATTAGCTAATGTAATTTCTTATATTGTTATAGGATCTGGGACAGCACATTTAATCTTATATTTATTACTTACACTTCATTATGAGAAGGATAGCATAGATGAGTTGTGTGTGTTTTCCCTAGAACCTGATAGTTTACCAAATAATGTTGGTGGCAGTGATAGCAGCAGTGTGTGTGTGTGTGTGTTTGTGTGTGTGTGTTTTTGTGTGTGTGTGTTTTTGTGTGTGTTTGAAAGAGAGAGAGAAACAGAGACAGAGAGATTGAGAGAGAACATTGTAGAGCAGCTGTTGACAAAGAGACATAGACTAGTAGCCATTTAAAACTCATCTACAATACTGTTTGGAAGTTTGATTGAGGGATCGGGGGGGTGGTGGTGGTGGTGGTGTTGGTAGTGGTGATGCAAGTCAAACCTCTATTTTATAAGACATAATGTTACAGTGATGTGTATTGGAGGTGAAATAGAGCTGAAATGCTCACCATTTACCCCGTCAAATTGGACTTCTTTTATTGTGAGAGAAAGGTTTTTGGGAAATAATTATGATTTGCCCTTTTATTTCTTAGATTTAATTTTTTAGCCTTATAAAATAATTGCCTACATGAATGGCTCTGTAAATACAGATATAGCTACCAAGCTCCATTTGGCTGTCAACTTTCCTTTCAATCAAGTTTATTTAGTAGCCTCTGTTTTCTCATCACTGGATTAGGTCTATCTACATGCATGAAATGTAGAATATTTTGTTTTCAAGATGCCAGAAAAAAAGTTAGACCCTACCCACTCCTCATCTAATTTACTTTCCTCTTTGGGCCTTGATTTTTATCATCTGTATTATGAGAAAGTAGGATCAGATGATCAATAAGATGTCTTCCAGCTCAATATCTTATGAGTATATAGTTTATATATTCATAGAATGGATATAAGGATTTGAGAAATACAAAATGTGAGTTAGTATATTTGTGTTTAAGCTTATGGATTTCCTGGCTCCTAAGAAGGGATTGAGGGGAATCAAATTTGAACATATATACTTTTCTATACTTAAGTTATATATTCTGTACATATCTAAATAACCTATTCTGGATTAGCAAAACACACTGTTTAGAAAAGGGAAAGAAGTGAATGCCCTGTAAGAATATTCATGACATAAGGTATATAATTCAGTGCTTCTGTCACCAAAACCAATACACACTGTTTGGATATTACATTGGGACATCCACTTAAATTGTCAGGCTTCCAGTCTTACCTGGAACTTCAGCTATGGAACAAAGGCAGAAAAAGCTGACCTATAAGGTGTGAGAAATCTCATTGAAACCATTGAAACTTGGCTTTTCCAAGATCCATATCACCTTTATCATCACCCTCAAAGACGTGAAGGCTTTTAGTGATTTTTTTCAGCAATTCCTACTGTTAAAGGCTTACATTCTTATCACTTTTTTTCAGCTGAGAACAACAGAAGTAGAGATACTTAGAAAGTGAGTTGACCAGTTCTGTATCAGTGAAAGCTGGAATTAGAATTCACAGTTTCTTAATGAAGTTTCGGACTACAGCTTGGACCTTGCTTTGTATCATTTAATAAGAGAAAGAGAAGTTTGCCTGAAAAAAATATTGTTTCAGATTAGCTTAATTTAAATGTCTCCATGTAATTTAGCAAGTTTTTAGAAGTTCTTTTTTAATGATAGACCTGCAAATAAGATAATTTCAAAGGCATTTGAATTTGCTTTTCATAAGCAAATCTTTGAGAATTAAAAAATTAACATCTGAAGTTGACTTGGCTTGTCATAAGGCATTTTGAGGCTTCTAAAGGAGGTATTAAACATATAGAATCATTGAATTTGGGGGCAGGTATTAGATATAGTCTATTTACAGATAAGAAAACAGAAACCTAGAGAGGGTAGGTGAACCATTCGTGATCACTTAGCTGGTTAATTCATCAGAACTCCTGATTTCTACACTATGGTTCTTCCTATTATCAATGAAGCCATCCTTACACAGATTTTTTTCCATTGAGTGTTTACTTGTGCTAGGTACCGTTTGAGGCATTGGAGATATAAACATCCATTGGAGAAGATTTTTGAACTATTTACACTCACAGTCAAGATGCAGGGTGGGGACAAAAGAGTGACATGCTCAAGGGACAATGGGAAGATGAGAGGAGGGAGGAGGGAGGGGCTGCCTCAGCCTTCTGGGGAGTCAGGAAAACCTGCAGGAGGAGATAATGCTTCAGCTAATACTAGAAGGAGGAGGATAAATTCTTTAAGCAGACAAGTGGATGGGAATCGGTGGGTAGGGGCGGAAGGCTTACTAAGCAGAACAGCACGTTTTTCTGAATAGCTCAAGTTGAGTGTTTCTGTGGGAAAGTGGTGGAGATGAAGCTGAAAAGCTGGGGAGGTGGGGAGCAGTTCACAAAGGATCTGTGAATCATGCTAAAGGAACACGCTTCATTCTCTCCTACGCCAAAGGAAATACAGGAAAAATTACCAACATTGATACCTCTCCAAATTTTGCTTCTCTTTTGTGGTCTATATTTTGGCAAATATAGAAAGTGAGTCTAATCCGAACAGCACTAGGGGGCACCACAGTAAAAGTAACCATTCTCTTATGTCTGAAGACAGCTTATCCTCTTTTCCTGAAGAGTTGATTAGAAAACTTCTCAGGCAGTCAAGAGCTCATCCACAAATAAGAGAATGAACAATATCAGGGGCAGCTAATATTTTTCACTATTTGCAGAGTGATAATACTTTCTAAATGAAGTGTTTAGATATGTGTTTTGATCTGGGTATTCAAAATAGGACAGAATAATTTGGATGGGGATGATGCTGGAAAATATTGCACATGTATGCACATATAGATCCAAATACACACACACAGAGGAGAGTTGGGAAACAAGCAGAAAGGCTCTAGGTATAGATCTAGGGATAGAATCTCTCTGTTCCTCTTCTCTGACCTCAGCTGCTGGTTACTAGTACTGAGTAGACCCAGCCTTGTTTAGGGGCTGGCCACCTTGGGCTTCTTTTCTTCTTTCTTCTTCTTCTTGTTCTTCTTCTTCTTGTTCTTCTTCTTCTTCTTCTTCTTCTTCTTCTTCTTCTTCTTCTTCTTCTTCTTCTTCCTTCTTCTTCTTCTTCTTCTTCTTCTTCTTCTTCTTCTTCTTCTTCTTCTTCTTCTTCTTCTTCTTCTTTCTTCTTCTTCTTCTTCTTCTTCTTCTTCTTCTTCTTTTTTTTTTTTTTTTTTTTTTTTTTTTTTTTTTTTTTTTTTTTTTTTTTTTTTTTTTTTTTTCCTTTTTTTTTTTTTTTTTTTTTTCTTTTTTTTTTTTTTTTTTTTTTTTTTTTTTTTTTTTTTTTTTTTTTTTTTTTTTTCTTTTTTTTTTTTTTTTTTCTCCTTTTTTTTCTTTTCTTTTCTCCTTCTCCTTTTTTTCCTTCTCTTTTTTTTTATATATACATATACATATTACATATATATATATATATATATAATATATCATATATATAATATATATATTTTTATTTCAAATGACAGCTTCCCCCACTTCAGGGATTCTCCATTCATGGAAAACGAAAGTTAATCCTTTTGCATCATTTGGGTTAGAGGAGCTACATACAGTGTTGTTATTACTATTTAATGAGGGAAAAATAACCCAGCTGAGTTGTAAGTGGAAAGGTTTATGTCTCCATAGTCACTAATGAAATACATGGTAGAGTTGGATTGAAACTGAATTTTCCTCCATCCTATGCTTGTATATTTCGTTTGTAATCACCCATGCTTTTGATAACCAATCTTTTCAAACAAAGGAATTAAAACATTTGCTTATACAAAACTATAAAACATCATCTCAGATTTTGGAGGAGTCATTGAAGTATAAAGGGAGTGCCCTAGGCCAGGAACCAGAATTTTTCAGTCCGGGCTTTTACCTCTTGACCCCAAGTAAATTTCTTGAAATTCCCTGGGCATCAGTTTAATCATTTCCAAGACTGGAATTTGGTTGTGGTGAGGATTAATTGATACACGGCTTTGTAAATGCCAAAATTATTATTATCATTATTCATGAACATGCTTCCATTAACATACTGCTACTAAAATGTTGACTTTGTAGTATGTGTGTGCACACATACACACACACTGTAACTCAAATCTCAGAAAGCATATCACAGTTAAGTTTAACCATAACTTCATGAACCTTGATTTCCCCAATATAATTTTTAGGATTAAAAAATCCACCTTGGAAGAGTCCTATTATTTTTAAACATAGATTTCTAATTAAGATTTCATGGGTGCATTAGAGAACAAAAGAAGAATGAAGGGGAGAATTTATGAGGTTATGAAGTGTGATTAGGTTCAGTGTCTGTTTGCATGTGGTTCAGAGATCTAAAATTACATACTTAGAGCACATGGCTTAGGCTATTTCCATTTCTTCTTATTTTGATATATTTCATCCAATTCTCCAATGACTTGGCTACCAAATAAGGCAGGAAATTAGATTTATAAGAGGCATATCATCTGGTTCACTAATCTAGAAACATTGGGGAATATTACTGGCATAACTAAAATTTTTTTTTAGTAGACCTTTCATTCTGAAATGCACCTTAATTTTTATAAGTTTGCCTAACTTGATAACATGCAAATGCTATTTAAGAACACATGCTCCTTGACAGAAAGATGGACAAACAAATCTGAACTTTAATTCTTCTTATACTAATTTAATAAGAGCTTGTGGTTAGAGAGCCTTCATTCCCAAAGTACTATATTGTACAGGTGGGGAAGTGAGGGCTCCAATGAGTTTAAGTGATGTAGCCTCAGGGCTGGGCTCCCCAGCGGCAGCCAGACCTTCATCCTAGAAAGCTAGTGAAACAATGTCAAAGATCAAGATGGAATGACAATATTACAAAAATTATAAAGAACATCAAAACATGCATCAAAGGAAAGCATCTTAATGAGTTATAAAATAAGTCATAAAACATGTATTTTACAGTTTAGTAATGTAAAACGTATTTTGAATTACTTGTGTGTTGGGTGATGACAATTTTTAGCTTCTAAGACCCCCATGCATATTAATCTGGCCCTGTATATGGTGCAATAAAACCTAAACTGAAACTGTTTTTTAGAATGGACGGGTAGCAGGGAGGTTGAATGGTGTTATTCAATGTACTACTTGCATTAATAGTCCCTCATCTTTGCAGAGCTTTTTCCTACTTCTGACCTCATTTCTTCACTAAGACCTTGGAGAAAGATTGTGTGCAGTTTTACACATATTGTTACAGCAGAGGGGTCTATTGTGTTGAAAGTGATCTTCTGTTCAGAAGGTCTTCTTATCACACAATCCTTTGAAATCTATCTCGCTTTTGAATATTGTGATTTGCCTAATCTTTGAAATGGAAATTTTTCATTAGACACTGTATTCCAATAATCTAAATTGAGTTTAGACATTGAAATGAGAATATTAGAAGCTGAGGAAGGGAAAGAACATTTTCTGGTCCAAGAGAAGAACTCAGGTGTGCCCGGTCCCAGTGCAATGTCTTGTTCAGGCTACCAGGTTGCCTTCTCAAGACAATATTCCCTCCTTGTTATATAGCAAATTAGATAAGGGAATGAGTGATTTCAAATAAAGAGACTGACTGCAGTAATTCTGCTACTGTCTTCGTATTCAAGGATGAATGGGCCAATTTCTTTTTTTTCTTCTCTACATTGATCTTTTATTATGACAATATACAACTGGTAATATGCACCGTGACTGAAGAGTTCTCATATAATTTGATTTGGTACTGGCATAAGAATAGACAGATCAACGTTTAGAATTTAGAATCCAAAACGAAACCTGCACATTTATGGTCAATTATTTTCTTTTTTTTTTAATTTTAACTTTTATTTTAAGTTCCCGGGTACATGTGCAGGATGTGCAGGTTTGTTACATAGGTAAATGTGTGCCATGGTGGCTTGCTGCACAGATCAACCCATCACCTAGGTATTAAGCCCAGTATCCATTAGCTATTTTTCCTGATGCTCTCCCTCCCCTTGCCCCTGCAACAGGCACCAGTGTGTGGTGTTCTCCCACATGTCCATGTGTTCTCACTGTTCAGCTCCCACTTATAAGTGAGAACATGTGGTGCTTTTCTGTTCCTGTGTTAGTTTGCTGAGGATAATGGCTTCTAGATCCATCCATGTCCCTGCCAAGGACATGATCTTGTTCCTTTTGATGGCTGCACAGTATTCCATTCCATGGTGTATATGTACCACATTTTCTTTCTCCAGTCTATCATTGATGGGCATTTGGGTTGATTCCATGTGCTGCAATGAACATATGCGTGCATGTATCTTTATAATAGAATGATTTATATTCCTTTGGGTATATACCCAGTAATGGGATTGCTGGGTCAAATGGTGTTTCTGCTTTTAGATCTTTGGGGAATTGCCACACTGTCTTCCACTGTCCTCTACAATGGTTGAACTAATTTACATTCCCACCAACAGTGTAAAACTGTTCCTTTTTCTCTCCAACCTCACCAGCATCTGTTGCTTCTTGACTTTTTAATAATGGCCATTCTGACTATAGGCCAATTTCTAAAACCTTGAGCAATATATAGTGTTGACTAAAGCCAATGTTAAATATTACATGATCTTGTAGCTGATGAAGGTCCAGGGATGTCCTGAAGGGCTAAGTTCCACCTTAGTTCAACATTTATTTACTAAGTGCCATTATGTTTGAGACATGGTAGGAGGTACGGTTTGAGACGTGGTAGGTTGTTGATTTGATTGTTTACCTAAATATAGGACATTTCTCTTGGGAATCTGTCAGTTGCTAATTGTATTAGGGACAATAAAACCACAGTTCATGCTCTCTCTGAAACAGAGAGGAGGGAGGCTTCTCTGCGGGAAAACTCATAGCCATTACTTAGTAGACTCGATGAGAAGAGTGGAAGTGGTTAGAGAGAGAGGTGGCTATGAGGATATCACACAGGATATATAGTGGGGAGGAAGGAGAGGTTAAGAGAGAGATGACTGGGAAAATATGCTGGCAGAGATGGTAAGGGTTGGGCACGGAGAAAGAGGCGGCTTTGGATGGCAGTTAAAATGGCTTTTCTTTGTGTTCATTAAGTCCTAATAAACTCGTTATCCAACAGTGTTTTCAAAGCCACGCATCTTTGTCTCTAAGAAATGTAACTTTTGGGATAAGTAAGTCTTTCTGAATATAGGAAACTCCTTCACCAACGAATCATTTTTTCCTACTTTTCCTACTCCTCTCTCTAGGTGGAATTCTGAACTTCCCTGATCAGAAGTCGGGGCTGATCTTTTTGTAAGGGGGCTGCTTCCACTGCGAATAGACCATGTCTGTCAGATAAGGATCTATCCTCTCAGTCTACTGTGGTGGCTAAGAGTGAAAAATTCTCCCTTTCTCTTCTGAGGCCCCTTGAGACACACCCTGAGAGCTTGTGAGGTCATGCTTTCATGATCTCTCAGATCTCCACTGGTTGGCATGAAGCCCAAGGTGCGGGGAGGAGAGGTTCACGTCCAGTGGCAGTGGTTTGGTGAACTGGGGAGTCCCCACCCCAGATCTGTTTCCCTCTCCTAGCCCACTACTACCACCCTCTACTAGCCCACGTCCCACTGCCGCCCTCCACCAAGACCTTGACATTGTGGCCTTGTACCAAGCGAGGAATGGCAAGGCCCATATAGTGAGTGCAGAGCCCACTTCCTGGTTTCATGCTTGGTGAGTATCATTTGCTCCTGCCACAGATACCCTTCACCAGGACAAATGTCAAATGAGTTTAAGGTCGACAGCCCCATGCCACATCCTAGTGAGTCAGAATTAGACGTACACACTCTCCAAAGATGAGCTCTTGAAACAAGTGTCACTTTCTTGGGAACACAGCACAGGCTGCTGAATAAATGCCAGATATCAGACACTTTCCACCTTTGTTCTTGGACAGCCCAGTGCTAAAAGCGCTGAAGGAGGCCAAGAAAGAACCTAATTCTGGCTCTTCTTTGCTACACCTGCATGAGGAGCCTACTTTGTACTTGTCCATGGGCCTGCAGTTCCTTGCCAGGACAGTTTTACCTAATCAGAGCCGAGCTAATAATTCTGGCAACCTGAACTACATAGGCAACCCTGCAACATTGGTTGAGGAGCTCTTTCTAGAGGAGGATTTCTGGATATTTTGATGTACATCTGTGTATTTTGACAACTATTCAAAAATTAATATTTAATCTTATTCAGTATTGATGATGAAAATAATTCAAATTAATTTCGGACCCTCAGATAAGTGCTTTTTTTTTGGCGTTCTTTACTCTTACAATAGTG
This sequence comes from Hylobates moloch, assembly GCF_009828535.3. Lineage (NCBI taxonomy): Eukaryota > Metazoa > Chordata > Mammalia > Primates > Hylobatidae > Hylobates > Hylobates moloch. Next base: position 60,642,246 of record NW_026652283.1, read on the forward strand.
TAGGATAAAGAGAAGGGATGTTATCATGAACTTGGGATTCAACTGAACTCAAATGAATACATATTTATTCCTGACCAAGTTCTTAACAGCACTAATTTTTATTTTACTATCTGTAAAACATGGGCAATTATTCTTTCTACATCATAATGTTATTTTGAGCAGCAAATGGGATAATACATTTGAAACAGTGCATAGCATATTGTGAGTGCTCAATAAGGTTTTATTTATTCTTTGCCTTTTTTTTTTTTTTGAGACAAGTTCTCTCTGTCATGCAGTGGCATGACTGTGGCTCCCTGCAGCCTCAATCTCCTGGGCTCAAGCGCTCCTCCCACCTTAGCTTCCCAAGCAGTTGGCACCACAGGGGTGTACCACCATGTCCAGATATTTTTTTATTATTTTTATTTTTTTTTGTATAAATAGGGTTTCATCATGTTGTCCAGGCTGGTCTTGGACTCCTGAGTGCAAGCAATCGGCCTACTTTGACCTCCCAAAGTGCTGGGATTACAGGTGTGAGCCACCGCACCAGGCCCTTTTTCTTGAATGCACAAAGGATGGCCTCATTTCTAGACCTTTCTTCCAACTATTAATAATTATAGAATGTCTTTTGCTCATCCAGGTCTTCTCTGTCTTTCAAGGCCTAAGTCCAGGTCTTTCCTCCTTGTGCTGTCAAAGCCTACAGTGATTTTTCTGTTCTTTGAAACCTTATGACTTATATTGCCTGTAGGTATTTACTAAAGGTTTTATGTACAGGGACTATTTTCCCAACTGGCATAGAAGTTCATCAAAAGTAAGGATTGTTGTTCTATCCCCTTGTGCTCCAAGAGTTGAGTGTAATAACTGCTGCATAGCAAGTACTCAATAATTGCTGATGCTATTTTTAACCAAACTACCAAATAATATGACAACCATATTATTCATTCAACTACTGAATAACACTTACAGCAGAGAAAAAATTTCTTGAGCACCAGCTTTTGGACAGGCATGCTTTTTGCACAGGGTGTGGTTGAAGATAAATTCTCTAGATTTAGACTTTTGGAAGTTCATAGTTAACAGCAGTGATTTTAAAATCTGAACCTTGGTTACTTGTAAAAATGAAGATTCCTGGATCTACACAGACCTTTTGATTAGAGTCTTTGTGAGTAATCTGACCATCTGCACTTAAAACAACAACAATAACAACAACAACATATTTTGGTGGTGATTCTAATGCACATTTAGAGTTTAAGAACCACTGGGCTGGTAACCTTCCTATTGCATTATCAGCTGCTGCCAGACATGACACTTGTACATTACATTATTCAGTCATTTAGTCAAAGAGCCCATATTTGCCAAGTGGGTAATTGATTGTTCCTTTTTTTTTTTTTTTTTTTTTTTTTTGCTTCACTTATGGGAGCCCTGAAACCCAAGAGGGAAGCCTGGAGTGTGGGCTCTCCCTTTTCTTTCTCATGATGAGGTCATTGCCAATCATCTGTACGGCAACTTCTTCTTTTCTCTAAGCTTGCTATTAGAGAATACAAGGAATGGAATATTAAAATCTTCATAGAATTTTTTTCTTACTTCAAATTCACGTGGGAGAAAAATAGTACTTGTGTGGTATAATAAAAATTATACTGAAATTGAAGGGCATGCATCAAATCATTTCTGTGAGCCTTAATTTCTTCATATGCAAAATATAATGTTCAACTAGAATATGACTTCTTTTGCATTTTTTTTCATGCTTCTAAGACCATTACATTCAAAATTCATGGCTATACTTCAATTCTGGCATGGATACTTATGAGCATTTGCATTTCATCCTTGAGTATGGTGTGGACTCTTCAGACCTTCCAGATTGAAGAAGCTTTATTCTATAGACTGTGCTTAGATGGACACCCCCTGGCCCTTTGATATTTTCTATTTTCTTTGAGTATGTGGAGAAGATCTGGGGATTTTGCTTTTCTTGATATACAAAACACTAAGTCTATGTGTGGGGGTAGATCAAATGTCTTCTGATTGTTTTCTGTCAACCTTTCTCATGAAACCCAAATTCTTTTGTATTGTTTCTCTGAGGTACGGGGAGTCAGGGCACTGATATGATAACTTTGTTAGTCTTTGTTTTTTCTTTAATCCATTCCTTCATTCTGTTGTCATATATAAAGTTTATATAGTATTATGTAGAATAAATTATGAACATGACATGGATATTGTTTTCCATGTGCATCCAAGAATAATTGCTGATGTTTATTAACTTCTTGCAATGTTCCATGCCAGGTCCTGATCACTGATATATATTATTTCATTCAAACTTCACAACTCTGTGATATACAGATTTTTACTGTCTCCATTTTACAGATTAAGAAACAAAATCAATCAGCAAGATAAATGCAATTTTCCCAAGGTGACACAGCTAAGTAGTCTTGAGTAGAGGAGATAAGACTTGTATTCACTGGCAGTATAATCAGTCAATAGAGTGTTTTTTTTAATATTGGGGTTAACTGTACATTCTGTGAGTTTTGACAAGTGTATATAATGACATGTATTCACCATTACAGAATCATACAGGATGCTTTCAGTAACCTAAAAATACCCTGTGCTCTACCTATTTATTCCTCCCCCATTCCTAACCCCTGGCACCCACTGATCTTTTTAATCTCCATAGATTTACTTTTTCCAGAATGTCATATAGTTAGGTCATTCAGTATATACCGTTTTCAGATTGGCTTCTCTTGTATAATAATATGCATCTAAGATTCCTCCATGTCTTTTCATAGCTTGATAGTTCATTTCTTTTTAGTGCGGCATAATGTTCCATTGTATGGTTGTATCAGTTTATTTATCCATTCACCTACTGAAGGACATTTTGGCTGCTTCCAAGTTTTGACAATTATGAACAAAGCTGCTATAAACATCTTTGTGAGTGAGTGACTTTAAATACTTGCATGGGAATACAGAAACTGAAACTCAAGGATTTGATTTAGGCCTTGAAGATGGTAAGATTTTAATGGGCAGAAACAGATGGAGGGACATGCTGGAGGCAGTGGTGTGATCTTGGCTCACTACAACCTCCGTCTCCTGGGTTCAAGCGATTCTTGTGCTTCAGCCTCCCCAGTGGCTAAGATTACAGGTGCATGCCACCACGCCTTGCTAATTTTTGTATTTTTTGTAGAGACGGGCTTTTGCCATGTTGGCCAGGCTGGTCTCAAACTCCTGATCTCATGTGATCTGCCTGCCTCAGCCTCCCAAATGCTGGGATTACAAGCGTGTGCCACTGCATCCGGCCTACATTTTTAAAATGCTTACCATGTACCATGTGCTGGCAAACTGCTGGATGCTTTAAGTTATCCTATCTAAACTTGGTGTTCATCTTCTGGAAAGTTCCACTCACAGTATTATGTCTTATTTTCACATGTATAAAGGCTAAAGCTAAGAAATGCTATAAGTTTTCCAAATTCAAAGAACCAGAGAAGTCACAGTTTGAACTAAATTTGACTCCAAAGTCTATGCTCTTTGTGCCATCCTACCAGGCTGCCTACCCAAGTGCAAGGAGATCAGAAAAAGTAGTTGCCTAGATCATTAGACACAGAAAGGATATATGGGGCAATAAAGCTTGACAATGAGGTTGGAGCCAGGCTTTTCAGCGCTTTGACTTGGGCACTGTGGGGGTGTCTCTGGGCACTGGGGTAGTCAGCATGAGGTCATCAGGTATGGAGGATGAGGGGGAAGATGGTTGGAAGGCCAATGAACAAGAGGAAGGACCACCTTTTTCTACTTCACAACATTGCCTAAACTTGATGTTAGTAAGAGACTTCTGAGGATATGCAAACTTCTACCCCTATGTGACCTTCAGGAGAAGGAACAGGATGCCTGAGTCTGGAGTTCCAGTAGATCAGCTTCCTCCAGGTTGATCTACTGGAAGTCTAGACTCCAACACAGAGGAAGTCACATGTGCTTTACTCACTCACTGCCTGTCAGCATCATGGTCCCAGAGAATGTCTGATTGGTCACTACCACCCTTACTTCATCAGGGTACTTCAAAAAGTTGGAACATTCCTTAAGTTGCAGGATATTTTTGGAGATCTTTGCAAAGTCAGTCAAAATAATCAAATCACAAGGGCTTTTAGATCAGGGAGTGAAAGTAAATTTGGGAATGAGGAAGCTTTATGTTTTTTTCTCTTTTATTAAATTAGACTTAAAGTCACAACTTTTAAAATCTAAATCATGGAAAGCTAGTGCTGAAAGGAATGCCCCTGATCTTTTAGTGACTTTTAAAGATGAGAAACTGCCATCTAAGGAGATTATGAAACTTGCTTAAGTTGGCACAGTGCCTACCTGCCTGGCATTAGCACTCTGTCGCTGCACACTGAGGCCTGTGCTGTTTGTGCCACTCCACAGACGGCTTCTTTCTGACTTTAGCACGTGGCAATTCATGCTGGCACTAACTAGCCCAGGGAGCAGTGGCAACATTTATTTACCCAGGGAACTATGGTCATAGGGTCATTTGCCTTCTGACAGGTTTTCTTCCAGAGCATTGCCCTTAAGCACGAAGGACACTAATTAGCCATCCTGCCACAAACAGTACACAGAAGGCGGAGAGCTGAAGACTCCTGCTTCTACCGAAGTCTCTCCATGTGCTCAGCACGTTGAACTCATATTGTTCCTGCAGCCCAGTCCCTGGCAGGGCTCAGAATGGCTCTCCATTCTTCCTATGCTGCCTGTTGGTTTTAGCTTGGTAAGGCTTGTGATTATACTTATAATAGAAGTAGGGAATTCCTCATCTATGTGGGCAGGTGCCAGTGGAATATGCTTGACTGAAGCTACCAGTGTGCCAGGAGAGTGGGAAACAGGAATTCCACTACCCAGGGCATAAAAACAAATCCATCTCCAAATTTTTGATTAGGACGTCATGCCAAAATTAGCTTGTGGGAAGAGCCGTTGTTCTTGGCAGGCATAATAGGCTTTTTAAATTTTTTTTATTTTTATTTTTTTGAGATGGAGTCTCCCTATGTCCCTCAGGCTGGAGTGCAGTTGGGCGATCTTGGCTCACTGCAACTTCTGCCTCCCAGGTTTCAGTGATTCTCCTGCCTCAGCCTCCCAAGTAGCTGGGATTGCAGGCGTGTGCCACCATGCCTGGATAATTTTTTTTTTTTTTTTTTTAGTAGAGATGGGGGTTTCACCATGTTGGCCAGGCTGGTCTCAAACTCCTGACCTCAGCTGATCTACCCACCTCAGCCTCCCAAAGTGCTAGGATTACAGGCATGAGCCACCATGCCCAGCAGACACTTTTTTCTATTTTCTTTTTTAGTAGGTAAGACAAACATATGGCACAAAACTTTTTAAAAACTTAGACCATGAAAAGCAGAGGTCAATCCTACTCCTGACCTCAGGCTTCCAATTTTTTTCTCCAGGGACAACATTTACAACTAGTGTCTTGTGTATTCTTTCAGATACATTAATATATTGTATATTCTTTCAATGCCCATACAGGTGTTATTATTATTATTTAACACAAATGGCAATATACTTTATGTATAATTCTACCCCCTCCCCCAACTTTTTTTTACTTAAGAGATCTTGGAGTTGGCTCCATATTGAGCTTCTTTGTTCTTTTAACCACAAAAGTACTATAAATGTTTTATCTATCAGGTTTCCTCTCTTCACTGTTTTACTTCTCTTTTAGCAATTGAGTACTGACTTAAGTTAGGTTTTTTAAGCTGTTGAAGAGAGAGATCCAATGTTTAAAAAAGCTACACTGAATATATTGAGCTCTGTAGGATTGGGACAGTTTTTATTGCCTTTGTCCTCTGAAAATAGGATGCTTTTACTCCTGTGTTAAAGTGAAAGACCAAACAGGCAGGAAGCTTCCAGAACTCCCTCCCAGTGCATTCTGGGAGTCTGTGGCCATAATGGATTGACTGAACACAGCATTCTCCATGAGGGAATCTCTACGACTGAATGGGTTTCTTAACAATACGACTATAGTGCTACATTATCCAAAATGGGAAATTGGGGTGCAGCAAGACAAAACAGTATACCAAAGAAGAGTTTGGCAGAAATGCAGACAGATCTCAGACGCTTGCATGAAGGAGCACAATAGTCCTAATTTGTCTTAAGAGATGTTATGGAAAAGCAAGGGGGCAAGGTCCAATTTTCATAGAAAAAGTCAGGGCCGGGCATGGCGGCTCATGCCTGTAATCCCAGCACGTTGGGAAGCTGGGTGAGAGGATTGCTTGAGGTCAAGAGTTTGAGACCAGCCTGGGCAATATGGCAAAACCCCATCTCTACACCTCAAAAACCCCAAAAAACAAAAATTAATCAGGTGAGGTGGTGCGTGTCTGTAGTCCCAGCTACTCAGGAGGCTGAGGTGGGAGGATCACTGAGACCAGGGAGGTCGAGGCTGCAGGGAGCCGTGATTGTGTCACTGCACTCCAGCCTGGGTGTCAGAGTGAGACCCTGACTCAAAACAACAACAACAACAACAACAAAAAGTCATCTTCTGTTGTTTTTTTTTTTCTCTATAGGCTACTGCATTTCTGCTTCGCTGTTCCATTAAATATGACTTGCGAATTTCATTTGTTCATGTTTTTTTCCTAAAAGTATATCTTTCTTCCTCCCTCAGGTATCACATCGGTATCCTCAAATTCAAAGTATCAAAGTACAATTTACCGGTAAGTACTGTCAAAAGTTCGATTCATATTTTTGAAAGAATCTTCTCTTCAGTCTCTTAATTTCCTCTGGAACACAAGATCTCTCCTTTTCCTAAGGGAAGGAATTAAATTCCAGTTAAATCCCAGAATTGGTGTAGCCTGCATATTGTTTTCATTAGGGATACAGGTGTATAAAGAGAAAAGGGGATTAATTATTCATCAAATATGTGCTTGTCTCTGTACTAATCACTTTATGTTCCTCATTTAATCCTCCAAGGAACCTTCTGGGTAGAAATTATTTCCATTTCTTAGTTAGGGAAACTAAGGCTTTACTTCTTACAAGTCTGTCTGACTGTAAGACACATTATTGCCTGCTAATTGTATTCCGGGGCAAGAGTTTACCTTAATGAAAGTTGGAGGAAGCCCTTGATAGAATAAAATCTTCGACTCCAGAGAGAGGATTGTTTGGTTGTTTGGGTCCATGATTACTGCTAGCACAACCCCTAGTGGTTTCCACATGAATATTCATTTTTTAGTTAAGTTCTCCTGAGCCTGAGGGAAAGGAAGTATTTCTTGCCCTCCAGAAGTGGTCCTCATTTTCAGTTCAAAGTATGTCCCTCTGGACTGGTACAAAGCAAGAATTACTGAATTGTGGCTAGCAGTGGGGACCTATTCTTTTGCCTAACAAAGGAACATGGGCCAGAACAGGGTGTGTCTAACATGTGGTTACTTGGCTATTCAGGATGATTTTAGTGCTAATATGAAAATAAAAGAAGTTCAGGCTTTTTGGCTTGCACTTGGGCTGGCCCTGCACAAAACAACCAAGTCTATCACTGCCTCCTACTCCACTTCCTCCTTTCCTTTCTCCTGTGGCAGTGACTCTTCCCAAAGTACCTTCTGGGAAAAACTAGCAATAGGAGGTAGAGAAGAGAAGCAAGTATATGCCCTTGAGCTCTTCCACCTGCAGCTTTGAGAGCCCACCCTGAATCCACGGATAAGGTGTGCACAGCTGCATTATTAAGCTTAAGTGACTGCTAACAAAGACCACAGGTAACTGCTGTGGATAGGTCCAATGCCGGGGGCTTGTGGAAAATTTGCATTTCATGGTCAGATGACAGAAAGGCAAGAGTTGAAAACAATTGCTTTGAGTCAAGCTTCAGAGTATGGGTAGTGTGCAGGGCTAAGGCATGGGGCACCACTGCCACCCTTTGCCCATAGTTCATCCACTGATCAAGAAAGGAGGCACTGAAGTTGCCAGTCCATCCCTGTTCTGACAAATTGGGGAAACCCTGAAGCCACCTGTTCTGCTATAGGTGCTTTGTGACAATTTCTGTAATCTCTCAGCTCCTGAATCTCAGCCCCATCTGAGACTCTCTTGGCCACTAGTGTTAGCATTGCCTCTTCTTCCATTCCACAGGTAAAGCAGTTTCCACCCTGCGGGTAGAAACACAGTGCTCTCTTGCTTTTACTCTTTTCTTTTTCTTTTTTTTTTGTTTGAGACAGAGTCTCGCTCTGTTACCCAGGCTGGAGTGCAGTGGCGCGATCTTGGCTCACTGCTTTTACTCTTTTCAAAATCTCTCCCTATCACTTTCTCTTCATCTGGTTCCAGATGTTTTGGAAGGTTGTTACCCAATTCTATGCTTAGGAATTAATTAAACAATTTTTCCCCTATCCTCCCTAGAATATAAGAAGGAGAAAGGGTTCATCCTTACTTCCCAAAAGGAGGATGAAATCATGAAGGTGCAGAACAACTCAGTCATCATCAACTGTGATGGGTTTTATCTCATCTCCCTGAAGGGCTACTTCTCCCAGGAAGTCAACATTAGCCTTCATTACCAGAAGGATGAGGAGCCCCTCTTCCAACTGAAGAAGGTCAGATCTGTCAACTCCTTGATGGTGGCCTCTCTGACTTACAAAGACAAAGTCTACTTGAATGTGACCACTGACAATACCTCCCTGGATGACTTCCATGTGAATGGTGGAGAACTGATTCTCATCCATCAAAATCCTGGTGAATTCTGCGTCCTTTGAGGGGCTGATGGCAACATCTAAAACCAGGCACCAGCATGAACACCAAGCTGGGGGTGGACAGGACATGGATTCTTCATTGCAAGTGAAGGAGGCTCCCAGCTCAGCCACGTGGGATGTGACAAGAAGCAGATCCTGGCCCTTCCGCCCCCACCCCTCAGGGATATTTAAAACTTATTTTATATACCACTTAATCTTATTTATCCTTATATTTTCTAAATTGCCTAGCCCTCACACCCCAAGATTGCCTTGAGCCTACTAGGCACCTTTGTGAGAAAGAAAAAATAGATGCCTCTTCTTCAAGATGCATTGTTTCTATTGGTCAGGCAATTGTCATAATAAACTTATGTCATTGAAAACGGTACCTGACTACCATTTGCTGGAAATTTGACGTGTGTGTGGCATTATCAAAATGAAGAGGAGCAAGGAGTGAAGGAGTGGGGTTATGAATCTGCCAAAGGTGGTATGAACCAACGCCTGGAAGCCAAAGCGGCCTCTCCAAGGTTAAATTGATTGAGGTTTGCATATTGCCTAAATTTAAACTTTCTCATTTGGTGGGGGTTCAAAAGAAGAATCAGCTTGTGAAAAATCAGGACTTGAAGAGAACCGTCTAAGAAATACCACGTGCTGTTTTTCTTTACCATTTTGCTTTCCCAGCCTCCAAACATAGTTAATAGAAATTTCCCTTCCAAGAACTGTCTGGGGATGTGATGCTTTGAAAAATCTAATCAGTGACTTAAAAGAGATTTTCTTGTATACAAGGAGAGTGAGATAACTTATTGTGAAGGGTTAGCTTTACTGTACAGGATAGCAGGGAACTGGACATCTCAGGGTAAAAGTCAATACGGATTTTAATAGCCTGGGGAGGAAAACACATTCTTTGCCACAGACAGGCAAAGCAACACATGCTCATCCTCCTGCCTATGCTGAGATACACACTCAGCTCCATGTCTTGTACACACATACGCATTGCTAGTTTCAAGAAATGAGGTGATCCTATTATCAAATTCAATTTGATGTCAAATAGCACTAAGAAGTTATTGTGCCTTATGAAAAATAATGATCTCTGTCTAGAAATACCATAGACCATATATAGTCTCACATTGATAATTGAAACTAGAAGGGTCTATAATCAGCCAATGCCAGGGCTTCAATGGAATAGGATCCCCTTATGTTCAGCTGAAATGTCCCCTTAACTTGATATAATGTGTTATGCTTATGGCGCTGTGGATAATCTGATTTTTCATGTCAACTTTCCAGATGATTTGTAACTTCTCTGTGCCAAACCTTTTATAAACATAAATTTTGGAGATATATATTTTAAAATTGTAGCAAATGTTTCCCTGACATTTTAAATAGAGGATACACCATTACAGAATCTTTCTGGATGATTCTGTGTTATCAAGGAATTGTACTGTGCTACAGTTATCTCTAGAATCTCCAGAAAGGTGGAGGGCTGTTCACCCTTACACTAAATGGTCTCAGTTGAATTTTTTTTTCCTGTTTTCTATTTCCTCTTAAGTACATCTTCAACTATATTCCCATCCCTCTATTTTAATCTGTTATGAAGGAAGGTAAATAAAAATGCTAAATAGAAGAAATTGTAGGTAAGGTAAGAGGAATCAAGTTCTGAGTGGCTGCCAAGGCACCCACAGAATCATAATCATGGCTAAATATTTAGGGAGGGCCTACTGTGGACCAGGCATTGGGCTAAATACTTACATTTACAAGAATCATTCTGAGACAGATATTCAATGATATCTGGCTTCACTACTCAGAAGATTTTGTGTGTGTGTGTGTGTGTGTGTGTGTGTGTGTGTGTGTGTATTTGACTTTTTGTTATTGTCCATGTTCTGAAAAATTGCAGCTACTCAGTGAGTGATATCCGAAAAAGTAAATGTTTATGACTATAGGTAATATTTAAGAAAATGCATGGTTCATTTTTAAGTTTGGAATTTTTATCTTTATTTCTCACAGATGTGCAGTGCACATGCCAGGCCTAAGTATAATTGTTGTGTGTGTTGTTTGTCTTTGATGTCATGGTCCCCTCTCTTAGGTGCTCACTCGCTTTGGGTGCACCTGGCCTGCTCTTCCCATGCTGGTCTCTTCAACCACACAGGGATATTTCTGCTATGCACCAGCCTCACTCCACCTTCCTTCCATCAAAAATATGTGTTGTGTGTCTCAGTCCTTTTAAGTCATGTCCTTCACAGGGAGAATTAACTCTTCTATATACATGGCAGAGTTTTGTGGAAAGAGAATTGAATGAAAAATCAGGAGATCAGAATTTTAAATTTGACTTAGCCACTAACTAGCCATGTAACCTTGGGAAAGTCATTTCCCATTTCTGGGTCTTCCTTTTCTTTCTTGTTAAATGAGAGGAATGTTAAATATCTAACAAACAGTTTAGAATCTTATGCTTACAGTGTTATCTCCGAATGCACATATTAAATGTCTATGTTCTTGTTGCTATGAGTCAAGGTGTGTAACCTTCTCCTTTATTATGTTGAATGTCTTTTTTTCTGGACAAGCTTACATCTTCCCTCAGCCATCTTTGTGAGTCCTTCAAGAGCAGTTATCAATTGTTACTTAGAGATTTTCTATTTAGAGAATGCTTAAGGGATTCCAATCCTGATCCAAATCATAATTTGTTCTTAAGTATACTGGGCAGGTCCCCTATTTTAAGCCATAATTTTGTATTTAGTGCTTTCCTGGCTCTCAGAGAGTATTAATATTCTTATTAATAATATAGTTAATAGTAATATTGCTATTTACATGGAAACAAATAAAAGATCTCAGAATTCACTACTGGTGAGAGTGTTGGAGTGTTCATTTACCCTTCTCTTCTCCATGTTCTGAGTAGCTCATCCTCTGAAGAGGGGAGGACGGGGCAAGCTTTCCGGTTTCCTACTTGCCTCCAGTTTTAGCCATCAGAGACACATCTGAGGGATGGTTGAGGTGGCAAAGCTCATCTTTGCTTTTGAAAAGATGCTCACTGGAAGTCCTTAGAGTCCCTCTTCATGGTTCGAGAGACTGATTTAAATAGAGTTCTACCATGTACTGTTTTTCCTTTCCTCGGAACCTTATTTCTAACCCTGGATGATTTCTTATGTCCCCTCTCCTTAGTAGTAATTACATCTGCTGTCTCAATAAAAGGTCACAACTATGAAAGGGTTTGTGTAGCATAGTCTGGCCACAGTGATCCCTGTGCTACTTTTGATGGTGCTAATGACGCTGTCCTCCTTAAAACACTTCTTTCCCCTGGCTCTTTTGACCTCACCCTTTTCTGGACTTCTCTTTCTCTTTCTGTTCTCTGCTTTTCTTAGTGTTCATCACCCCTCTTCTTTCTCTGCCCACCACTTTAATGCTGGTTTACTTCAGGACTCTACTGTCAGCCCTATTCTTTCTCTACAGCAGAAACTGCAATCCGGCAGCCAATAAGCTGCAGTCTAGCCTATGTCTGTGTTTCATCTGTTTATTAAGTTGAATTTAGTAGCTGATATTTAAATATCGGGAAATTTCTGATCTTTTTTGAAAACAAAACCAAAAACAGAAAAAGGAGATCTGGTGATGCTGGGCCCAATTTTGTCATGGCAGCAACCTTCCCAAACAGAGTGGCAGCTTCCCTCTTTAAGGAGACTCCATGCTCTCCATTTCCCAAGAGTTCTCGTCACCCACACACTGTGCAAATGCACTTATACCAACTCACTGCTGAAGTCCCTCAGGCATGTGAGTTGTGGTCTCTGCTCTATACCCTTGCCAATCTCACTGATTCTTGTGCCTTCAATCAATGCTCCCACATCAGCAATGCCTAAGACCATTTTTCAGCCCAGATGTCTTCTACTCCAGTGCCTCATTTGTTGTAATCACTTGTGTATTAGTAATAAAATACCATTTACTGAGTTCTTTCCCTGTGCCAGGCATCATATTAGCCATTTATATAAATTGTTATTTCTATTGTCCCAACAATTCTTTGAGGTAAGTGGTATAATTCCTATTTTACATATGAAAACTTGAGACTCTGAGAGGTGAACTTGTCTAAACGCATGCAGCTACTAAATGGTGGGGCTTAGATTCAAGATCAAGGGTAGTTAACACCGAAGACCACACTTTCAACCACTGCTACTCTGCTTCTAGGCAGCTCTGTATGGACGTAATGGGCTCCTCTACTTAGTATGGTCAAAATAGAACATTCTGTCCTCCTTGGCAAGTCCCTCCTCCTGGTTCATGATGTTGGGTAAAGGCATAAACATTTACCGTTTTTCGTTTTGACCCAATTCATAAAAATACCTTATTTTTTTAAATCAATCAGTTGAACAAAAGCTTTGAATTCCTTTTACTACAAGAGAATAAGAAAAAGAAATGTAAGAACATAAGAACCAAGTTTATTTATTAAGTTCAGAAGTGAGTGTTCAATAAAGGCCATACTGGGGTGGTTTTCAGTAGCATTTTAAAATATCAAATGGAATGTTAAGAGCACCAAGAAGTAATCCCTGAGGATTTCAACCACCCTATACATGTTATATTTTATTACTTAAATATATTTTTTTCCTACAATTTTTTGGCAGCCCTTTGAAATTTTATTCCTGCAGTAGCCTTCCTTACGGAGTATGTGGATGGTTTGGAGCCTTCCTTAACAGCATACCTTGTAACTAGCCATTGTAGCTGTTGTAGCCACTCATTCACTCCATGGGATCAAAGCATGGAAAGATGTTGTTAAAAATGTAAATGTCCATATTACCTAGCAGAATTGGCACATGAAGCCTTTTAATGCCTTACCTTCCCTCCATCCCCGAAAGCTGGTCAGATGACCCATTTTGACCCTGAGGTCATGAAATGTAAGGCCCTTTAGTTCTGACTAAGGGCCTGGGGAACAACTGGAGTAGCATTCAGGGAGGGAACTGCCTTAGGAAGAGGAGATTGAGCGCTCAGAGTATCCTACCATTATGCCACAGCCCTTGAGAAATCTGGTGCCATGGTCTCATGGGGCATGATTTAAAAATGGGCTTTGATCAATGGTTTGGTCAATGGAACTGATTGACTTTGATCATATCCTTGTGGCTTATCTACTGGAGGGAACAGAGGGATGTTAGGAGTGGAAACACAGACTTTTAGCATTTGGGTTTCCCTGGAGTCCTGCCAATGCTGAGAAAATACAGCTCTTTATTGCTGTGGACGTAAGACCTGATTTTTCTCCTGATTTATATGATCTTGGCCTTCTTTGGTTTTGAGGCTTGAGGTTAAAAAAAAAAAGAACAATAACAACAAAATACAAAAGTAATTAACAGGAAGACCCAAAGTTGTAGAAATATTAGCAGAAGGTAATTTCTAAAGGTCATTTCAGTCCAATGCTCTATTGTCATTTACGATGAACTATTTATTAACAAGGACATTCACCCTTTTAGTAATTTTTAGGATATGACAATCTGTATTCTCCACTTATAATCAGTTTCAAGGTATAACATTCTATAATCCTATGATCATTCCTTAAGGCAACATGGCCTTTAAAATTTATGAAAATCTCATTTACTATTATAAAACCATCAACACTCGCCAGTTTGAAATAAATTTTTTCTACTTCTACTATATGCTATGCTAGGCATTGTGCTAGGTACTTAGTGATCATCTGTTTCCTTGAGAGAAGTAAAAATTAGCTGGCTTGATCTCTTTTGCTCTCCCAAATACTTGTTGCTATCATGTCTATTGTTCATCCTATCCCTAATACACATGCATTACCTAGATGCACTTCAAAATACTGTTGCATCAGTAAGTAGCATTGATAAAATATACCAAATTATTTTAATTATTTAAATTAATACTATTTCTATCCCTTTAATCATATTCATACTATTTTAAACTCTTGAACACTGATGCAAACACACTTCTTCTAGGTAAGTAATAATTCTCATTGCATGCATGGTTAAATCTCATTTTATTAGTGGTCAAATAAATAGTAGTTTTTGAAAAGGCAGACATTTGAAAGTCTAAAATAATTTTATCTATGAATTTTCATTTCTAGGGTGTCAATTTGTAACATAAGGAGACCTGAGACAGAGCCAGTACATTTTATAATACATTACTTACATAATTAATGATACTTTATCCATTCATCCACAGGTACTGATTGAATTTCTACTGTGTGTATTGTGTGTCTACAGTGCTAGGTACTAGAAATTTAAAGACAAATATGAAATCATTTCTTCTCACCAAGCATTGAATATAGTGAGTAGTATGAATTGGATTGAAGAGAAGCTAGAAGCCAGGATATCAGATAAGAAGCTGAGTGCTGACAACTGGAAAGAAATGAATGGATCTGAAATATATCAGGAATAAAAAACGAATAGCACTTTGGGATTGGTACATATGGGTGGTAAAGAAAGGAAGGAATTAATTTGTTCATTCATTCAAAAATATTGTTATTTTGAGAGGCATGAAGAAATAAGAAACAGTGAACACATATAATTTGAAAGAAAAAATCAGAATGCTATGAGAAAAAAATGGGATGGTCTACTTGAAATCGGAAAGAGGCAAGGTCTCTTTGGGGAGATGACATTTAAGTTAAGGTCTGAAAATTGGAAGAAACGAGCTCTGTGAACTGTTGGCAAGGGTCAATGGCGGGGGGTAAAAAGTGGTAAAAGGAAGTTAAAAATACCACCCAAGACTATATGACCAATTTTAGAAATGAAGGCTAATGGTTATTAGCTTCTTTCTTATTTTGGTATGAATATATTTGTCTATGTATTAGCCAATGCTTTCCTTCCACTCTCCCATTCCTCTTCATTCTAATTTAATAGTTTAAATGGTAATTCATTTTATATCTTATCACTTAAGTTAGATAATATCAAAGAGGGAATATGACTCAACTAGAAGAAGAATGAACATCATCCAAAGATGGATAAAAAACTTGTATCTTATTTGTGGGAGAGAGCTAACATGTTTTTGATTATACAATGGATATCGGCATCATTGGGTAGAAGCATCATTTTACTATTGTCTTTATTTGGAGGTTAGGTATGATTAAAGAGGTGTGTATAGATGTCAAGTCGACAAGGGGTGAAATGGGTTTGGTTTGTACTAACACAAGTTCGCCAAGCTAGAAGGATAGTCCCCAGAATTCCTCTTCCCGTGTAGCAACAAGGCAAAGTTTGCATAAGATTTAGAAGGTGAAAGTGAAGGGACAGCCATTTTTCTACACTAAAGTTTGGAGTACAGTGCCAGGTACTGTGCAACTCATGCCCATTGCTGCTGATCTTCTGGCTCATTGTGTTGCTGTGGAGCTTCAGCTTCTCCAGTTCTATCTGTATCTAGGCAAAAATATTATCATCAGACTCTTTGAGACTAACACTCTATTAGTTTTCTATATCTGCTGTAAAAAATTACCACGAACGAAGTGGCTTAGAACAACAAAATTTATTCTCTGACAGTTCTGAAGCCCAGAAGTCTGAAATGAGTCTTGGAGGAGCTAAAAGCATGACGTTAGCAGAACTGGTTCCTCTTTGAGAGTCTCTTGAGAACTCATCTCCTTGCTAGTTCCAGATTCTAGAGGCATTTCTCACTCTTTGGTTAATAGTCCTGTATCATATCACATTTTCTCCCATTGCTTCAATAGTTACATTGCTTTCTTTCCTTTCTACAGTCAAGTCTGCCACTGTCTCTCTCTTATAAAAAACGGTTACATTTAGGAACCCCCTGGAAAATTCAGGATAATCTCCTCATCTCAAGATCTTTAACTTAATGGTGTCTGCAAAGTCTGTTTTGCCAGGAGGTAACATTCACAGGCTTCAGGCATTAAAACATACATATTTTTAGGGGTCATTATTCAACCTATTGGAAATATTTTAATCCAGAAGCAAACAGAATAACATATTTTAAATACTTGAGAAAAGAAAATAGGAGCCAAGAATTTTATATCCAGCAAAACTGATATTCAACTTTTTTTTTTTTTGAGATGGAGGCTTGCTCTGTTGCCCAGGCTGGACTGCAGTGGTGCTATCTCCACTCACTGAAAGCTCTGCCTCCTGGGTTCATGCCATTCTCCTGCCTCAGCCTCCCGAGTAACTGGAACTACAGGTGCCCACTACCACGACCGGCTAATTTTTGGTATTTTTAGTAGAGACAGGGTTTCACTGTGTTAGCCAGGATGGTCTCGATCTCCTGACCTCGTGATCAACCCGCCTCGGCCTCCCAAAGTGCTGGGATTACAGGGCTGAGCCACCGCACCTGACCTGATATTCAACTTTTAAGAATTCAGGGAATGTTGTTCCTATGAGCCCTTCCTAAACGATCTATTAGAAAAAGAGCTCCAGACAGCTAAAGTAACTAAAGAGGCATTGACTTCGGGACTTGTGGTGACTATGAAACATGTGGTTTTTACAAAAATAAGGCTTAAAAGGAAAATATTATGATATATAATGGGTATATCCTCTGATAATGTGGGTATAAGTCTAAACAATAGGTAGGATAATGAGGAGAGGGTATTAAAATGTGCTTCAAACTGTTCTTACTAATGATACTAATGGTGGCTAGTTTTTCTATTCTGAAACTGTGTTATTTATAATATGAAAAGTAAATGTGTAACCATCATTCAAGGCTCAGCTCAAACATGCTCCTCCATGAGAACTTCTTTAATTTCACTAGGAAGAATACATCTTTTACTTTTTTTGAATTCCTGTTATATATTATAGAATTCTTTAATGGCACTTATTACTTTCTATTTTGCATTATAGTGATTTGATGCAAGTTTTTTTTTAAGTTCCATAATAACAAGTTTCTCTACTTAACAAAGTGGTATGCCCATAAAGTTGGCCAGTAAATATTTGTTTGTGAATGACTAAGTGATTTACCTTGAAGAAACTTAGCAGGGACAGAGATTGAAAATTGAAATTGCTAACAAAATTTCCATACAGAGTTTGCATTTTTTATTTTTAAAAAAACTTATTTTAGGTTCAGGGGTACACACACGTTTGTTATATAGGTAAACTGTGTGTTATGGAAGTTTGGTATACAGATTTTTTCATCACCCAGGTAAGAACCCGATAGGTAGCTTTTCCATCCTCAGCCTCCTCCCACACTCTACCCTCAAGTAGGCCCTGGTGTCTGTTGTTTCCTTCTTTGTGTCCATTTGTACTCAGTGTTTAGCTCCCACTTATGAGTGAGAACATGAGGTATTTTGCTTTCTGTTCCTGCATTAGTTTGCTTAGGATAATGGCTTCCAGCTCCATCCATGTTGCTGCAAAGGACATGATCTTGTTCTTTTTTATAGTCAAATAGTATTGCACTGTGTATATATACGACATTTTCTTTTTTTAAGGTAAAATTATAATATTTTCTAGTTTAAAAATTCGGTGGTAAAATATGCAAGCATAAAATTTACCTTTTCAACCATTTTTAAAACTTTTATTTTAGGTTCAGGGGTACACGTGCGGGTTTGTTACACAGGTAAACTGTGTGTCATGAGGGTTTGGTGCACAGGTTATTTCATCACCCAAGTAATAAGCATAGTGCTCGATAGGTAGTTTTTTTATCCTCTCCTAACCCCCATCCTCCACCCTCAAGTAGGCCCCAGTGTCTATTGTTCCCCTCTCTGTGTCCACATGTTCTCGTTGTTTAGCTCCCACTTACAAGTGAGAACATGTGGTATTTGGCTTTCTTTTCCTGGATTAGTTTGCTTAGGATAATGGTCTCCAGTTCCATCTGTGTTGCTGCAAAGGACATTATCTAGTTCTTTTTATGGCTGTGTAGTAGTCCGTGGTATATACGAATCACATTTTTTTAATCCAGTTTACTGTTGATGGGCATTTAGGTTGATTCCATGTCTTTGCTCTTGTGAATAGTGCTGTGATGAACATATGTATCTATGTGTCTTTATGGTACAGTGATTTATATTTCTTTGTGTATACACCAAATAATACGTTTGCTGGGTTGAATGGTAATTCTGTTTTCAAAACTTTGAGAACTCACCAAACTTATGATTTCCATAGTGACTGAACTAATTTACATTCCCTCCAGCAGCGTATAAGCATTCCCTTTTCTCCACAACCTTGCCAACATCTGTTATTATTTTACTTTTTAATACTAGCCATTCTGACTCCTGTGAGATGATCTCTCACTGTGGTTTTGATTTCAGAGTCCATATTTTTTCTTTCCCAAAGTGACACAACATCTGAGGGATAGAGTATCCTCATTAATAATATCTCCTTATTAAATAGTGAAATATTCCTTCTGTAAGTTCAGGTTCTTCCCTTGGTTATTCTTTTTTGGCCATACTGGTAGCACGGAAATAATTATCGAAGGGCCCATATTTTTACTGTTTTCTGAAGGTAGTTAGTTTTTATGGATATGATTTGTTAGGCAAGCCTCATAAATTATAATTATGTACCCACAAAAAAAGCAATTACACCACTACCGATTACCTGTCCGCAACTTTTTGATATACAGAATACGATACTTTGTATAGGATATAAGGAAGCTGTAGCATTCATTCTGAGTCTATGCCCCAGCCATGTACTTACAAACACAAAACATTTGTGAGAGGAAGTATCAGCCAGCTGGTCTTAAAAAAAACAAAAACAAAAACAAAAAACCATGACTTCCTCCTGTCTTGGTAGACTGCTCTGTTAGTTTAGTGTCAATTGAAAACAGAACTCATGTATGCGCCAACAAAAGTCTTTCTGGAAGAGGAATAAACCTACCTAAGGAGCCTGAGGAAAATAGGGTCTCAAGCTTAGTCTAGACATGCAGACTGTTGAGCCTAAATCCCCATTACATAAGAAGTTCTGGTCTGACTTGATGATTGTTTTTCCCATAAAGTTAAATAAAACAAGAACCTCTCTCAAATTACAATAAGTCATGCTCTTCATAAGACTTCTGCCAGAAATTCTGAAGTGGCTAAGTGGCAGTGCAAGTTGTGCTATAACGTTCCAAACAAAAGCTTCCTTTTCTGGGGGCCTGACAGCACCAGGGAAGGAATGAGGGAGTATAAGTGAGGAGAAAGCAAAAATAAAGTAGGCATAGAGAAAAAAATCAAGGAAGGGATAATATAAGAGCCTTTCAAGAATATAGATTTACACTAGAGATTTATTAAATTTGAAGGCCTATAACATAAAATTAATTTATTTAAACAAATATTTATTAAAAATTCCTTTACAAAGTACCTGCCACTGTGTCAGGTGTTCTGGGGAATCTGAGGGAAATAGAAAGACACCAGAATAACATGGTTGGTCTAAAGCATTCAAGATTTAGGATCAATGGAGGCTTGTGTTTAAGTTGAGATTTTACCACCACTTATCAGCTGTATCCTCTGGTTAATTACTTAATTGTAGGTCTACTGATCACTGCCTTCCCTGCTCTGCCATCATACAAATTATCTCATAGGATTGTTTTGAGGATTAAACAAAACACCAACCACAGGTCACAGATTATGACATTTTCAAGGTATTTAATAATTTCTAATTACCACTTGTAGAAACCACAGTCCCTGCCCTGTAGGATCTTACTTCACAGAAAACAAAGACGTAAGAGACTCTAAAAGGAGTAAAGAAAGATGAAAGTTTGTAGGTTTACAAGATAGATGATTAAGATAAGTGGTATTTCTTACATTATTACCAAGTAGGACAGACTGTATAATCTGTATGAGGTGCTAGCCCTGTAGCTTTTTGTTTCATTATTGAAAACTCTATAGAAGTGACATTGGCCATATGGCAGTGTATGAGATACCAGCTTTCATTCGCCCACAGAAAACAACGAGACAGCAATTGATATGGTCTGGCTCCGTGTCCCCACCCAAATCTCATCTTGTAGTCAGATTTGTAATCCCCACATGTTGGGGTGGGATCTTGTGGGAAGTGATTAGATCATGGGGGTGGTTCCCCCATGCTGTTCTGATACTGAGTGAGTTCTCTTGAAATCTGAGGGCTCATAAGGAGCTTTTCCCCCTTCACTCTGCACTTCTTGCTGCTGCCATGTGAAGAAGGACATGTTTGCTTCCCCTCCCGCCATTGTAAGTTTCCTGATGCCTCCCCAGCCCTGCAGAACTGTGAGCCAGTTAAGCCTCTTTCCTCTATAAATTACCCAGTCTCAGGCAGTTGTTTATAGAAGCATGAGAATGGACTAATACAGTAAACTGGTACCACAGAGAGTGGGGTGCTACTGTAAAGATACATGAAAATGTGGAAGCGACTTTGGAACTGGGTAACAGGCAGAGGTAGGAACAGTTTGGAGGGCTCAGAAGAAGACAGGAAAATGTGGAAAAGTTTGGAATTTCCTAGAGACTTGTTGAATGGCTTTGACCAAAATGCTGATAGTGATATGGAAAATAAAGTCCAGACTGAGATGGTCTCAGATGGAGATGAGGAACTCATTGGGACCTGGAGTAAAGGTCACTCTTGCTATGCAAAGAGATTGGCAGCATTTTGGCTTTGCTCTAGAGATCTTTGGAACTTTGAACTTGAGAGAGGTGATTTAGAGTATCTGGCAGAGGAAATTTCTAAGCTGCAAAGCATTCAAGAGGAAGCAGAGCATAAAATTTGAAAAATTTGCAGCCTGACAATGTGACAGAAAAGAAAACCCATTTTCTGGGGAGAAATTCAAGCTGGCTGCAGGAATTTGCTTAAGTAATGAGGAACCAAGTGTTAATCACCAAGACAATGGAGAAAATGTCTCCAGGGCATGTCAGAGACCTTCATGGCAACCCCTCCCATCACAGGCTCCGAGGCCTGGAAAGGAAGGATGGTTTCCTGGGCAGAGCCCAGGGGTCACCTGCTCTATGCAACCTTGGGACATGGTGCCCTCTGTCCCAGATGCTTCAGCTCTGGCCATGGCCAAACAGGGACAATGTACAGCTTAGGCCCTTGCTTCAGGGTGCAAGCCCCAAGCCTTGGCAGCTTGCATGTGGTGTTGGGCCTGCGAGTGCACAGAAGTCAAGAATTAAGGTTTGGTTACCTCTCCCTAGATTTCAGAGGATGTATGGAAATGCTTGGATGTTCAGGAAGAAGTTTGCTGCAGGGGTGGAGCCCTCATGGACAACATTTGTTGGGGCAGTGTGGAAGGGAAATGTAGGGTTGGAGCCCTCACACAGAGTCACCACTGGGGCACTGCCTGGTGGAGCTGTGAGAAGAGGGACATCATTCACTAGACCCCAGTATGGTAGAGCCACTGACAGCTGGCAATGTGCGCCTGGAAAAGCCACAGACACTCAACGCCAGCCTATGAAAGCAGCTGGGGGCTGGGGGTAGTCTGAAAAGCCACAGGGGAGGAGATGTCCAAGGCCACGGGAGCCTACCTCTTTCATTAGCATGACCTGGATGTGAGACATGTAGAGATAATTTTGGAACTTTAAGGTTTAATAATTGCCCTATTGGATTTAATAGGGCAATTATTAAATTTGTCCTATTAATAATTAATAATTTGCCCTATTGGATTTAATAGGGCAATTATTAAATTTGCCCTATTAACAATTAATAATTTGCCCTATTGCATGGAGACTGTAGCCCCTTTGTTTTGGTCAATTTCTCCCATTTGGAATGGGTGCATTTATCCAGTGCCTGTATTCCCATTATATCTTGGAAGTAACTAACTTTCTTTTGATTTTACAGGCTCATAGGCAAAAGGGACTTGCCTTGTCTCAGATGAGACTATGGATTTTGACTTTTGGATGAATGCTGAAATGAGTTAAGACTTTGGGGGAACTGTTGGGAAGGCATAATTGTATTTTGAAATGTGAGAAACAGGAGATTTGGGAGGGACCGGGGTAGAATGATATAGTCTGGCTCTGTGTCCTCACCCAAATCTCATCTTGAATTGTATACAAATTATAATCCCTACTTGTTGGGGAGGGACCTCATGGGAGGTGACTAGATCATGAGGGTAGTTCCCCCAAGCTGTTCTCATGATAGTGAGTGAGTTCTCATGAGATCTGATGGTTTTATAAGGGGATTTTTCCTCCTTCACTTTGCACTTCTTGCTGCTGCCTTGTATAGGACATGTTTGCTTCCCCTGCCACCATGATTGTAAATTTCCTGAGGCCTTCCCAGCCCTGCAGAACTGTGAGTCAATTAAATCTCTTTCCTTTATAAATTACCCAGTCTTGGGCAGTTCTTTATAGCAACATGAGAATGGACTAATACAGCAATCCACAAAGGAAAATAGGCTTGAGAGGGCTCAAGGGTCTAATTAAGAACCTGCAGCAACACAGTGGAGCAAAAAATAGATAATAATAACACATAATGATTGTTGGGGATATCAGCATGCCTGAGATGTGTAGAGACGACTAGAAACAGGGATATAGAGGAGGGGATATCAGCTTGAGTCAGTTACACAGTGGGTTCCACTGTGGTCCCCAGTGGCATGCTCTGCAGAGGACACTGGAAGCTTTTGCCATTGAGGTAACTAATAGCAATCAACACTATGAACCCCCTGGAGAGGGAGATAATGCTATGTCAGCCCTAAAAGAAGCCACTGTTGTGCAGCTCTGGGACTGAGGCAACCCTTGCTCTGATTTCCTGTGAACTCCCTACCCCAGATTTATGGCTGCATTAACCATGCTTGCACCCCAGACCCCAGAACCACCACCACAATGAGCTAGCCTGCACCCTGGTCAGTGGAGCCACTGTTCCAAGCATACTTATGTTTCAGACCCAGGCTCTGTGGCCACTCTAATACTGGAGCTACCACTGCAGCAGTCATGTCAGCAACTGATCCCTGGAGCAGTGGTAGCCCTACACATGCCTGTACACCAGACCCAGGCTCCACAAGCTACTTCATGAATGCCTGCACCTCACACATCATTAAAATATTAAATGGATTAAATATTTTCATTTTTTTTTTTTGTATATGACATCAAAAGCACAGGCAAGAAAAGTGAAAATAAACAAGTGGTACTATATTAAATTGAAAAGTTTTTGCACAGGAAAGAAAAAAATCAATAAAATTAAAAAGCAACCCTAGGAATGGAAAATATTTGTAAATCATATATCTGATAAGGAGGTAATATCTAAAATATATAAAGACCTCATACAACTCAATAGTAAAAAATCAAATAACCCAAATAAAAATGGGGAAAGGACCTGAATAAACATTTTCCTAAGGAATAAATACAAATAGCTAACTGGTCTATAAAAAAGTGTTTGACATTAGTAATCATCAAGGAAATGTAAATCAAAACCACAATGAGATGTCACCTCACACCTGTTAGGGTGGCTGTTATACAGTTAAAAGATAACAAGTGTTGGCAAGGATGTGAAGAAAGGAGATGGCTTATACATTGTTGGTGGCAATTTAAACGGGCACAGCCATTATGGAAAACAGTATGAAGTTTCCTCAAGTAATTAAAAACAAAACTACCATATGATTCAGCAATTTCATTACTGAGTATATACCCAAAGGAAATAAAATCACTATCTTGAAGAGATATCTGCCTTCCCATGGTCATTGAAGTATTATTCACAATAGTTGAAACATGGAAACAACCTCAATGCCTGTTGATAGATGAATGCACAAAGAAATTGTGGTATATATACAAAATTGAATGTTATTCAGCCTTAAAAAAGAAGAAAATCCTTCCATCTGTGACAACATAGTTGAAACCAGATGACATTATGTTAAGCAGAATAAGCCAGACATAAAAAATCAAATACTACATGATCTCACTTATAAGTGGAATTTAAAAATATCAGACTCACAGAAACAGAGAATAGGAGGGGTACCAGGGATCAGACAGGGTGGGTTGGGATAAAAGGGGAGATGTTGGTTAAAGGGCACATACTTGCAGTTATGAGATGAATAATTTTCAGAGACCTAATGCACAGCATGGTGACTGAAGTTAATAATAATGTATTGTGTACTTGAAATTTGCTGAGAGAGTATATATTAAGAATTCTCACCACAAAATGTGAGGCAATGCATAAGTTAATTAGCTTGATTGTGGAAATCATTTTGTTCCTGACCAAACCGAGAGTTGGGCTGCTATTTCTCATGGCCCAATAATGAGATGCAGATGAACTGGGGAGGAAGAGAGTTTTTAGTTGTGTAACAGGTTACAGGGAGAAGGCCTGGAAATTATCACCAGACCAACTCAAAATTACAAAGTTTTCCAGCGCTTATATACCTTCTAAGCTATATATCTACGTGTAAGTGTCCATTCATCTAAAGACATAAGTGATTAGCTTCTTTTAATCTATAACTAAGGTCTGAGTCCTGAAGACCTTCCTCTGGAGCCTCAGTACATTTACTTAATCTAAATGGGTCCAGGTGCTGAGGTGATTGCCCTTGTTGCCTGCTAAATCACGGAGATTTGGGGCGTTCCTTCAGACCTCCAATTAACTTGTTTGTGGAGGCCTGGGGAGTTTCTTCACACGCATAATAAGGCTTGTTTAATCCTAAATGGGTCCTGTTAAGAATTCCTTCGTTATTTTGTCATGCATTAAGGCCCAGGAAAGGCTTAGGCAAACCTCTTGGTGG
Source organism: Hylobates moloch (assembly GCF_009828535.3). Lineage (NCBI taxonomy): Eukaryota > Metazoa > Chordata > Mammalia > Primates > Hylobatidae > Hylobates > Hylobates moloch. Next base: position 60,667,352 of record NW_026652283.1, read on the forward strand.
GCTTTTGTTACATTCCAGCCTTTGCATAAGGGCACAGCCTTTTTTGGCTTTTAATATTTAACTTAACATCTCGGTCAGTACTGAAACAGTTGTTATGGGGGCCTGTATTAGTGAGACATGGCCTGCCACAATTTCATAATGTATATGTATATCAAAACATCATGTTGTATGCCTTGAATGTACGAAATTTATATTTGTCAATTACACCTTAATAAAGTTAGAAAAATAGAAGGAAAAAGAGCATTCTACAGACTTAAGAATGATTAATTTAAAAGATGGACTTACTACTTTTGCAGATGAGAAAACTAAGGTTTACAATAGCAGGGACTACTAATAACCAGAATTGTCTCTTCTTTTTTCTGGAACTCCCAGCCTTCCTTGCAGTTAGGAATGGATATTTGACAGACTTCTAACTAATACAGTGTTAGTCAAGGCCCACCCACCTGTTGCCCTCTATGTCCTCTCTACTGGCTGTATGTTGACCTCTAGGGGAATGGAAGCCTTCATTTGCCTAGAGGCAAATGCTTTAACCAACTGCATGGAATAGACACCTTTCTCCCCTTTTCTTGCCAATTAGAAACACCTGTTTGGTCTACATAAGCAAGAAATTTCCAATTTCTTGGAAATCGTGAAACTCCCCAGGCCTCCACAAACAAGCTAATTGGAGGTCTGAAGGAACACCCCAAATCTCCGTGATTTAGCAGGCGACAAGGGGAATCACCCCAGCACCTGGACCCATTTAGATTAAGTAAATGTACTGAGGCTCCAGAGGAAGGTCTCAAAATTCTTAGAATTTTCCTTTTATAGTAGCTAGGATTGGTTAACTAGTATAGTTGGTAAGAATATGAAATTGAGTATACACAGAACCACTCACAGAGCAAAGTTTATAATTTCAGAGCATCAAGAAATCAGACCATAAATCTACCTTTTTCTTTTCTTCACATGCTGCACTTTAGACAGGACTTAAAACTCATAAAACCGTTAGTCTGACTCCTATCTTTGTTGAGATTGATGCCTACAAATGAAGGATAATTATTTTTGTATTTGTAACAAAAATACAACTAGTAAATGTAAGCATTGCATCAATGGTAAGACCTGTTATGTTTAATATTATTATAATATTATATTTTTCTGTAACTGAGTGTCTTCTTTTTTATACTTTCTAATACCATTGTACAGGTTAAGTCAGGAAATATGGCAGCATTATAAACATTGCTCTTCAGAAGTCTAAATGTTTAATGAAATCATTGAAACAAAGCTTTAGATCCAAATAGAAGTGTAATCTTTAAGTCAATTATTTTCCTATGGCCTATCCCTACTCTAAAGTCATAGCATAATTGTTATGACGATAGCAACCAATTCTCATGGAGCCTATGCTGTACCTATAACCTGATTCAATACAGTCCAAAAGGGATCTGGGACTCTATTTCTCTGCTCAAAATCTTTAAAATGACTTGTTGAAGTTCTTACAAACATATGGTTCTCTAGATCTCCACGCAGGAATGATCAAAAAGAGAAATGAAAACTTTGCTGCTGACTTGTCTGGTACAATTTACGGCATATGTTTTATTTGCAAGTCAGCAGTTAAGGTTTCCCTTCAGACCTAGCCAGTCTGGTGTACTAGAAATGAGCTATATACTTCAGGCAAGACCCTTGGTTTCCAGAATAAAGTCTGCCACACATCTCACAACCCTTGGCCTTAGATCTATAGTTTATCATCCTAATTATTGTTTTCATAAAGTTCTTAATCTATGGAATAGGTAAATCTGTCAGTATAATCTCTAATATTTCTCCTGAATCTAATATTCTACTACAGAAATAGCTATATTTAGGAGGAGAGTTACCACTAACATCACCATCGTCATCACAGTTCTAAGGGCAATAATATATAATAGTGACTAGGAATAGATTCTGGAGCCATATGACCTATGTTTAAATCTTAGTTCTACCATTCACTAGCTGTGCAAGATACTTTGGACAAGATAATAAACCACTCTATGACTCAGTATGTTCATCTGTTAAACAGGGATGAGGATAATAGTATTCACTTTAAAGAATCACTCAGTGGATTAAATTATTTCACCTACAGTTATGCACTGCATAATGTTTGGTCAATGACAGACTGCATGTACAACAGTGGTCCATAAGATTATAAAGGAGCTGAAAAATTTCTGTTGCCAAGTGAAGTCATAGCCATTGTAACATTGTGGTATAACACATTACTCACCTGATTGAGGTGATGCTGGTACAAACCAACCTAGGTTGCTGCCAGTGGTATGAAAAGTACAGTATATACAATTATGTACAGCATGTAGTATTTGATAATGATAATAAACTACTATGTTACTGATTTATGTGTTTATTATAGTATTTATTTTTATCATTATTAAACTATACTCCTTCTACTTATTTTAAAAAAAGTTAAATGTAAAACAGCCTCAGGCAGGGCCTTCAGGAGGTATTTTGGAAGGCATTGTTATCACAGGACATGACAGCTCCATGTGTGCTATTGCCCCTGAAGACCTTCCAGTGGAGCAAGATGTGGAGGTGGAAGACAAGTGATATTGATGATCCTGACCCTGTGAAGGCCTAAGCTAATGTGCGTGTCTTGGTTTTTAACTTTTAAAAAGTTTAAAAAGTAAAAAAAAAAACAGAAATTTTAAAAATAGAAAAAAGCATATAGAATAAGAATATAAGGAAAGAAAATATTTTATACATCTGTGCAATATGTTTGTGTTTTAAGGTGTTATTAAAAAAGAAAAAAGGTAATGAAATTAAAATGCTTATCAAGTAAAAAAGTTATAGTAAGCTAAAGTTAATTTATTATATAAGAAAGAAACATATTTTTAAATAAACTTAGTGTAACCTAATATACAGTGTTTAAAAAGTCTACAGGAGTGTATAATAATGTCCTAGGCCTTCACATTCACTCACCACTCACTCACTGACTCATCAAGAACAACTTCCAGTCCTGCGAGCTCTATTCATGGTAAGTTCCCTACACAGGAAATTGCCTGAAGACACATTTCTCAGAATGTACACCCATCTTTAAGTGATGCATGATCATATATAAAGCATTTAGAAGGTTCCTGACATCTACCTGGTAAACACTATGTATTAGTTATTATTGTTAAGGTTTTAGGGTAAGTCATGGCACTAGGAAAAATATGAGGCCATCAAGGTCTCGTATTCCTGTCACTTTTCTTTATCTATGTGTCTATAAAATGCATGGTGATAGATAACAGAAAAGCGTGGGTATTTTGACTCTTTTGGGGTGATAGATAAGAAAGTGTTGCTAATACTCTGATTCTTAGGTTGGGTAGTGGATAATGAGTGTTAGTTTCATTATTATGTTCCATAATATACACATATACAGTATTATATTATTATATTATATATATTATTTTGCCTGCATTAAATATTTCATAAAAACAACGGGATTTGGGAAATTCTACTTCTGAATATGCATGATATTTTATATATAGATGTCCAAGTCTAATAAGAATAAATTTGTAACATTAAAAAATCATAGGATGAGCACCCTGATAAACCCAATTGCAGAGTGACATCCGAGAAGCTGACTTAAATTCAATGTTGATTTGCTTTGCCTACTAGAATGGGACTGAGATGGGAATGAGCCATATCAGATACAATGGTAAGGTGGGCAATATTCATCTTTGGTGCCAACAGGATTCTACTGTTTATCCCTTTACACTCCTGGTTTCCTCTGGATCTCACCTTCAATCTTTATCAAATCACACTTTTTGGCCACTATCGCCTATTGCCTAGACTTATTTGACGTCCTCCTAACAGGTCCCCTTGTCACCAGTCATGTCCTCTCCAATCCTCTATCTGTCCCACATCCATCAGGTGCTTTTGAAAACGCACATTTGACCATGTCACTTCTTAGCTTGAAACACTTAGATGATAACCCATTGATTTCTGAACAACGTTAACATGGTGTGGCATAGCAAAGACTATTAGTTGCCCTTAATATCTTTTTTCTTTCATCCTTACTAACAGAAGCCTGATTTTGTTAGAGAGAGCAATTGTGCTCAGCTACTAGCATCCCTTGCAGTTGGAATGGTTATTCTGGCCAAGGAGATGTTCTACATTCTGGCCAAGGCAATATAAGTCAAAATATAAGTAGATGTAAGTAGAGACTGGCATCTATAAAAGCTCTGTAAGAAGAGTCTAACTCAGGGGCACTGTAACCTGCTGTTCTTTTTCTCTTTTTTTGAGACGGAGTCTCGCTCTGTCACCCAGGCTGGAGTGCAGTGGCGCAATCTCTGCTCACTGCAAGCTCCACCTCCCGGGTTCACGCCATTCTCCTGCCTCAGCCTCTCCGAGTAGCTGGGACTACAGGCGCCCGCCACCACGCCCGGCTAATTTTTTGTGTTTTTAGTAGAGACGGGGTTTCACCGTGGTCTCGATCTCCTGACCTCGTGATCCGCCCGCCTCGGCCTCCCAAAGTGCTGGGATTACAAGCGTGAGCCACCGCGCCCGGCCTGTTCTTTTTCTCTTATTCCATCTCCCTGCCTAGCAGAAATAGTGCCTAAAGCTGAAATGGCCATCTTAAGAGCTTGAAATGGTCTTACAGCAAGAACTCCTGCACTAAAGATGGCAGAGCTGAAAGCTAGAATAAGTTGGGATCTTTGATGGTTCTTTCATCATGGAGGTAATTTGGACGGCCTACTCCTGGTCTTATTTTTTTGGGACCTAGAAAAATTGGAAAATACCACAAAATGAAGGCCTCAGAAACAGCCTCAGAAGCAAAAGTTTTTTCTGACCTTCTCCTGCCTCTTCTCAGTCTCATTCTCCCCTGAGGATAACCAGAGACACTAGAATCCCCTTTTCCCCAAGGTGGGGTCATAGAAACTAGAACCCTCTTTTCCCAAAGCCAGTCATAAAACCTAAAATTATTACTCTCACTTTCACTCCACATTTCTTTGTAAAAACTGGCCATAAATAAATTATCTGATCTACCTTGTTTGACTGTAGGTCATAAGACCCCTGTTCCAGAGAGAGCTCTACCCATACCCAGAAGGAAGAAATGCATGCTCAGAGAGGCCAAGAAGGATCCAGATAGACAGCTGTGTAGAAATATAATCGGACCAATAAGGTATGATCTAATGAGTGGGGAGTGTGTCTTCATTCTGAAGGCTTCCATGTACATGTTAATAAATTTGTATGCCTTTTATCTCATTAAGCTGCCCCTTGTCAGTGATTTTCAGTGAACTTTAAGAGGGTGAAGGGGAAGTTTTTCCTTGGCCCCAAAATTTTACTTGAGAGAAAAATAATCTATCTTATTTAAATAATCGTTTTGGTGATTTCCATTTCTCACAGTGACACAGTGACACAACATTTCTAAGTTTTGCTCATAGATTTATGATCTGGTTGCTCCCTGTCTCTTGAGCCTCACCTTCTACAAAGCCTACCTATTTTTGCCTTCTACCCTTAATGCCCTACATCTCAAGCAGAATAAATTACATTCAGTTTTCTAAACTTGTTGCACTGTTCTCTCTGCTTGAAATATTTTCTTTCCTTCCTTTTATAATGTCTACTCTTTTTTCTAGATTCAATGATCACTTATTCTAGGACAGCTTCCTTTTAACTCCGAGACTGGATACTTATTGCATGTATTACCATAAAACATCCTGAACTTTGTGTTTTGTCTGGTATAAATTTTAATTGCTAAATCACTTTTATGTTTCATTCACTAGGTCTTAGATTCAATGAGGGCAGGAGCTGTCTTCTGTCTACAGTTTTATCCCTAATATTTAGCAGGAATCCTGGCACCTTATAGCAAGTCTGTACACGTGTGGTGACTGGAAAATGAATGGATGTGTGGATGGATGGATGGATGGATAAATGGATGGATGGATAAATTCACACCAAAGTGAAAATGATGTATTTATCTTAATTATCTGCTTCTAATTGGGCTATTTTACCTACAAAAATGGGCAGAGCATAACTCCTATGAAAGAACTAGGTGGTCCTTTTAGTTCTCCTGATATTGCGTGACACAGCCTCCAGTTCCACAGAAACAAATGAAGATAGCAGCCTTCCACTGTTGTCTGGGAGCCTTTGTCAATATGCACTCCTCACTCTTTCTCCTCCTCCTCACCACCTCCCACACACCATGGCTTAGAGGAAAATTCAATTAAGGATGAGTATTTCTTCAGAGAAAACACCATCTCTAATTTAAATAAGCAGATCCCAAGGAGTCAATTGGGCTCTTTTAAGGTTGAGTAATGAGCCTGGAGGAGTGTGTTGCCATGTGTCAGATGCTACAATGATATCATCAACAATTTGCGCAAGCTTGACTTTTCTCTCCCCAGTTTTTATTGTTACTCACACTTTCATGTTCTTTGTTCCTTTTCTGAAGAAATGATTTTCCAAAAGTTAGCTTGTCTTAGGGTCTATGCCCAGGGAGAGGCTGAAACTTGGCTTGAAATATTTGTTGGCCAAGATTCAATTATACTATTCATAATTTACTTGATTTTGTGAGTCTAAGGCAGGTAACATCAAAAATTGTTACTAAAAGCTGAGGACCTGGGATTTCCATTAATTCTTTTTTGTTAAAATTAGCAATATAATTTATTTATTGGTGGTATAAGAAAATGTGGTGCAACTTAGAAGAATGCTATCTTATATTTTGTCAGTTATAACATTCAAACTACAAAACACAAAAATTCAAAATAGCTTTAACATTTTCCCTAATGTCTGTCTAGTTTCAAGTGCCTCATTTTAGGAGCTGTGTATATATATATATATATATATATATATATGTATACATATAATAAGTGTATATACACAGAAATATATTTGATTTTGTTTTCCTGGATGAACATTTGCTTGGCTTATTGAGAATAAGTTTTCTATCACTCTTTTAACTAGAATGTCTCCCCAGTTTTATGGAGTTATAATTGACAAATAATAATTGTATGTATTCAAGGTATACATCATGATGTTTTGTGAAATGAGTGCCACAATCAAGATAATTAGCATAGGCATCACCTCACCCGGTTATCTTCCATTAATTTTTGTGATTTGGCTAAGGAATAAAATGCCCACCCTCAAAGACTGATAAATAAAGTAGCCAAGTTTCAAGAGTTGGAAAAATTAGCTCTTAATTTTCCTGACATTGTGTTCTATCCCTGAATAAAGGACAGAGCACTTCCTAAACTTTCTTCTTGTAAGTCACTCAGGTGGACTTCTATAATTCTGAAAAGGAGACTTGGGACTAAGGACCAGAGAAGCTGCATTTCTGGAACTTGCATATAAAATTTTACTTGTGTCTGTTTAAAAATTACTGAAGATATACATATTGATGGACTTTTATCAACAGTCACCTACTCCTATCTGCCTGGCCAATATCAGAATAGAATGAAATGTAAATAAAATTCATGGTGTATCTGGATTCTTTTTGGAGTTGTAGCAAGTTCGGCCAAAGTCAGCCAAATCTTTTAACAATTGTTTTGCAACAAATAGTCCCATATCAACTGATGGAAACTTGGCTATCAGAAAACAGAGGTGATGGTGAGGAGATATGATGGCAGCGTGAGTGGTGAAAGAATAGGTTTAAATGTCTCAGAGGCCATCACCATCCCCTTTCCTATAGTGGCAGATTACTAATTGATTTCAACATTCTGTGCTACTATGCTGAATTTAGCTTCAAAAATCTTGTTAGCCCAGTGTTCTAGGTAGATGTTGAAACTGATTGACATTAGTAAGAAAAAGATGATTTCTTTGTAACTAAAATATTAAAAATGAAAGTACTAGGGTGGAGGAGTTCTTAAAAATGAATGAAAATGTAACCATGGAGATGGGCTTAAATTAGGAGTTCCAATCAACGTGGTTGTAGGATTCACTGAGTTTGAATGTAAGTTCTGTAGGCAGGATAGTTGTTCCAATGGGTAGAGGGCATTTGGGAGGTACAGGAAAGCTGAGTATCCTGTGACCTACCTCTGATGGTATAAAGTACACAGATCTCCTCATCCTCTTCATTTATGACCATGGGACTTTGTGAAAGTCACTATACTTCTATGAATCATGCTGTCCTCATTTATAAAATTTTGTGACAAAGTTGTGGTAAGAATTAAATGATAGAATCAAAAGAGTTTTGCAGATTATAAAGTGTTATGAAAACTTAGGATCGGGTAACTACTGATTTGTAACAAACACTAGCCTAATGAACTGAGATAGTTACTATATTAGTGGATGTGAAATTTTGAGAAATATTGGAAGGATAAAAGCTTACTAGAGCCAATCTACAGAGTAATCAAGCCTCCAAGTTATGAACCAAATCACAAACAAGAGAAAATCACTGTGGAGGTAGGAGAGGGTGGGAGGCCTCCAAACCTAACATCCACAGGTACAAGAAGTGGGAGGGCACCCTGGAGCCTTCATCGGGGGATGAAGTGAGTTTCTCTGCTTGGAGTAACTAGGCTGATGTGCTAAGCAGTGGGAAGCAGTGGCCATGGGTGTCAGGGCCAGAAGAAGAAAGGCAAAGTTGAGGCCTAGCCACATGTCCCACTCCTTTCCCATGATGACCAGGGGCAGGTGAGGAAACCAGAATAGGCAGGCCCCAAGCTAGGTGCCTCAATAAAAAGACAAGAAAACACATAAAACCCACACCATGAAAAAGAGGCACTAAAGCCAACACACAGAAGAACTATTTCCTCTGGTTAGGAAACACTATGGTAGAAGACACTTATATGTGGAAGTGGGAACTGATTTTCAGAGGAGGGGGCCATTTGATGCTAGTCCAGATCCAGGTGTTTGTGAGGGTTTATCTAAGCCCCAGAGACTCCACAAGAGCCACTGTCATTGATCTACAACCTTCATTACAAGGTGTACATAGTACTTATGACATGTTCTCATTACTCACGCTTGGCTGTTGCAGAATCCTTCAGAGAATTGTGAAAGCTTGAAAGCCAGTAGTGCTTCCAGAAATGACATCAGAGTGGGCTGAGATACTGAGATATGGGGGTGTCTATCCAGCACTCAGTTGAGTATATTCCGTGGGCAGGCTTCTAATAAAGCACTAGGTAGGGGTGTGTGCATGCCAAGAAAGTGGCAAAACTTTGATCACATGACTTCAGATTGTTTTTCAGATGCTTACTACCCAGTGATATTCAAACTTCTTCTTTTTTTTTTTTGAGATGGAGTCTCACTCTGTCGCCCAGGCTGGAGTGCAGTGGCGTGATCTCAGCTCACTGAAAGCTCTGCCTCCTAGGTTCATGCCACTCTCCTGCCTCAGCCTCCCGAGTAGCTGGGAATACAGGCACCCACCACCATGCCTGGCTAATTTTTTGTATTTTTGGTAGAGACGGGGTTTCACCGTGTTAGCCAGGATGGTTTTGATCTCCTAACCTCGTGATCTGCCCACCTCTGCTGCTCAAAGTGCTGGGATTACAGGCGTGAGCCACTGCATCTGGCCTCAAACTTCTAAATGTGATAATTATACAAATATTTAGTGAACATTTATCAAGTAGCAATCATGAGAGGTGTATATATATCTGTGTGTATGCTGGAGGCATCACACTACCTGACTTCAAACTATACTACAAGGCTACAGTAACCAAAACAGCATGGTACTAGTACCAAAACAGAGACATAGATCAATGGAACAGAACAGAGCCCTCAGAAATAATGCCACATATCTACAACTATCTGATCTTTGACAAACCTGACAAAAACATGCAATGGGGAAAGGATTCCCTATTTAATAAGTGGTGCTGGGAAAGCTGGCTAGCCATATGTAGAAAGCTGAAACTGGATCCCTTCCTTACACCTTATGCAAAAATTAATTCAAGATGGATTAAAGACTTACATGTTAGACCTAAAACCATAAAATCCCTAGAAGAAAACATAGGCAATACCATTCAGGACATAGGCATGGGCAAGGACTTCATGTCTAAAACATCAAAAGCAATGGCAACCAAAGCCAAAATTGACAAATGGGAACTAATTAAACTAAAGAGCTTCTGCACAGCAAAAGAAACTACCACTGAGAGTGAACAGGCAACTTACAAAATGGGAGAAAATTTTCGCAACCTACTCATCTGACAAAGGGCTAATATCCAGAATCTACAATGAACTCAAATAAATTTACAAGAAAAAAACAAACATCCCCATCAAAAAGTGGGCGAAGGACATGAACAGACACTTCTCAAAAGAAGACATTTATGCAGCCAAAAAACACATGCAAAAATGCTCATCATCACTGGCCATCAGAGAAATGCAAATCAAAACCACGATGAGATACCATCTCACACCAGTTAGAATGGCCATCATTCAAAAGTCAGGAAACAACAGGTGCTGGAGAGGATGTGGAGAAATAGGTACACTTTTACACCGTTGGTGGGACTGTAAACTAGTTCAACCATTGTGGAAGTCAGTGTGGCGATTCCTCAGGGATCTAGAACTAGAAATACCATTTGACCCAGCCATCCCATTACTGGGTATATACCCAAAGGACTATAAATCATGCTGCTATAAAGACACATGCACACGTATGTTTATTGCGGCACTATTCACAATAGCAAAGACTTGGAACCAACCCAAATGTCTAACAATGATAGACTGGATTAAGAAAATGTGGCACATACACATCATGGAATACTATGCAGCCATAAAAATGATGAGTTCATGTCCTTTGTAGGGACATGGATGAAACTGGAAACCATCATTCTCAGTAAACTATCGCAAGGACAAAAAACCAAACACCGCATGTTCTCACTCATAGGTGAGAATCGAACAATGAGAACACATGGACACAGGAAGGGGAACATCACACTCTGGGGACTGTTGTGGGGTGGGGGCAGGGGGGAGGGACAGCATTAGGAGATATACCTAATGCTAAACGACAAGTTAATGGGTGCAGCACACCATCATTGCACATGGATACATATGTAACAAACATGCACATTGTGCACATGTACCCTAAAACTTAAAGTATAATAATAATAATAAAAATAAATAAATAAATAAATAACAGTTTAAAAAAAAAGTTTTTTTTCATACCCCAATGGTGGTATGAAATTGAGGCAGTAATTAATAGCCTACCAACAAAAAAAGCCCAGTACCAGACAGATTCACAGCCAAATTCTACCAGAGATACAAAGAGGACCTGGTACCATTCCTTCTGAAACTATTGCAAACAATAGATAAAGAGGGACTCCTCCCTAACTCATTTTATGAGGCTAACATCATCCTGATATCAAAATCTGACAGAGATACAGAAAAAAAAAAAAAAAGAAAATTTCAGGCCAATGTACCTGATGACATTGATGCAAAAATCCTGAATAAAATACTGGCAAACTGAATCCAGCAGCACATCATCCCTGGGATACAAGGCTGGTTCAATATATGCAAATCAATAAACATAATCCATCACATAAACAGAACCAGTGACAAAAACCACATGATTCTCAATAGATGCAGAAAAGGCATTTGATAAAATTCAACACCCCTTCATGCTAAAAACTCTCAATAAACTAAGTATTGATGGAATGTATCTCAAAATAATAAGAGCTATTTATGACAAACCCACAGCCAATATCATACTGAATGGGCAAAAAGTTTTCAAAGGCATTCTCTTTGAAAACTGACACAAGACAAGGATGCCCTCTGTTACCACTCCTATTCACATAGTATTAGAGGTTCTGGCCAGGGCAATCAAGCAAGAGAAAGAAATAAAGGGCATTCAAATATGAAGAGGGGAAGTCAAATTGTCTTTGTTTGCAGATGACATGATTGTATATTTAGAAAACCCCATCATCTCAGCCCAAAATCTCCTTAACCTGATAAGCAACTTCAGCAAGGTCTCAGGATACAAAATCAATGTACAAAAGTCACAAGCATTCCTATACACCAATAATAGACAAACAGAGAGCCAAATCATGAATGAACTTCCATTCACAATTGCTACAAAGAGAATAAAATACCTAGGAATAAAACTTACAAGGTATGTGAAGGGCCTCTTCAAGGAGAGCTACAAACCACTGCTCAAGGAAATAAGAGAGGAAACAAACAAATGGAAAAACATTCCATGCTCATGGATAGGAAGAATCAATATTGTGAAAATGGCCATACTGCCCAAAGTAATTTATAGTTTCAATGTTATCCCCATTAAGCTACCATTGACTTTCTTCACAGAATTAGAAAAAGCTACTTTAAATTTCATATGGAACCAAACAACAGCCCATATCGCCAAGACAATCCTAAGCAAAAAGAACAAAGCTGGAGGCATCACACTACCTGACTTCAAAGTATACTACAAGGCTACAGTAACCAAAACAGCATGGTACTGGTACCAAAACAGATATATAGACCAATGGAACAGAACAGAGGCCTCAGAAATAACACCACACATCTACAGCTATCTGATCTTTGACAAACCTGAGAAAAACAAGCAATGGAGAAAGGATTCCCCATTTAATAAATGGTATTGGGAAAACTGGCTAGCTACATGCAGAAAACTGGACCCCTTCCTTACACCTTATACAAAAATTAACTCAAGGTGGATTAAAGACTTAAATGTAAGACCTAAAACCATAAAAACCCTAGAAGAAAACCTAGGCAATGCCATTCAGGTCATAGGCATGGGCAAAGAGTTCATGACTATAACACCAACAGCAATGGCAACAAAAGCCAATTGACAAAGGGGATCTAATTAAACTAAAGCGCTCTGCACAGCAAAAGAAACTATCATCAGAGTGAAGAGACAACCTACAGAAAGGGAGAAAATGTTTGCAATCTATCCATCTGACAAAGGGCTAATATCCAGAATCTGCAAGGAACTTCAACAAATTTACAAGAAAAAAAACAACCCCATCAAAAAGTGGTGAAGGAAATGAACAGACACTTCTCAAAAGAAGACATTTATGTGGCCAACAAATATATGTGAAAAAGCTCATCCTCACTGGTCATTAAAGAAATACAAATCAAAACCACGATGAGATACCATCTCATGCCAGTTAGAATGGCGATCATTAAAAAGTCAGGAAACAACAGATGCTGGAGAGGATGTGGAGAAATAGGAATGCATTTACACTGTTGGTGGGGAGTGTAAATTAGTTCAACCATTGTGGAAGACAATGTGGTAATTCCTCAAGGATCTAGAACGAGAAATACCATTTGACCCAGCAATCCCATTACTGGGCATATACCCAAAGATTATAAATCATTCTACTATAAAGACACATGCACATGTATGTTTATTGCAGCACTGTTCACAATAGCGAAAACTTGGAACCAGTCCAAATGCCCATCAATGACAGACTGGATAAAGAAAATGTGGCACCTATACACCACGGAATACTATGCAGACATAAAAAATGTATGAGTTTATGTCCTTTGCAGGGACATGGATGAAGCTGGAAACCATCATTCTCAGCAAACTAACATAGGAACAGAAAACCAAACACTGCATGTTCTCACTCATAAGTGGGAGTTGAACAATGAGAACACATGGACACAGGAAGGGGAACATTACACACTGGGGCCTGTCAGGGGAGGGATAGCATTAGGAGAAATACTAATGTAGATGAGAAGTTGATGCATGCAGCAAACCACCATGGCAGGTGTATACCCTATGTAACAAACCTGCACGTTCTGCACACGTATCCCAGAACTTAAAGTAAAATAACAATAATAATAAAGAAAATTACTCACTAATGAGAGAGGATGAGGCCCATCTGCAGAAAAATATATAAAAACAAAAAAGACTGAAAGAGAGTACTGGCAGCACTGGGTCCACAGTTCCAATGGGGTTTTATTATATTGTTGACTTGGCTGACTCCTTCTTAAGAGATGTGCATGAGACGTTACACAGAAATAAGGAAATGAGTTTTTTGTCTCTAGTGAGAGTGCCAGACAGAGCACTCCCTTCTCTATGGTCTTCTTGGAATAGTATCGGATTGTAAGGGATAAAGACATCAGTTTATTTCTAGCTCTGTGCCTGACTCATCAATATTCCAAAGAAAGTCTTCAATACATTTAAAAAGTTTTCTATTTTTTGAGGCTAATTCTTTTAAGCAATAAAGTAGGATCCTGAGCTTTCTCAAATATCTAATAATTTGAACTTGAGAAAGGTAATATGTTTGGAGCATTCAGTGGAAAAAATACAAGTTGTTAAATATTTTTCCTCTTGCATACTGCTCTTGACATGCAAATCCAGGCTAGCAATGCCTGGAATGCAAGCAAAAAATCTAAGGAATTAAGTTAGAACATACTGATTTTCTGTAAAACATTCCTCATTGGCTTCAGGTTGAGCAAGCTTGTGCTGTTTGAACTTGGGGTGTGGAAAATTACACCTAAGAAATTTCCCTTTTATTGTTAGCACAAGTCAATACGCAGGAAGCTGCTTGGGAAAAGATGCAATGGGGTGTGCCTTGTGATGATTCCTTTCTTTTCATTCACAAGAACCTGGCACAGCTTACCCCCTGTAGGCACTGGCTGAGTGCAGTACAAAGCCAGCAAACCAAGCCAGAAAGCCCATGACATATTAATAGCTCCATGAACTGCAGCTGAGAAAGGTGCCACTAGTTCAATAAAACCAAAGCCATACAGCGAGAGGGCGAGGGTAGAGGAAAGGAACTGGGCTCTAGATCAGTGTCATAGGATATTAATAGCCAGGGTCCTCAAACTGGGCCACTACTTACCCTGCAGGTGCACCAAAATTAAGGTGTATGTGGCCACAAGTAGTTTTAGGGAAAACAAGTTCCAGACCCTCAATTTCCATAAAACTCTCCCTGAGAATAGGCTGGGTTGTCCTTTTCAACGTTTGCTTAGGAAAAGAAAATCTTTCTCCCACTTTACATAAGAAGGAACTCCAAAGAGAGAAGTGTGGGGTGGTTATGGTGGATGTGTGTGTGTGTGTGTTGTGGGAAGGATTTAAAATACCGATATGTACAAAGCCTCCTTTATTTAGGCACCAATCAATATTCACTTGCATATTTTGCACAACTTCAAGGAGAAATTTGCTGGAAATTACATCTTTAGTAATGTTAGAGCTTGGAAACAGATACTCCAAAATATGCTGCTTTGAACTGGACTTTGAGCCTCACAGTCTGTCTGATGCCCCTGCCTTCCCCTATTTCTCCCAAAGCATAGGATGAAGTTGCTCTCCAAATTTCCTTATCTACCTAAAGTCTGGACCTACTAGAGAAGAAAACAACCACCTTTGGTCTCTTCCATGAGTTTTCATTAACTGAACCCCGATGATGAGAAACACAAATTCTGCCAATATATATTTACAGAGGTTAATTATAAGTTAATATGAATGACCACGGCCCATAGTTGCACAATATCAAGAGGGCTTTGAAAAAGTGCACCCGAGGTGGTTGGGCTACAGTTTGGTTTTATACATTTCAGGGAGACAGAAATTGCAAGTAAAATAATAAATCAATACATACAAAGTTTGGCCTGAACAGGCAGGACATTGGTTTGGCCTGAACAGGTAGGACATCTTGAAACTTGGGCTTACAAATCATAGATGGGTTTTAGGGATTCTCAAGATGACAACTGAGAGAGTTAAACTGTTGTATAAACACTTGAAGTTGGTAGAAAGAAATGCTTGAGTTAAGATACAGACGGTCTGCTGTCTGTAATGTGATGCTGTACTAGAGTCGGGTTGGAAACTAATCCACATTATTCCAGGTTAATAGCAAACCAGGTTCTATGGTTTCTAGGGTGTGACTCCTAAGGTCCCTTAAATAGGAATTTGGGCAAAAGAAAAAAGGTCAAAGTTCAGCCCTCAATGCGTATCACAGGAAGGAAGACTAACGTCTCTTAACAAACCTGTACAGACTTTCGTCACAAACCATTGCCTGCTCTGCAGGCCCAATACACTTTGTCCTAGACCTTTGTATGTTCTGCAAGTCCACGGAATCCTCCCTAGTCATTATTTATTGTTCTTCAGTAGAATTCCTCTTCTCCCTGTCCCATACCTAGTTTGCCAGGATCCATGCCTCTATTCTTTCTGTAACCTCAAGATGGTATATAAGCTTCTGCATTAGGAAGTTGGGTTTTCATTCTGAAGGCTCCTGTGTCATGTGAAGCTATGATCAAATAAATTTGTATGCTTTTTCTCCTATTAATCTGCCTTTTATGAGTTGATTTTTCAGCGAACTTTCTGAGGTTGAAGGGGAAACTTTCCCTTTACCTATATAGCAACCATTTAAATTTGTGACGAAAAATTGAAATGTCAACTCATAAATATGCAAATCAATATAAACAGCTCTCACTTTGCTCAGTAGTGTGGCGTCATAAAAATAACTGTGCAAGTGTTTAACGTGCAATCTCAGTAATCAATGGGAAGAATCACAATAGTTAATATGACCGCTAAAAATTTTGGTCAAAACATTAAAAACTCTCTTACTCTCAGTTATAAATGTATAAAACTAATAATTACTTAGTATACTGTAACTTAAACACTAGAACATTCAGAACTTAAACACTGAGAAGTAGAAAACTTATCAAGTGTAGCTTGAACAGTATTTGCCCTCTCGTAAAACAGTGAACATCTTTTCCTTGTCTTGGTGATGTGAACCATATATAAAATCTTAAGCACATCCAACCGACTGAATGGATCCCTCCGCTAGAAGGGAAATAAACCAAAGTGAACCTCAAAAACTAGTTCTGGCCATGATGGGAAGGGGGAATCAGACATTTCTCATTGTACTCTCCTCCCTTTGCAATTCAGGCACAGCCGACCGCATTCGCATTAAAACACATCTTAAGACTGACAAAACAGACTCTTTGTAGCAATAAGACACCAAATTCCTACCTGATTCTAGTATAGCATCACATAACAGCAGGACCTAAAATAAATGAAAGTATTTTATCCCAAAATATATTTCTTTGACATATTTTGAAATGGCCCTGGAAAGCTGTCTCTTGTGGGGAAAATCTACATTTTGTAGAGAATCCCCTTTCCTTTTCCAGGTCTTTTCCTGATCCAGGAGAGATTAATTAAGAGTCTGGCACCTTTTTAAGTCTGACTAGAGACATTTACTGGAGGTTTCATCTGCATGATAAAACCTTGGTCTGCAAAACATCTTATCTTAACGCAGACATTGTTTTCTATTGATTCTAGGTCTTTAGATAATAACTTAACTCTTTCAGCCAGCTGCAAATCAGAAAATCTTCAACTCTATGTATGACCTGGAGCATGCCCCCACTGCCCCCTCCCTGCCAGCCCTTTGAGTTGTTCCACCTTTTCAGACAGAACCAATGTACACCATACATGTATTGGTTGGTTGATTTCTGCCTTTAAATTCTATCACCTTAAATTTTATAAAACCAAACTGTAACCCAACCACCTTGGTTCTCAGGACCTCCTGGGGCTGCGTCACAGGACTTGGCCACTCATATTTGGCTCAGAATAAACCTCTTTAAATATTTTACAGAGTTTTTTTTTTTTTGTCAACAGTGAATTATCATACTCTTTTTTAATTGTGTATCTGTTTCCAACATCTTATCTTGTGTGCTTTCCATGTTGTGAAATATCTGAGAGTTCTCTTCATGTGAAGTTTCCTTTTTGACAGCATCATTTCCTTTGGGACATCATCCTCTTTGTCATGACCACTTTCTCATTTCTGTTAGTAACTATGCTACACATTTTTCCCAATTCTTTTAAAAGTTATTGAAGTAAAAGGTATTATTTAAAAAGGTATTGAAAGGTTAAAAGCTATTATTATTATCGAAAGGTAAAAGGTATTATTTAAAAATATTGAAGTAAAAAAATGAGGGATTAAAGATTTAGTTCAGGTGGCCCATAGAGATGCTTGATTTGTGAGGTTGTTTCATTTAGACCCTTTTATTTTATACCTAGGAAAACAGGCTTGCTCTATCTCACACAGTTAGTTAATGTTGGAGTCTGGTCAGAAGGTAGGTATCTGCAGGTGGTTTGGTATATTATGGTATATTATTCTGTTATAATTAAGTAAATTTTGTGGTAGAGGCTCTTCCATCAGCAGGAAGAAAAAAAATCATTGGCTCTCAGAGTAGACAGGGTTGATGTCATTTGATATAAGAAATGGGTGGTAACATGGGCTTTCAAGGTAATGTTCTTGAAGGATAGGCTGAATTTGAGGTAATGTAGATGAAGGGGAGTGGGTAGCGGTTGAGGTCCTGTAGAGTCAGAATGATATGGATGTTAAGGGCAAAATAAGGGAAAGAGCTTGGCTGTCATGGGGGTCAGGGTTGGCAGTGCAGCATGGAGTCAACAATGTTTGTGATCTTCCCAAGGAGGGCATCCAGGTTGAGATCTCATTATGTAGAAGAAAGAATATTGGAAAATGAGAGAGGAATTAGGGGAGTGCAGGAAAATGAGATAATAGACTGTCGAATACCTTAAATTCTATTTAATTCACAATATGTAAGGCACCAGAGTGTTGTAAGTGTCAAGGGGTGCAGCATCAGCAGAATAAAAGAAGTCAGGATTGTCATGTGCGTCCGTGTGAAGGGACCACCAAATAGGCTTTGTGTGAGCAACAAGGCCGTTTATTTCACCTGGGTGCAGGGGGGCTGAGTCCGAAAAGAGTCAGCGAAGGGAGATGGGGTGGGGCTGTTTTATAGGATTTCGGTGGGTAGTGGAAAATTACAGTCAAAGGGGGTTTTTCTCTTGCGGGCAGGGGCGGAGGGTCACAAGGTGCTCAGCTGGGGAGCTTCTGAGCTAGAAGGAATTTCACAAGGTTAATCGCTCAGTTAAGGTGGTGCAGGAACAAATCACAACAGTGGAATGTCATCAGTTAAGGCAGTAACCCACCATTTTCACTTCTTTTGTGATTCTTCACTTGCTTCAGGCCATCTGGATGTATACTTGCAGGTCACAGGGGATATGTTGGCTTAGCTTGGGCCCAGAGGCCTGACATACCTGTCTTTTTATATCAATAAGAAAAATAACATAAAATAGCATTGAAGAGTTGGGGCAGTGAAAATTTTTCGGGGGTTGTATGGAGAGATAATGGATAATGTTTCTCAGGGCTGCTTCGAGCAGGATTAGGGGCAGCGCGGGAATCTAGAGTAGGAGATATTAAGCTGAAGGAAGATTTTGTGGTAAGGGGCAATATTGTGGGGTTGTTAGAAGGAGGATTTTTCATATAGAATGATTAGTGATGGCCTGGATGCGGTTTTGTATGAATTAAAAAACTAAATGGAAGACACAAGGTCCGAATAAGAGAAGGAGAAAAACAGGTATTAAAGGACTAAGAATCGGGAGGACCCAGGACATCTAATTAGAGAGTGCCCAAGGGGGTTCAGCATAATTACTTTCTTGGCTGGCAAGTTTTTTGGCTCTATCCTTGAGTTTTGTTGTTGTTGTTGTCATATACCAGGGCAGATTGATTTAGGTAAAAACAACACTCTTCATTTAAAAATGTACAGAGTCCTCTTTTTTAGCAGTAAGTAGAGGCTTCGGTGATTTTGGAGGGAACAGAAATGCAAAGCCAGCAATTGTTTGTTAACAAGGAATTGCTTAACGGAATGATATCTGGGGGAGGCAGGGAAATGAGTGAGGGCATAGGAATCCTGGGGACCAAGAAGCAGCAAAAGTTTTTAGGGTGCTCTGAGTTTCTGGGAAGGAAGTGGTGGAGAGAGAGGCCAAGAGCCAGTCTCTTGACAATTCTAAGCATTGCTCATAGTCACAGATGCTCAGTTTACAGACCCAGAATGAGTGTAGTCTTTCAGTGCCTTGACAACCCTTCCCCAGCAGGGACATGTCAGGTTCAAAGTCCGAAGGTCACCTGAGCACTTAATTCCGAGTCCATCTACTGTAGGCCTCTCAGTCTCTGCTGAAGCAGGAACCAGCCCTGATCTCCTTATTTGGGTATTAAGGAGCTGGGAGCTCATAGCACCACTAAAGAACAGGCAGTTCGGGGAATTAAAGGCAGATTAACAAAAGTTTGAGAGTGGAACTGGGCTCCCTGAATGCCAAAAGGAGGAAGCTGCCTACCCCTTCTGAGCCCAAGGCTTTTTTGCTTCCTTTGCTTGGCTTAATCTAGCAAGTAGCTGCAGTGTCCCAGGAATGTGCTAAGTAAAGGAAGCAGATGGTTGGTTTCACTTTTAAAAGTAACTGCAACCTAGAGAAACTGGCAGAGATAGTATCCCTCCGGGGCTTCCGCTTCTCTGTGATGCAACTGGGGCCTGGAGGGTGCAGCTATGATGCAAATAGCTTGGGCCAGCACCAGAGTAATCTCTAATGGGTGGAACTGTCAGAGGGGATTTTCCTTCTGTTAGGAAAAAAAATTGCATCCTTGCCCAGTGGTAAGAGGAAGAAGCTCTGGCTTTTGCTCTCTTGAATCTGCTCAATGAATGGAGACACAGCTGCAGAGGGTGAAATCTGTGTTCTGGTTCGCTCGACCTGTCTGATTGTGAAGAGCAGTTGATTTTTTTTTTTTTGTCTCTGTGGAAGGGTCTTTCTCTTGGCCACCTTAAGCAAAGAATAAAATGGCTTGTTGTCTTCAAGGGAGGAAATTGATCCTCCAGATCTGTGCCAGCACATTTACTTCACATAGCATATTTCTGACCCACCCACAAAATTTGGAAGTTTGTAGTTACAGAAAGTAGAAGGCTGTCCAGATGATATAAATGTCCTTCTGCGTCAAAACAGAACTGCTGACTTGACAGACATGTGCTTTGAAAGACCATTTCCAGGAGTGATGACAGAGTTATGATGGCCCACAGAGCCTTGTACTTTCATTTACATAATTTTTAAGTTACACCCTGCCTTTTCCTAAAAGGAAAGATTTATGGTGCTTTACAAAAACAAACAAAATGAGCAACCTGGTGATTACAGTAAAAATGGAAGTTCTAAGATAGGTAGATGGAAATATTTAATTAGTAAATATGCCAAAAGGAAAACCAATATTATTACTGTGAATTGCATGTTCAAATAGTGAAAAGAAAGCAGCCCAAGTAGCCAAGTAGCCAAATAACAAAGAAAACAAGGAAGGAAAGAGGGAAGAGAGGGACCTACACTTATAGAATATCTAGCATTACACTATCATTACACTAGGCACTTTTGTAGCTTTCCTTTAGTCCTTAAAACAGCCCTATGAGGGAGTTATTATTATTGTTCTTCCTTTATAAACAATAACAGAGAGTGTAAATATGGTAGCCCAAGATTGTATGATAGTAGTTGGGACTAGGATGCAGCTTTTTATTTTCATGCCTAATGGGGATCCAAGAAGATAGAGAGTCTCAGTGGAGTTAAAAGTGTGGGTTCTGGAGAAACAGATGTATGGGCTCAAATCCTGGCTCCAACAAGTACTAGATGCATGCCTTCTGGAACGACTTCTCCATGCCCCATCTCTGAAATAGGGATAATGAGGATTACATGCGATAATCTATATAAAGCAAGTAGAATAATAACTGGAACACAGTAAATGCTCTCTAAGTATTAATAATTTTTATACAGAAACTGTGGGAGTGGGTTGGCCAACAACTGTATTGTGGTTTGTATCTTTTTTCTTCTTGGATATCTTTCAAAGATAAAATTGAAACAGTGTCTGTCTATCACTCCTCTATCATAATTATTTGTAAATTTATGGCAACATATTCTTTGGCTGGCTCTTCCTATGGCAATACATCATAATATTCTCCATAGAAAATAGAAAGATAATTCAATATTTAACCTAGCATGGCTGATCAAAACTCGTTTTTTATGGATGACAGCTGGAAAATTTTTCTTTCATCTTCAGCACTATTTATCTATTTTTTTATTTTTTGAGACGGAGTCTTGCTCTGTTGCCCAGGCTGGAGTGTAGTGGTGCAACCTCGGCTCACTGCAAGCTCCGCCTCCCATGCTCACGCACTTCTCCCACCTCAGCCTCCTAAGTAGCTGGGACTACAGGCACCCGCAACCATGCCTGGCTAATTTTTTTTTTTTTTTTTGTATTTTTAGTAAAGACAGGGTTTCACCCTGCTAGCTAGGATGTTCTCCACCTCCTGACCTCGTGATCTGCCCACTTCGACCTCTCAATGTGCTGGGATTACAGGCGTGAGCCACTGTGCCCCACTTCAGCACTCATTGTTAAATGTTCCAGATGTAACTGCTTGCCCGAGGAGAAAGCTTCAGAGAATTCCAGACCTGGAGTTCTCTCACATCTAGGATGTGATCAAGGCTGAGAGCTACTGCCTCAGAAGCTCATCCAAATTGGCCAAGCTTTTTAGCTCCCAGTTTCCTATCCCCACTGGGCTAGTGTTCAGGATGTGAGGAGACCTTGGAGACTGAGTCATAGTGGCTCTCAAAGCAACATCTCATTAGATTCCTCTTCTTGGAGTAAACAATAGAGTCCAGAAGCCTGATGAGGTCTGCAAGCAGGTTGTTTCTGGGGGCAAGGTGCATGTGTAGGTACTGCTGGCAGTCCATGGGCCCCACTCATGGCCCCAGGACCAATGTGGCCAGCTCTAGGCACCATGTCATTCTTTCCTCAGCTGCATTCTTCCCTGGTGAGGAGTTGGCAGGGCCAGACGGGTATGCCTATCTGGAGCTGGTGGACTCCTAAACTTACTGCTTCTAGGGCTTGCTTGGACCTCTCCCCTTGGTTCATCCTTCAGAGGGTAAACCACAGTTGTGGTATGTGCATCCCTATGCTTCAGAGAGGCTGAAGAATAGTGGTATTCATCAGAGATGGGATGAGGCAGGGTGGGCTCTCCAGATGATTATGAAGCCATATCTCCAAGTAAGAGGGGAGGATATGTTTTATTTAACAGTTTGGTACTTGATTGTAACATTTATGTGTCTATATGTACAGTATGAGGGCCTCCCTTTGTACTCTTACCATGGCTTCACAAAGTTTTTGTGTGGACCTGTTGGTGAGTGACAGATCTGTGATCACAATTTAGCATGTATCCTGGGTGCCTGCACCCAGTTTGTTCAGCTCTTTTCATGAGCCTTCTTCACCCTTACTAAGAACAACTGCGGTTTTACTCTGCTGGTCAAGTAAGAAATCTGAGGCTGCATTGGAGAAAGCATGCTCACTCTAGGTTAAGTTATAAAGCAGTTTGTTTTGGATGCTCAGGCTTCTCTGACCCTTCTCTTTCCAGGCTCTGCTGTGCCCCAGGAGCACTCCCTCTCAAGTCCCTCTCAGGACAACTGTTATATTTGTGTGAGTTTATCTCAACAATTACCACTCTCAGGAATATTTGCATTTGAAGGCTTTGTAGGACATTGGCCTTCAGGGACGTTGGGTTTTTGAGGGGTAAGAGATGAAGGGCTTATGTACTACCAGGTAGGCCAATGCCTGTGCAACCTCTTCAAGGGTGCAGATCTGCAGGTTAGTTCTCCAAAGTCAATCAGAATTGGTGTATTTTGTTAAGCAGTGTTTAGATTATACAATGGAAACATCTGACCCTAAAGGTCCTGAAAGAACATTTTGTCAGGCACATAGCCCAAAAGGATATATATTTCATGAATAAATACATAATTATCCTGAGAGAAAAAGGATACTTCCACAATGCAACTTTAGAGAAAAATCTAGAAAGCATATGAAGCATCTGTTATATGTATTGGTGGTTATTGCTTGACCAAAATTATGTGCGTGGCTCAGATACATGTGTATATTGGGGAAGATAAAAACATTTCAGCCTTGCCTGACACAGTGGCTCACGCCTGTAATCCCAGCACTTCAGGAGGCCGAGGGTGGAGAATTACTTAAGGCCAGGTGTTTGAGACCAACCTGTACAACATAATGAAACCCTATTGCTACAAAATAGTTTTTAAAAAATTAGCTGGGTGTGGTGGTATGCATTGGTAGTCCTACCTACTTGGGATGCGGAGGCAGGAGGACTGCTTAAGCCCAGGAATTTGAGGTTGCAGTGAGTTATGATCTTACCACTGCACTCTAGCCTGAGTGACAGAGCAAGAGCATGTATTAAAAAAGAAAGAGAGAAAGAAAGAAGGAAAGAAAGAAGAAAAGGAAAGACAGAAAGAGAGAAAAAAGAAAGAAAGAAAGAAAGAAAGAAAGAAAGAAAGAAAGAAAGAAAGAAAGAAAGAGAAAAGTCAGCCTATGAGGACAAAGTCCATTACTTATTCCCTTCTTGGAGGCCAAAGGAGAGCCAGTAATAATAGCCGAATTGTGTTAGATACACCTCTACAGGGAAAGTTGTTCTACAATTTCAATAGATTTTATCCATTAGTTCACTTAAAAAATATTTGTTTACTCAGTTATTCACAGTCTCTGACATTTTTTCTTACCAAAATTGTGATTGAGCATTTCAAATGGTAGTTCAGACGAATGTGGAGGCATCTAGTCTAGTGGCAAACAACATCATATATTTTAAGAAGTTTTGTGAGTATTGCCATGGTCACACCACAAATCAGAGCAACAAAGCTCTAATAATGAGAGCCAACATTTACATAGTTCTTACTATGTGTTAGCATGGATCTAAATATTTCACATGTATTAACTCATTTAGTCTTCATAGCATCTTGATGAAGTTGGTACTGTTATTAGCCTCATTAAGTTGGTACTGTTGTGCTCTGATGAGGTGCAGGGCATACTTCCTCAAAATATGGCACCTTGGCATTTGAGAAAACAGCAGAAGCAGGAAGGTTTCTCTCATCTTCCCCTCTCCCTTTTCCCTGAAGCAGGTCATAGAATGTTCATTACAGAGGTGCCCTCCTTATATCTGAAGTCAAGGAATGTCCTTATCTCTGAAGACACACAAGACATGAGAAGAATCTGAACAAACAGACCTTGCTGTTTCCCCCAGTTTACTACCGTTAGATCCTACCCGCTTTGTTCAGGCATACTTCTCTATGACTATCCACTTCTTTATCAGACTAAGCATAAAAATGCACAGATTTCCTTGTTTTTTTTTTTTTTTTTTTTTTTGAGTCTTCATTTCTGAAGTCTCCTGCGTCACATAAAACATATTAAATAAATTTGCATGCTTTTCTCTTGTTAATCTGTCTTTTGTCATACGAGCCTCAGCCATAAACCTCCAATGGGACTAAAAGACATTTTTTTCTTTTCTATACCTCGTTTTAGGAAACTGGGGCACAGGGAAGTTATGTAGCCTGCACAAGATTACACATCTTACTAGGAGTGGAACTAGAATTCATACTCAGGTAATCTGGGTCTGGATGCTTTGCTCTTGACCATTATGCTATACTGTTTCTGATAGGAGGGCCAACCACATCATACTCACCTCTATAGCCTCTGCACCTCGCTTATGAGCAAAATGCTTCAAGATATCAGTCTGTGAAACACCTAGTATAATAGGTATACATTTCACACTGTGTTCCCAAGGAGCTGTAGGGTTTCAAAGAGATGTATTAAGATTAGTTCTCAGTGGGAGGAGGAAGCTGATTTGGCCAACTCTGGAGTCACCCATCCTAATTCCCCTTTTGTCTGTTTTACATATCATGGTTTCACATATTATTTATTTGGAAAAAGGGTTCTGTTATTGAGCATTCAAAAGAGTTTGGGGTCCAGAAAACAAAAATTCCATTGAATATACAAGTAACAAAAACTTTGACTTAGGTTCTAATGTAATAATAAGCAACAAAGACTTGGAGAAGCTGATCAAACCTGAACCTGACTCAAAGTTGTAACCCCCATGGGGTACATTGGATAAGAGAATCAGGATCTAAAAATGTCTCTAAATGCTAAAGTTATGGACAGCATGAGCAAGTTGAATGACAGTGATAATGTAAATTTATAGATTTGGGACCAAAACCAAACCCAAATGAAAGAAAAGCAGATTCACTGGATAGATACTCTGGGGCTTAGTAAGGGCACATGTAAACAATAGCTAAAAGTTTAATAGCTAAGAGTTTAAATCAACAATACTTGAGACCAGTATGATTTCCTGATAAAGGAAGCAAAATAGTCTGCTTAATGCTCCCCAGACTATGCACTATTTTCACCTCTGAGAAAACTTTAGAAGTGACACTGACAAGCTGGAGTTCATCCAGAAGATGATTGTAATAGTGAAGAGATGTGATACCCGGTCACAAGAGATTTGATTGAGGAACTAGGAATGCTTACCCTGAGAAGAGAGAACTTTGGCATGAGGGCCAGCTCTGAATATGAGTAGAGATGTCATGTGGCAGAGAGAGGGCCTTATCTGCCTCTAGAATGCAGAATTAACATATGGGAATCATAGAAAGGTAGATTTCACTTACAGTTCGGAACACTTTCCAGGGCTGTTAAAATAGAAATCATTGCCTGGAATTGGGTTAGTGGCTTCCCCAACAAGAAGATATTCATTTTGGGGCTGCATACCCAAAGAGAAAGAAAAAGAAATTAATCCTCATTTCATAGCCTAAGAAATCTTTCAAATTATTTCCAGCTTTAAGATTATATTATGCTATGACATTTCTTTGCTATAAAGAAAAAGTGGTAAAAATTAAGATGTTCTTTTTTCTTCTTAGGTTAAAATTGAAACTTATATCTGTGGCAGAAATAGTATCACTCAATGCCATGGTCAGGTTGGGCTGCTAGAACAAAATACCAGAGACTGTGTGGCTTAAATAACAGACATTTATTTCTCACAGTTCTGGAAATGGGAAGTCCAAGATCAAGGTATTGGCACATTTAGTTCCTGGTGAGGACTCTTCCCGGCTTGCGGATGGCTGCCTTCTCACTATGCCCTAACATGAGGGAAACAAACTTCTGTCTCCTTTCATAAGGACACTAATCCCATCATGGCAACAACATGACCCCATCTAACCCAAATTACCTCCCAAAAGCCTTGCCTCTGAATACCACCATGTAGGGGATTAGGGCTTCAGCATAAATATTTTAGGGGAACACGAGCATTCCGTTTATAGCACCAAATATCCCATGTACTTACTTGTATTACCTAGTCTTTTTACATTAGGGGGGGCTATGTGATTAGCTCTGGCCACTGGGTGTGTATAGTGAGTTGAATGATATCCTCCTAAAATTCACATCTAGCCAGAACCTCAGAATGCAACATTATTTGGCAATGGGGTCTTTGAAGATATAATCAGTTAAGACTCAGATAAACCCTAAGTCCAATGACTGGTGTCCTTATAAGAAGAAGAAAAGATACACAGAGCCAGAGAAGAAAATAATATGAAGATGGAGGTAGAGAGTGGAGTGGTGCATGCATAAGCCAAGGATCACCAAGGATTGCCAAGATCCATGGGAATATAGAGAGAGGCAAGAAAATATTATTTCCTACAGCCTTCAGAGAAAATATTCTTCTTCCTACAGCAGTGCATGTGCCTGCTGATGCCTTGGCTTCAGATTTCCAATCTCTAGCACGGTGAGAGAATAAATTCCTATTACTTCAAGCCACCAAATTCGTGATAATCTGTTATGGCAGCCACAGAAATGACAAATGTTACCTTCTGGTCTACAGCATTTAATTGCCAGTGTGTGACTCTTTCTCCTTCCCTTCCTTTGCCTCAGCAAATATGGAGGCTTCCTACTGAGATGGCAGAGAAGGAAACAACCTAGATTGTTGAATCCCAGAATGGAGGATAGTGGTCCTGAAGAGTTTTCAACATCTGCAGTGGCATTTGTATGAGTCATACTTAAGTTTTTCTAATGTTAATTTATGGACATTTTGTTTTTGAAGCATAGTCTACTCTATCTTGACTAATAGTATTACTTGAAAAGGGTGAGAGTAGAAAAAATAGAATGCATTATTCACTATTCACTAATCTAGGTCTCAGAGAAGCCTCAGAAATTCCTTATTAATTCACTATCAAATGAAGCTAAGTGCTTTTTTAAACTTGTAGTTCAGCAGCCAGTACATGCTGTCATTTATGAAGTGAGTACAATGTGGCATTACAAACACCAGGTAAGCCTAGGCCCAGTCTCAGAAAAGATGGTTTAGACTAAATTAACCTAAGGAGATATATAGATAGATAGATGATAGATAGATAGATAGATAGATAGATAGATAGATAGATAGATAGATAGATAGATAGACAGAAACTCATGAGTGATGAGTACGAGAGTCTAAGGGACATGCCTATCCAGAGCCTGAGATCTCCCACTTGGAGACCTCTCCCCAGGTATACAGAACTCCTTGTCCAAATAGTTCCAGTCCCTTTTCCGTGGCCTGCATGGGCTTCTTCCCCAGGCCTATGTTCCTGAAAGAAGACCTGCCTCTAGGCCCAAGGGATAGCCACAGGTTATCAGGGATACAGGGATAAGACAGAGCCTGGATGGGCAGGTTGGTGTGCCCATGTGCAAGTGTTTATGGCTCATCGCTTTCTTCTAAACTATTATAATCAATGTAATATGATAAGACATTTCATTTAACAGCCTCTTAGCTTGATTTATAACTTTAAGATATTTAAAATATGGTACGTGGGTCTCCATTTATTTTTCTATAATTGGACCTGAGAATGTGAGGAGTAAGAGTGCTTAGAGATATTTTCTTTTTTCCTCATAGAATCTGCTTTTCTTTTTTCTTGATAAAGTTCCAGTGGAATTTCCACCATAAAATTCACTGTTTGAGGTGGATATAAAATACCTTCAAACCTGATCACTGGCTGACCTTTATTTTCTCACTGTTTTAAAGCAAGGGGGTTTTATATAGCGTTTCAAATTGGTCTCTAACTTGCAAGGGGGTTTTATATAGCGTTTCAAATTGGTCTCTAACTTGCACTTAACCTGTCATGTTTTCTTAGGTCCTTCCTGAAGTTTTTCTCTATCCAGGAAGTGTTGAAAGTTAGCAGAGAAAGCTAAAGTCCTCTGCACTACCCCCTTCCTTTTCTCCACGCCAACCTTGGAAATACATGCAACACACATGTACACAGCCACGTGAAATTCCTGTAAAAACTGGAACTCTTATTCTCACCACTGAGGTTCTCTGGTGTTTCCTTCCTCCTTTACTGCTCTAGTGCATTTTCCACTCAAAACTGTTGACTCAAAAGAAATAGAAAAAAACACCCTTAGGAAAAATAAAAAGGGAAGGGTTCTTGTCAGAGCATGGAAAATGAAATTCTAAAAATAGCTCATATTCTCCTATTTCCCTGTAGATATGATGCAAGCATTATCAAGTTCAGGAACTGTTGACTCCAATAACATGATTTCTGGTCCTTGGCTCTTGTCTTCCTTCTTTCCCATCAATGTTTTCTCAAAGCCATGTTCTGGGCAGTGACTCTTGATTGCAACCTTGTAATCAAGCTCCCACAGACAAATTCTAGAGCTGTCCCCACCCCACCTGCCTTAAACTTGCAATTATATTTTTTATGATGATATATGCAGATTGAGGGCTTATTTGCTTCAAATAGCTCTTTAAATTTTCCTGGCATGGTGAAGGAGATTGAAGATGAAGATGGGACAAATGCATTCAGAATCAAATACAAATTTAGGAGCTGACTTCATAATGTTGATAAGATTGGGCACAACTCAACAGGTTTTATGAGGCTATGGCATTAAGATAATTCATCAGTCCATTAATTCATTCCACTAATCCTTCTATTTTATTACTCTTATTCTAACAAAAAGGATCAAAGCAACTAAATTTTATTTATTGTGTTTCTATGACAAGAATTGTGTACACTTCTGGAAAACATAAGATTGTGACACAATTCTCCAGTAACTTAAAACTCATTGGGGAAGGAAAACACATATTTCAGAAAGTGAAAACAACATAATACTTTATCGGGTGTTGTACTCCAAGTTTTATCTACTTTCCTCAGCCCACATTTTATGTAATAACCAAAGTTGTCATTCCAAAATGAAAATCTCATGTCAAAAATCTGCTCAAAACCCATCAGTGGCTATACTGGAAAATGTTGAAGTACCTTAGCATTGCATACTCAGTGTTCATGACCCTGTCTCCATCTACCTTTCTGAGCTCATCTCCAGTCACCACCCCGCTCCTTTCAGTGTGAAGAATGGGAGCTTCCTGAGAGCCATGACTATGTCTTACTCATCTGTGATTTCCTAGTTTCATAATGGAGGCTTAGCGAGCACTGCATTTTTAATGAATAGAGTCTATTCACATATTAATCTCTTTTCAAAACAACTTTGTTGTGAAACTTAACACATACAGAAAATTTAATAAAACAAATGAATAGCCTACTGAGATATCATAAAAAGAATACTCATGTGACTAACACCTCATTCAAAAATTAGAACATTGTTGGCTTCTTGGAAGGCCTCTGTCTGCCCTTTACAAATTACATCTCCTTTTCTTACTGCCAAAAGTAAATATTCACCACCCCTGTTAATCAGTTCTCAGGTCAGGACACATTCCCCCACCTTACCTTACAGCCATAATCTTTCCTTTAACTTCATACAGCCCTCAGGACGCTCCCTCTCCCTCATCTTGGAAACACTTAGGTTCTTTAACTTTCATTTGGCATCTGAAAAAAAAATGTTAAATAAATGTATATTAATGATATCCTTCTTATCTTACTTACATTATTTTGCCTTCCCTGTATATATCTTCAGATAAAGGGGTGGGTGTGGTGGCTCACACCTGTAATTCCAGCACTTCGGGAGGCCAAGGCGGGTGGATCACGAGGTCAGGAGTTCAAGACCAGCCTGGCCAAGATGGTGAAACCTTGTCTCTACTAAAACTACAAAAATTAGGTGGGTGCAGTAGCAGGCACCTGTAATGCCAGCTACTCGGGAGGCTGAGGCAGGGGAATCTCTTGAACCTGGGTGGCAGAAGTTGTAGTGAGCCGAGATTGTGTGACTGCACTCCAGCCTGGGTGACAGAGTGAGACTCTTGTCCCAAAAAATATATATATATTTAGATAATATTTTTTGATGTCTATACTCTGTATTGCTATAGTCTATTCTTTACTTTTATAGTTAAGATTTCATTAGAGATGCTCAATGAATATTTATTGAATTAATAATTTATGAATGAGTGAATGACAGTTACATCAAAGCACAGAAAAGGCAGAAATTTACTTAACCAGTGAAAGAGAAACAGTAGAATACAGTTTATGCAAATAGATAGACAGACACACGCATACATGCACATGCACACAGAGGTGGAGAGAGAGAGAGAAATAGAGAAGCGGGACATTGTTCTGATGTCATGCACCTGAATATTCAAGAGTTTCACACACAAAAAATAACTATTTCCTTCTCTCCCCTTTCTCCTATTACTCAATTCCTCAAACTAAAGCAGTGTTAGGAAATCCAGATATGCTTCAGACACAATCTTCATTTGTTTCAACACCACTGTTTATGATTGTAGAAGGCTTTTGGGACCAAGCAGTAAATGCCCTCCTTCAGCATTTTACTTGAAAGGAACCACTGCAAGAACATGGGCCAGACTACAGGATGACCTCCTGACATGGATATTCTAGGAAAGATTCCACATTGTCAGGGAAACTGGAAGAGATGACAATGGAAAATCCTTTTCTACTCTATGATGGCATGAGTAAATGAAAGACATTGGCAGTCTAAAAATAGTAATAAAGTCTGTAGTTTTACCTAGATATTAAGTTGGCAATGAAAGCTCAGGCATAGGACGTGAGGTTGTAACTCAAACTCTCCTAGGTTCCAGCTAGTACATATAGCTAAAGTGTTGAGTCAGCCTATACTTATCCTTTCAACTCTGGAATTGAATAATTCTTAAACATATAAAGGTGAATTCTATGTCCTTGCTTTTCATATACTGTTCAATGATTCCCCACCCCACCCATACTTTTCTTGCAGAACATGGCTCATTTTTGGAGATTCAAATAAAATGTACCCTCTCTATGAAGCTGACTTGATCCTTCATGAAAGTTAGGACTTTGTCTATTCTACTTCCACAATAGTTTTTCTCAAAATACTGAACACATTGTGTTTCCATTAGGTGTATTTATCTGCTTTATAGAATTATAATCTCCTCAATTTAAGGGATTGAATTTTATTTTATGTCAGACCTATAGTAGGTACTCAATATGTTTCTGAATGAATAAAAAATACAGACAAAGTAGTAAAATATGAGACAGAATCAAAAGTTATAAACACCAAGTACCAAAATGAATATCTTCTGTTTGCCAGATATTAATTAGGTGCTGAGAAAAAGCAAATGAAACATGGAATAGGCATCTAGGAGCTCATAGTCCAGTGAGGAAAACAGAAGTGTGTGAACACATGCAATATGGCTAGAGGGAGGAAGCCGGACATGGGTAAGGGGCCTTGAGAGCCCATAGGACTGGCCTCTGTCTCAGACTGTGGAATAAAAGACAAGTTCAAGTTGATTCATTAAGGACAGGTAGGAGTCACTCAGGTGGGGAAAGGAAATAGGTGGGGGGTAATCAAGGTGGTGGAAACAGAAGCATTGAAGTCCTCATGGAAGGCCTATCTTAATAAAACTTGATCATAAAGCTTTGTGTGGAAATTCCCAGTGGTGAGAACAAACACAGAAATTTGCTTCTGCCAGGTGGAGTTGTGGCCCTGGTATGTCTGCTGGGTGTACAAGAGAGGAAAAGGTGAATGACAGAAGTGCACAAGAGAATAGCTGGAGAGAGCATAAACCCATGCTCAACTAGAAGGGAGAGTAGTTTATTTCCATCTGACTAGGAAAAAGAGAAGAGAAGTCATCTCCATCACAAATTGATTCACATTGCACTTAGATCTACAAAGAAAATTAGCTGCTTTCTTTATTTTCTATGATATGTCTAATCTTTCTTAAAATTCCTCCACACCTCCTTGGATGGGAAGGGCAGAGACTGTTAACTTCACACTTCCTGCATCACAGGTTTTCAGTTTGAATAGTATATTTTGAATGACTCAGTCTCTTTTGGGTAAATTCTTGGAATTTCAGATTTCCTCTCCCCATTTCTCCTCTTGCCTACGACCCTTGCTGTTTTTCAAGTTTAATCTCATGTCAACAGAGAAGACAAATGATTGGAACTCATGTAGCATTCTCTGGAATCTCATTAGTCTCCTCTGGGCTCTTCTACAGGGCAGTCAGTCACATATGTTCCCTGAACTATTGATGATCAAGGTGCAGCTGGTTTCATTTGGCCTTTTAGAGGACATGCAAGTGGCCATGACTGTAATCTAAAGTCTAGGGCATTTGCCTGATAGTTTACATGTGACAAACACTTTATTTAGACTCTAGGTCTTAGCAAGTCTCCTGCTCCTATCAATACCTCAGTATCTACTCACATGGTTGAGTACCATACACAACTTAGGGAAATAAGTAAAGATACTTTAGGATCATCTTTCTGAGCACCCTCCCTCAGGATCTACAGACTTGGCATCTGGATGTATTCACTTGGTCCCTTCCCCTTGGGGTTCACCTTGAGTGGGGGAAATAAAGACATAAAAAATCTCTCCATAGCATTTAGTCAACTCTCTTTTATTTCTTACAATATATTAGGATAGAAGGGGCAACTGTTCTATTTCTTCTTTCTCAGCATAGACTTCCATTACATCATATCCTCCTTCTTCCTCCTTAATAGGAAAGGAGTATTATTTTCATATCATGGGACAAAAAATAATTTGAGAAGAAACTCTAAAATATTAATTGGTCAGGCTACTCTTGATAAAGGTCAGAGATAATAACCTAATTTAATGTCCCCACATATCACTCAATCACAAGAGTACTACCATGGCAAAAAGCAAAATTCAAAAGACAGAAGTGTTCTGATATGGAAGAACAAGGCCTTCAATGGACCTATAATCTTACAAGAACAGAAAATACATGCAAAACAACTAAAATCATCTATTTCAGAACTCTAGAAAATAACCAAACTACAGAACAAACTGAGAATTGTCAATTCAAGAGAAACGACCTGTAATTAACAGGTAATTTAGTTAGGAGTCTTTGTCTGCCAGGTGCAGTGGCTCATGTCTGTAATCCCAGTGCTTTGGGAAGCTGAGGCAGATGGATCACCTGAGGTCAGGAGTTTGAGACCAGCCTGGCCCACATGATGAAATCCCTTCTCTACTTAAAATACAAAAATTAGCTGAGTGTGGTGGCAGGCACCTGTAATCCCAGCTACTTGGAAGGTTGAGGCAGGAGAATGGCTTGAACCCAGGAGGCAGAGGTTGCAGTGAGCTGAGATCGTGCCATTGCACTCCAGCCTGGGTGACAAGAGTGAAACTCTGTCCCAAAAAACAAACAAAAAAAGAGTCTGTCATTTTAACTTGGGGTGATCCCCCTCTCATAACCCACCCTCTGCAGTCCAGTGGTGTGGTAGCTGTAAAAAGACAGCAGTCTCACAGTAGAGATGACTGACTACTTCTGGAACTCAATTAAAAGTCCCATTAATAGAATAAAATAAATATTTTATCTGAATTAGTAGCTACTGGGAAAATTTCTATTCCCAGGGCACTGGTGTTATTTGATTTGACTCAGAGCTTAGCTCAACAACAACAACAAAAAGGCTCTATTCCCAAGGTGTTGGCTAAAACAACAGTAATTCTCTGGTAACACCACCACTGCTGTGCTAAAGCTGTGATTTCAGTAGAGAAAAACAAGAGCATG
Source organism: Hylobates moloch (assembly GCF_009828535.3). Taxonomy (NCBI): domain Eukaryota; kingdom Metazoa; phylum Chordata; class Mammalia; order Primates; family Hylobatidae; genus Hylobates; species Hylobates moloch. The sequence goes on from NW_026652283.1 coordinate 60,701,753, forward strand.
GCCAAAAATTTGAAGAAACATCCTGGAGATCTACACAAACATAGGGAGCTTCAAAGAACTCTGACATATTTCTGAAGAACTAGAAAACAGTGTGTGTGTGTGTGTGTGTGTGTGTGTGTGTGTGTGTGTGTGTGTATGTCTGTGTGTGTATGCATGTCAGTGTCTTTGTGTCTGTGTGTATGGTTGCACCTGAGAAAGGAGAAGGCTCCAGTCACTCCCTTTCATGCCCAGCTGACATTGAGATCCTCCACAAGCAGGAGGTAAAATCTAAGGCTATTTTGTAAATTGCCTGAAGTTTGAAGGAATGCCTTCATATACAGAGCCCTTTGGCAAAGGGTGGAAAACATATAAGCAAAGCATTTAAAGAAACCTTCGACAGGTCATTGGCTGGCCAATAAAGTATACTGTCCCAAGGATAATCCCTAGGGCATATAGGCTTAAAATTAAAACAAATGAAATCAACCCTATAGTCTCATAGACTGTTCTTTTTGACAAACATAGAAATTGACCCTTCTGGTCTTAAAGCTTGAAATTTAAATTTGTTTTATCTGAGTTCCTTTCTCAGGAAAATGTCTTCAGGCCTTTCAAAAAGTATGAAAGAACTGAAACTCACCAGGTCACTGCACCAGATGCAGGACCCCTCATTCATCATGATTGCTTCCTTACCCCTCCCTAGTTCCTGTTTTCTTACACATTGTTACATTTCTTCCCTGCTATATAAACCCTTTTTTTAGTCAGTTAGGGAGATGGATTTGAGACTGAGCTCCCATCTCAGCTGCAGCACCTGATTAAATCCTTCTTCCTTGGTGATATTTGTTGTGGTGGTGGTTGGCTTTCTGTGCGGTGAGATGCAGGACCTAGACCAAACCCCCAGTGTTTTGGTCACACAATAACTTAAAACAAAACCTAGAAGATAACTCAGTAACCACAGATACTGTCAAATTAGTTCAGAATTAGTTTCCTCTTTGCTGCTTGCCTAACAAGCAGTGAAAACAACAATAACAAAAAAAGAAAAAAGAAAAGAAAGAAAATACCAACAACAACAAACTTTGGGGCTGGTGATGGATGATCTGATAGTACAGTTGTTACACTATATTAACTAAAATATCCAGTTTCAGCAAAAATTATAAGACACAAAGAGAATAATGAAAATATGACACATACATAAGAAAAAGGTAGCTAAGAGTTAAATGTCCTTAAAGGGTAACTGATACTGGCCCCCAAGGGGTAACTGATAATTTAAAGACAAAGACTTTAAATTATCTATTATAAATATATTCAAATAACTACAGAATTAAAAGAAATTATGATAATAATATCTCATCAATTAGAGAATATCAATAAGGAGATAGAAATCACTTTTAAAAGCCCAGTAGACATTTTGGAGTTGAAAAGTGTGATAATTGAAATTTAAAAATTCACTAGAGGAGCTTAAAAGCAGATTTGAGCTTGCAGAAGAATTGGTGAACTTGAAGACAGGTTAGTCAAAATTATCCAGTTCTAGCAACAGAAAGAAAAAAGAATGAAGAAAATCTAATAACATCTCAGGGACCTGTGGATACAATTAAGTATATGAACATAGACAAAATGAGAGTTCCAGAAGAGAAAAGAGAAAACAGCAGAAAGGATACTTGAATAAATAATGGCCAAAACTTCCCATATTTGATGAAAGCATCAATTTACATATCCAAGAATCTCAGTGAACTGTAAGAAAAACTGAAAGAGATCCACACCAAGATACATCATAATCAAACTCTAAAAGGACAAAGACTAAGAGAGAATCTTGAAAGCAGCAAGAGAAGTCACTCATCATATACAAAGGTTTCTTATCAGAAATGAAGGAAGTCATAAGGCAGTGGGTAACATATTCAAAAGGCTGAAGGAAAAAAACTTGGCAAACAAGAATTCTATATCCAGAAAAACTATTCTTCACAAATAAGGGAGAAATGATATTCCCAGATTTAAAAAATAACAATCAACACAAAACCCTGAGATAACTGTTAATAGCAGAGCCATCCAAAGACATACTAAAGGAAGTGCTATAGGCTAAAATGCAAGGACATTAGATGATAACTAAAGTTTTACATGAAGAAACAAAGGGCACTGGAAAAGGTAAGTACATAGATTAAATATAAAACATTTTTGTTTCTAATTCGTTTCTTCTGACTTAAAAGTCAACTACATAAGCAGTACACATAAAATTGAGTGGATATATTTGTAAAGTATAAATATATAATTTGCATGCAAATAATAGCACAAAGAAGAGGTGGAGGGAACAGGTATTTTGGAGCAAAGATTTTGTATACTTTCGAAATAAAGTTAGTATTAATCTGAACTAGATTTTTTAAGTGAAAATGGTAATTTTAATCCCCAGGGCAACAACTATTAAAGTAACTTTAAACACATAGTAACAGAAACAACAAAAGAATCAAAAGGTACAATAGAAAATATGTATTTAACACAAAAGAAGGTAGTAACAGAGAAACAGAGGAACAAAAAGACATAAGATATAAAAAATAAACAGCAAAATAGCAGACATAAATACAACCTTATCAGTAATGACAGCAAATATAAACACTTCAATCAAAAGTATAAGTTGGCAAAATATATAAGAAAACATCTAATTATATGCTGTCTCAAAAACATGCTTTGGATTCAAAGATATGATTACGTTGAAAGTAAAAAGATAGAAATGATATACCAAAAAACAGTAACCAAAAGGTAGCTGGGATGGCTATACTAGTATCAGACAAATAAGATTTTTAAGATAAAAACTATTACTAAATAAAATTAAGGACATTTAAAAAAATAAATAAAATGGTTAATCCACCAGAAATACATATTAATTATAAATATGTATGTACCTGAAAACAGAGTCCCAAAATGAAATAAGCAAAAATTCATAGAGTTGAAGGGAAAAAGAGAAAATTAAACAATAATAGTTGCGGACTTTAGAATTGAAAGAGTTAAACTGTAATCAACTAGGCCTAACGGACATCTATAAAATATTTCACCTCAACAAAGTAAAGGGTTAAATACACATTTTTCTCAAAACCACATAAAACTTTGCCATGATAGAGCACATATTAGGCCATAAAACAAGCTTTAGTAAATTTCAGTGTGTTGAAATCATACAAATTATTTTCTCTGATCTAAAATTACATTAGAGATCAATAATTAGAAGAAAATTTAGGAAATCCACAGATATACAGAAATTAAATATACTCAAATAATCAATGCACTGAAGAAATCATAAAGGAAATTAGAAAATGCATTAAGATGAATGAAAATGAAAACACAGCACACTGAACTTACAGAAAAAGGTTGTAGCAGTTTTTACAGGGAGCTATATAGCTGTAAATGCTATATTTCAAAAGAAAAATCTTAAGTCAATAATCAGGTTTTCCACTTTAAGAAACTAGGAAAAGAAGAAAAAAATAAACTTCAAAGAGGCAGAATTAAGGAATAATAAATATCCGAGGAGAAAGAGACAAGATAAAGAATAGAAAAACAAAACCGACAATCAAAGAAGCCAACAGTTGGCTCTTTGAAAAAAAATAAACAAAATTGGCAAACTTTTAACTACACTGACCAAGAAAAAAAGAAAGACAATTTAAGTGACTGAACTACTCTAAGGAATAAAGAGGTGAGAAGACTCACTAGTGAAACTTACAGAAGGATTGAAAGGGGAAACTATAAAAAATTGTATAACAACACGTTTTGTAACTTAGCTAAAATGGACAAACTCTTAGAAGGACAGAAACTGCCAAAATAGACTCAAGCAGAAATAGAAAATCTGAATATGCCTATAACAAATAAATAGATTGAATTAGTAATTTTAAAACTTTTAATAAAAGACCAAGTTCAGGTTTCAGTGGTGAATTCTACCAAACATGAAAAAAAAAATACCAATCCTTCACAAACTATTCTAAAAAATAACACTATCAAAAAAGTGACGGCAAGGAAACACTTCTCAATTTATTCTATAAAGCTAGTACTACCATTACATAAGAATCAGACAAAGGCATCTTAAAACTATAGGCCAATATGCCTTATGAATGTAAATGTAAAAGTCTTCACAAATTACTAGCAAAATGAATCTTGTGACATGTAAGAAGGATTATACAACATGACCAAGGGGGACTTATCCCAGAAATGCAGTCATTTTAACATATGAAAGTCAACACATGTAATACACATTAATAAAGTACAAAAACCCAGGTGATTATTTCAACTGAGACAGAAAAACATTTGAGAAAATCCAGCACTCTTTTATTGTAAAAGCACTCAACATATTAGGAGTGGAAGGAAACTTCCTCAACGTGATAAAAGGCATCTACTAAAATCCCACAGTTAAATTCATACTTAATGTTAAAGACTTTCCCCCTAAGATCAGATAAAAGGCTCTCTCACCAATTCTATGCAACATTATGTTGGAGACCTAACCAGGGCATTTAAGCCAAAAAAGTAAATTAAAAGCAATCAGATTAGAAAAGAAGTACAATTATCTCTACTGAAAGATGCCGTGATCTTGTACATAGAAAATCCTAAACAATACATTAGAACTAGAAATCCTATTAGAATAGCCTATTATAAGCCTAATAGAATAAATGAGTTCAACAAGGTTGCAGAATATAATATCAATATATGAAAATCATATGCATTTCTTTATATTAGTAATCAACAATCTAAAAATGAAATTAAGAAAACAATTTTATTTATACTAGCATCTAAAAGAATAAAATACTAGGAATACACTTAACAAAAGAAGCACAAGCCTTATACATTAAAAACTATAAAATATTATTTAAAAAATTAAAGATTTAGATAAATGGAAAGACATCCTATATTCATGCATTGGAATAGTTGATATTGTTAGGACAGCAATACTCCCATATTGATCTATAGATTCATTGCAATCCCTATTGATATGGAAGCGGGGCAGGGAAGTGGTGGGTAGAGAAGGGCGGGTCCCTGGTGAGGGCTCCACCCTGGGGCCTGTGCCCATGGACCTAGGTGAGGACAGGCACTCCTGTTTTTATGCCCAAGTGTTGCATTTTCCCAGACTACCCTGGCCTGCCATACCCCCCATCCTGTGCCTATAAAAACTCTGAGACACAGGCAAGCACAGGCACAAGCAGCTGGACATCGAGAGGAATGCACCAGCAGAAAAGCACACATGCAGCTGGACCTTGAGAGGAACACACTGGCCGAAGAGCACACCAACTGGCAGACATTGGCAGGCCATTGACCAGTGGAATGATGTGGAGTTTGGCAGGGTGGTTGGAGGACAGCCTGGCCACTGGGTGGCCCAACTCTAGGGGAAAATCACCACCTTCCCACACCACCCCCCTTCTAACTTCCCCATCCAGCTTGCTGAGAGCTATCACCACTCAATAAAAAACCTTGCACTCATTCTCCAAGCCCACATGTAACCCAATTCTTCCAGTACACCAAGGCAAGAACCCCGATACAGAAAGCCCTCTGTCCTTGTGATAGGATAGAGGGTCTAACTGAGCTGATTAACACAAGCCACCTACAGATGGCAAAACTAAAAGAGCACACTGTAACACATGCCCTCTGGAGCTTCAGCTTTAAATATTCACCCCTAGACACTGCTGTTGGGTTGGAGCCCCACAATCCACCTGTCTGCATCCTCCCCTTAGGGGTTTGAGCAGTGAGGCACCAAGGAAGCAAGCCACTCCCCCTGTTGCACACCCTGTGAGGCGGATAAAGGAACTTTTCCTATTTCAATTGGGGGCTTGTCCAGGGTACCAGAAGGTGACTGAAAATGTCAAAATGTCAGATATGCCTCTTCCAAAACCCTGCCACCTGTCTCTCAAGTGTCCATTAACTGATGAATAAGTAAACAAACATGGTGTTAAATATAATTTTGTAGGAGGCCGTGGACTTGAACTGAGCTCCCACACTAGGCCTAAGAGAACAAACCAATATGAGTTTAAGTACAGTACCTGAGCTTTAGTTAATTGTGGAAGACTCTATAACCAATTAAATTGTGTATATACCGCATTTCTGTTTCCTATACATGCTGTCAGATCATATTACTGGTTGGAATTCTCTGAGCCTGCTCTATCAGAGGACTGCCATATTCTTGAATCATTTCTGTTTTGTTTTGCTTTGTTCTGTTTTGGTTATAATTGCTCAAATAAGTGCTGTTGAATTAAATTAGTTTAAGATTTTTCCTTTTGACAGAGGTATATTCATAAAATGTAATATAATTCATCCATAAAAAAGTTTGATACGTGTTGTAATTCAAGGATGAACCTTGAATACATGCTAAGTGAAAGAAACCAACCATAAAAGGCCATATAGTATATGATGCCATTTATCTAAAATGTCCAGAATAGGCAAATCCACAGTGACAGAAGGTACATTAGTGATTTCCAGGGGCTGCAGGGAAGGGGAGTGATTGCCAACGGGTATGGAGTTTCTGCTTGGTAGGATGAAAATATTCCAAATTGAAATTTTGGTGATGGTTATACAATTCTGAAAACTACTGAACTATATACTTTAAATGAGTGAATTTTATGATATGTGAATTATTTATCAATAAAGTTGTTAAAAAGAGGAGGGAGGAATATCATAGAAAATGTGATAGGTTGGTGGGTAGAATACATGGCATATTAGGTTCCCTAAACAGTGCTTATCACTGGTTCTGTTAACTAGCTGCTTTTGGAGAATCAATAATGTGCTAGAATGTAGTGTGTCCCCTGGCTAGTATCTATTTATTCAGATCTCTATATTTCTAAGCACCAATTTTAAACTGTTAAGCTAAATCATATGGGTTACAAGTGATATTTCACACATGTCAAAGGAGTTTTACACATGTCATTTTATTTGGACAGAAAGACAAACACTGCTAATGGCTCAAGTAATTTTTAATTTTCTTTTCCTCACAGTATTTTATAAGAATTAAACAAGAAGCTCAAACTATTTAGGAAGCCTTTCAACAGCATTTCCCCCTCAATGTATGCCAAGGAACATCAACTTTGCTAAGTGTTTTGGGTGGGAAAAAAACTACAAAAAAGGAGTTCCATAGTCAAAACTGTTTAGGAAGCTCTGTACAGGATTTTTTTTCCCTTGGAAATTCTTAAGGAACATGAGACTATTAAAGGCTCTTAAAAGTTTCTCACCCAACAAATATTTATTCAGTGCCTCCTAAGTGTAAGGCACTATTCTGGGCCTTGGAGACACAGTAGAAAACAAGATAGACAAAATTCTTGACGTGATGGAACTTAACGTTTGAATGTTGCACAAAGAAATCTGTTTTAACTATTTCACAACTTATATGATGACAAAACAACAATTTCAAGAAATAGTCATTACCATTCTGCATAATATGCTTTGTGAAATATGGGTCTACATTTATCTATATCAGTCTCTTAATGGGAATGCTAAAAGACAGAGAAAGCAGCATAACCAAGTATCCCGAATCATATACAAACTGTATTTCTAGTCATTGGTGTTGCTCAAAAGACAATGGGAATTAAGCCTTTACCATTAAAAATAGGATACGATGGCATGATTAAAAGTGAAGATGGGAAAGAAAGCACAACAGATAAGCAGTCAAAACACATTTTAGGTGACAGGTTTTTGGATCTTTATAATTATGAACTCATTGACAAAAGCCAAATGCAATTAGTTAGGGTACTATAAAGAAACAGGGACCAAAGTACTAAATTTAGTTACCATCTGAGATATCTGGATGGAAGGAATTGTAAATTCCCACTTTTAACTAATGGGGAATTATAAAGTAATTACAAATCCCCTCTTAAAAATGTATTAGCAAACTACTAGGAGGTCAGGCACAACAATAGGTTGGGCAAGATAAAATTAATTCCAGAGAAAATTTTAAAATAAACAAATTATCCTCAAAGGTCATGATTTTCCCCTCAATCTCCAATTTAAAACCCCTCTTTACTCCCACACTCTTTTCTCTAATAAGGCCCTGTTCCTTTCTCCCAATCAACTGGCCCATGACTTCCTTCTTCTCACCCCTGTCTCTCTGTCATGGTTGAAGAACAGTCTTCTCTTGTTCCAACAGCCTCCTCCTAGTCAGCTTGCCTCTAAGGCTGCCATTCTCCTGCATTTTCTTTCCCATCCTCACTTTTAATCGGGCCCTCACTTCCCGCTTCTTAGAGATAAAGACTGGATTCTCTTGGCCTTTTTATTTATTTATTTTGTGGTAAAATATACATAACCTGAAACTTACCATTTAATCAATTTTAAATGTACAATTCAGTGGCATTAAGCACTTTCAAAATATTGTGCAACTGTTACATCCCCATTATCCATTTCCGGAACTTGTTCATCTAAATGTTGGCATCTATAAAAAAAAGGGGTGCTAATCACACTGGCTTTACCCTGTAAGGTATCAAGAACTAAACATAATAATGTACCTGACTATACTCTTTTAGCTCTTAAAATACCATCCAAATGTTTATTATTATAGTAAATAAAGTTGTAAAGTACTATCATCTGAGTAAAATATTATTCATTCATTTATTTATTCCACAAAATAGATCAAACTTCTGTTATATTCCATAAGGCAGAGGAGGGGAATTTCTCAAAAGGGAATGAGACAAGGCTCTTTCTCTGGAAGCACTCACAGTTTAGTCAGAAAGCTTTGTGCATAAACAACTCCAATTCAGGACTACAAATGGCATTGTAATGGTGTGAACAGTTGGTATGGCAATGACTGGTTGTGACAGAAGGTGTGGGGAGGCTTCATGGGGTCTGTAGTTAAGGTGGGTCTGGAAAGACGTTGGTGAGCTCATGATGGAAAAAGGATAGTGCCCTCAGGGTGCCATAGAGAACATAGCCATCTTGAAAGTGAAAAGATAACTGCTCCTTGGCCTAATTCAGAGTTCTGGAGACTCCAAGAAAATAAACACAGGAGGGGCCAGGCGTAGTGGCTCACGGCTGTAATTCTAGCATTTTAGGAGGCTGAGGTGGGTGGATCACCTGAAGTCAGGAGTTTGAGACCAGCCTGACCAACATGGAGAAACCCCATCTCTACTAAAAATACAAAATTAGCCTGGTGTGGTGGTGCATGCCTGTAATCCCAGCTACTAGGAAGGCTGAGGAAGGGGAATCACTAGAACTCGGGAGGCAGAGTTTGCGGTGAGCCAAGATTGCACCACTGCACTCCAACCTGGGCAACAAGAGTGAAACTCTGTCTCACACACACAAAAAAATCATAATAAAAATAAAATAAACACAAGAAAAGCCCAGGGAGAGCAAACTTTTGTCATACTCACTCTCACACCCAAGGACTTCTTTGGTAATCCTTCAGATTCCTTATTTTAGCTTCTGTGAGTTTAAGTTTCTCTCAAAGCCTGAATCACTTAATAAGATAAAGTTACTTGTGTAGTGTTGAGGGATTTCCTTTCCACTTATAAAAAATGATAATAATAATAATGATAATTACAAAGCAATCAAGGTCACTGGATAGAAAAAGAACCATTTTCACAAGGTCAGGCCATAACCCCATTTGAGCTGATTTATAACTTGCTTCTGGACACTATCAGCCAACAACATTGCACTGATCAGTGGCATTACCAAAAAGAAAAATAGCCTTGACTGACAAACTATGTAGATCATTAACTATTTCCCCTGGGATTGGAATGCAGCAAGCCCAGCAGCCAGATCAGAGTTCCTTGGAGAAAGAGGTCTCAAGAACCTACTCCATTGTAGAGCACTCCAAGAAAGATGAAACCAGGAAGCTTCACTTGGCAACTTTCTTCAAGCAGAGAATCCCCATTAGACTGTAGATTTTTAAGAAGATGGGGCCCCTGATATTCTCTTGTATCCTCAGCACCTAGCACATGCAAGGGTGACAATAAATATGTGTTGTGGTGCATTCGATGGTCCAAAGATTGCTCCTTTACTAAGAAAGCACCAAGTTGCAAGCAAAATTCTCAACCTGAACAAAGTTATTTCTTTATTAATAAAGAAATTTCAGGGTCAGGCATGGTGGCTCATGGCTGTAATCCCAGTGCTTTTGGAGTCTGATGTGGGAGGATCACTTGAGCCCAGGAGATTGAGACCAACCTGGGCAATGGAGGGAGATCTCATCTGTACAAAAAAAAAAAAAAAAAAAAAAAAAATTGCTGGGCTTGGTGGTGTGCACTTGTAATCCCAGCTACTTCGAAAGCTAAGGCAGGAGGATCACTTAAGCTCAGGAGTTCAATATTGCTGCAGTGAGCTGTGATTGTACCACTGCATTCCAGCCTTGGTGAAATAGCGAGACTTTGTCTCAAAAGAAAGAAAGGAAAAATAGAAAGTGAGGAAAGAAAGAAGAGAGAGAGGAAAGAAAGGAATGAAAGAAAGACAAATTTCAGCTCTTGCCTCTTCCTCCTGCCCCTTAGAGTATTTGTGCCTTGGAAAGAAAAAATGGGAACAAGCAGGATTTTTCTTCCTTGTCCTGTCTTCTTATTCCACAGCGTTTTTGTCCTTTCTCCCAGTCTAGGGCACAATAGGACCTCTTTCTGTATGTGCTACTTAATCTAGAGGGACTAAAATCAGTAGGTCTCCTTTCCTATCTCTGCTTTTGGTTGCTGTTCCACAAGTACTACCTGAGGGTTAAATAAAAGGAGGCAGTTTCTCTTTAAGTCATGATCCTTCTCCATTTTTTTTTCAGCAATAGCCTTTTTCTTTTGCCGTATTCCAAGCAATACAGTTTTGCAAATTCTCAATAGCATGACAGGATAACATGGCCAAGTTACACCCAAAGATGTCAATTCACAAGCACAAATTCACACGACACAGCTGGTTTGGCCCTGCCATTAGAAATCTTGTTTTCTCTTCTTTCCTGACTCTCTTCCTGGGCCTGCTAGAAGCCTCTTCCCTGTTCCCCTCCATTCTCAGATAACTTATATTTCTCTCTTCATGATTCTCCTTAGTGTAGGAAACCCAGTTCTAAAATGCCTCTCACTGAGGCACAGCACTGCTCCGGAGCCATATTCTTCCCAGGCCTATCTGTTAGTCATATTTCTTTTCAGGGATTCACTGTCATATTAACATATTTGAAAATATTTAAGGCCACATATTTCAATGTTTTTTCTTTCCAAATTTATTTTGGTTCAAGGGGTACATATGAAGATTTATTACATGGGTAAATTGTAGTCATGGGAGTTCAGTGTATAGAAAATTTTGTCACCCATGTAATCAACATTTCAATTTTAAGCATAAACCTCTATCCTTAGCTGTGATTTTTTAAAAATAAATCTCCCAGGGAGTTTTTTTTTTTTTTTTTCTAAGAAGGCCAGAAGCCCATGATATCATTGATTTCTACCTTCAAATGTCGAATCCAAATGCAATATTTTATAAATCCCAAATTGGTGGCAGATCATTCTCTAAAGAGAAACTAGTAAAATTAATAGAGCCAAACTTGAAAATGATGATAGTCCAGCCCTGGATGTGGGATATAAATGAATGCCAGCCCATAAAGGAACACCCACAGCAGGATCTTTATGAGCTGATGTAAACATTCCAAAGAGGTAAGTGTGGTTGGCAAAAAGTTCTACTTGAGGAATAAATGGGCCTGTAGACTCCTAAAGTTCTTCCTGAGAAACAAGAAGAGGAAGTAATAGAGTAGGGCCTGAAAGTCTTTGTACCACAGGAGAAGAAAATGAAGAAGCAATTTGTCCAAGCTGACCCTACTCCAGATAGATTTTGTGCCATTGAAATAATTTTGAGCCCACAAAACTCTAGGCAATAATAATGTGGGGGTTGGGGGGGCTTCCCAGTTATTTTTCTGCTGGGAACCTACCACTCACAGTAGATCTGGTCAGGCCCTGGTCTGAGACTTTTTGGGTTTCAGTGCAATGCCTAGGAAAATGACTTGTTTTCTCAGCAACATTTGCCCTTTGTGCAATTTAGCCCCCCTTTGCCAGCACTGAATAGAGCAATGTTTAATAGTTCAGCTAAACATTTTGTGCCTAAGTGTAAATCCACACATTCTTTAGAACCTCAGGTCCCTTGGTTAAGCATGCTTCCATTCCTTATATCCCCATTGGCTGGTACAGTGGCTACACACTTTATGTCTTCTGAACAGCTTTGCAGAAAACCTCTTCTTGCCTTTGTAATTGCAAATTTAACATTCTGCCATAGTCTTATAAGTTTGCCCATCTGGGAGGTATTGTGTGCTTTCCCCTGGGTATAGACAAGAGATTAATTCAGGTGGAGTTTATGTAAATAAAATTAAAATACATAAATATCCAAATCAATACCATATTTTTCAAATATGTATATATTTGTCATACTTGTAATATATTTATACATTACAGTAAAAATATTACTATATAAATATAAAATTTAGATCTGTATTTTTGAAGGATATACACATATGCACATGCCTGGGCACACACACACGGACATGGACATGGACATGGACGTATATTAGACATATTACAGTGAGTCCTTGTGGGGATAAAGGAGATAGAAATGGGGAATTATTAAAAAGAAAGAGAGAGAAATAGGGCTTTTCATGGACTAAGGATGATGTACCTGTGGACCAAAACAAAACAAAAGATGGGGAAGAATTTTCTTAGGTAGGGAAAAGATATGAAAGAATGGATTAGGCAGAAGAAATGATACACAATTTATTCTCTCATTAATGAACTCAACCCATAATTACAGAGCATCTACTACGTCCTAGGCATTAAGGATATCTCAGTAAACAAGGCAGTCATCAACAATCAACAGTTCCATTCACTGTTCAAAGCATATGACATGTATACTATAGTCCTCACATTAACCCGATTAAGACAAGTGCTATTATTTTCCCCAGTTTAAATGATGACAAAGTTAAGGCACATAGAAGTTATGTGCTGAGTTGTCCTGCCACACAAGCAGTAAATGGCAGAGGCCAAGTTTGAATACCAGCAGTATGACTCTGGAACCCACATGACCACAGACTTAATCATGCTTATACTTGCTTATAAATAGGAAACAGTGGCATGTGAGATGAGTACTGACACAATTCAAATGCTCCAAATTCTCCAGCTCTCATCATTGACCTTTTGCTTGATAATTGATTGGACTGGCTCCTTCCCTATCCCAGGAGCCATAGGAAGTCAGCTATGGTTCCCATGATCAAAAAGTCTTTGGGAATGAGGGGAAGTGGACAAATCTATATTCCCTTGGTCATTCAGTACTGCAGCAAACTTCCCTACTCTGAACCTGATTCTGGTTATGCCTGTCTTTTTTCTATGTTCATATTATTTTTGGCATGAAATACTGTTTGTTTTGTTCCTTGCCATTTCCCCCACACAACTTTGTCCCAGGACTCTTTACAAAATATATTTGCAGCAGAGTTTTATTGAAAGTTTGGGAGTTAATGAGAGGAGACTTCAGGGCAGCTCAGTATATGCATCAACTGAATATTTGACATTATTATCTCAAATATCTCTGTGAGCACTTAGCCCAGCATGCTGACAGTTGTTTGGTCTGTTGCTCTTCCCAAATACACTTTTTACAAAGTGGGAAAAGACTCTTTTAAAGATAGATGAAGAGAATGGCAAGAGATGAGGAAAAGTCTTTGCAGCCAGAATAAGGAATCAGAATTCATCCGAAGGCAGTGAAAATCCATAAAAAGAGTTTCATGGGGGGACTATTGTAATCAGTTTCTTTCTTCCTCCCTTCTCTTTATCCCTCTCTCTCTTCCCTCCTCTCCTTCTTTCAGAAAAATAATGGTAGAGAATAAATTGGAGAAAGCAAGAATAGAGATTACTGATGTTGCAACTTGAGTAATGATAGTGGGACCAGAGAAAAATGGATGGATTCAAGAGTTATTCAAGATTTAAATGATGAGGGAAGAGGCAGTGAGGCAGAAAAAGGCATAAAGAGAGGGGTACTGAATTGATTAGCAGGTGGAGTGATGGATTCACTAGGATAAGGAATCCAAAAGAAGAAATTAGTTTAAATGGGTATCTAATGAATTCCACTTTGGACATGCTGAGTAATGAAATTTCCAAATAATGATGATCAGTAGAAAGTTGGATATGTACATCAGGAGTGGCCACAAGAGAAGAGAAAAAGAACATGGACCAAATGTCCATGAATACCAATCATTTAGGAATGAACAAGGAAAGAGGAGCTGACCATAAAGACTAAAGAGGATGGAGCAGAGAAGTGGAAAGTAGGACAGAGAAACCAATGAGTGTTTAAAGGAAAGAGTAGTAGGTCATGCCAAAGCTCAGAGACATGTTCTGGAAATGGTGCTTCTCTGCGTTATGTTTCCCTGATTTGATTATAAACTTCTTGTGCCACTGTTGAGTTTAAAATTGGTGCTGACAGCAAAAGAAACTACCATCAGAGTGAACAGGCAACCTACAGAATGGGAGAAAATTTTTGCAACCTACTCATCTGACAAAGGGCTAATATCCAGAATCTACAATGAACTCAAACAAATTTACAAGAGAAAAACAAACAACCCCATCAAAAAGTGGGCAAAGGGCATGAACACACACTTCTCAAAAGAAGACATTTATGCAGCCAAAAAACACATGAAGAAATGCTCATCATCACTGGCCATCAGAGAAATGCAAATCAAAACCACGGTGAGATACCATCTCACACCAGTTAGAATGGCCATCATTAAAAAGTCAGGAAACAACAGGTGCTGGAGAGGATGTGGAGAAAGAGGAACACTTTTACACTGTTGGTGGGACTGTAAACTAGTTCAACCATTGTGGAAGTCAGTGTGGCGATTCCTCGGGGATCTCAAACTAGAAATACCATTTGACCCAGCCATCCCATTACTGGGTATATACCCAAAGGACTATAAATCATGCTGCTATAAAGACACATGCACACGTATGTTTATTGCAGCACTATTCGCAATAGCAAAGAGTTGGAACCAACCCAAATGTCCAACAACGATAGGCTGGATTAAGAAAATGTGGCACATATACACCATAGAATACTATGCAACCATAAAAAATGATGAGTTCATGTCCTTTGTAGGGACATGGATGAAACTGGAAAACATCATTCTCAGTAAACTATCGCAAGGACAAAAATCCAAACACCGCATGTTCTCACTCATAGGTGGGAATTGAACAATGAGAACTCATGGACACAGGAAGGGGAACATCACACTCCGGAGACTGTTGTGGGGTTGGGGGAGGGGGGAGGGACAGCATTAGGAGATATACCTAATGCTGAATGATGAGTTAATGGGTGCAGGAAATCAACATGGCACATGGATACATATGTAACAAACCTGTACATTGTGCACATGTACCCTAAAACCTAAAGTATAATTAAAAAAAAAAGTTAAAGGGGAAAAAAAAATTGGTGCTGAATAAGTAATTCTTGGTTGACAGAACACATACTTCCTCTGCTCCCAAATATTTCAAGTCCATGCTCTTCTGAGAGCACAGACATTATTTTCCTTTACAAAGAAAGACTGGTCATTTTCTTTAAAAACTTTAGAAAATCTGTAGCTGAGCTATTTGGACAGATATGTATGGCAGCAGTTAATCTGTTGGCGTGCTATCTCATTACATGGCAAACACCATATGTTTTAGAAAAGGGTGACTTTTCTCCTAACTTTCTATTTTACTGCCTACTGCTTACAGTGGTTTCCTGGGTGAGACTCTTATTCTCTAGAGCAACTAAACTTAAATAATTTATTTTCAGTTAATAAATATAGGAAATGGGGCTCTTGTGGGTGTGATAGAGGGTAGATATCTTAGATTATGTGTTGCAGAGTGGCTGGTGTCACATAGTTGCTAGAGCTAGTACTAATGATTCATGAAGTCTTGACTTTGTGGTTCATAGAGCAGTTCCCATTTGGACTCAGCAGCACCCTGAATCAGCTTACTTTAACAAGTCTGGTCACAATTCTGGAAATTGGGTATCTTATCAGTCACTCAGAGAAAGAAAAAATTTTGGAAAAATACTTTTTGTAGTTAAAAACAGGAATAAAAACAATTTCACTTCCTGTAATTGGTGCGAAATTTATCTGCTCAGGCTTGTGAGTGCTTGGAAATTGTCTTTACTTCTTTTTTTAGTTGCTTTTTTCCATTTGAGCTAATTTTGATCATAGAAAAACACTTAAAGCCAATTAGAAAATCTGTGGCTTTGGCAGCCATACTTATGCCTCCACTAAGAGGAAATAGAGCTCAACTGGTTGGGTTCTCTAGAGGTAGTAGCTGTAATAAAATATTGAATTAGCTCGAAGTCTAGCCTCAAAGGAATGTAGCTGATTCATTTTTGATATTTGCTGAGAAATCCAGCACTGAATAAAAGTTAGAAATGACTACTAGGCTACATTATCAATATATGCTTTTCCTTATTGTCTTTCAGATGGCAAGAGGATGAATAAAAATTCTCCCTCTTTTACATTTCTCACTCACTTATCAGATACTGCCTATGGTGAGTGAGAAATGACCTACAACAATTTGTTGTCACAGGAGAGGACTTCCAACTTTCTGGCTTGTATTAAAGTTGCATTCTTTCATTTTTACCCCAAGAATTAAATTGGCCAGGCCCTGTTATTATCATCTTTTACAGAAATGGCTTTCATCTGACATTTCTATAGATTATTCTTCTGCTTTTATATAGGGTCATTTGGTACATTTTGATTTTTAAGTCTTACATAAAACCATAATAGAAGATACTATCAGATACTATTTGCATGTCACTCACAGATATACATAATTCCTGGAAGTACTATTTATGCCTTTTTATGAAACTAGAAAATAAACGCTTTATCACCTATCATGTTTGCTTCTTTTTTCCATGTCTGCCAGAGAATTTAGAGCCAAATATATCACTCAAATACCATATGCTAGTTGGTCCTTCACCTGTTAATGCCCCTCTGTATTGTGTGGTATCATAGTGGCTTCTGTACCAGAAATAGCATGGCCTTTGTTCATAGGTCAGACCAGGGCTCAAATCTCAGCTCTACATTTTGGCATTTCTGTGAACTTGGCAAGACACTTGATCTCTATGTATCCCAGTCTCCTTTTGTGCGAAATGGATAAACTCACTGTCATTTCATTAAGGTATTTGTGTGAATTAAATGAAAGCCTATGCTGTGGCCCCCAGTAGGAACTCAAGCTATGTTGGGCTACTTTCTTTAAGATGGACCACCTTGAATTTTATTCTTAGATGCTTTGCTGAGTTTAAATCTGTTCATGGTGGAGTGCTGACTGGAAAGAGTAAGGATAGCTCTCCAGCTGTATGAAAGGTCTTTTGTACAGAGGAGGAAGAAAGTCTGAGGGAAGCCAGACAGCTGTTTACAATCTCCTACATAATTTGAAAATTGAACTTTCTTTGTAATCATTTGTAGCAAAACATGGTTTTAGAAACCTGCTTAACACAGTGCTCCCAGAAAGCCACTGTGGAGTTAGTGGCTGGAGTCGATTGATTGGTGTTAGTGTAGGAAAACTAAATCCTCTTCGTATCTCAATGTTGTCATTTAAAAACCTTGGCATATTTTTATGAATTTTTCTTTTAGAATAAATACAAAACTATATGGTTTCTTCTACACTCTCTCACCTGACTTAACATCATAATTATAAAAATCATTTTCATAATGGGTATTGGGAAAATCAAGATTGTCTTTGGCCATGGAACCAATTTTCTTAAAGAAGATATGAGATTCAAACAAGCAGGAAAATTATCCCTAAGTTATAATCTCTATTTTATTATCAATCTATTGACTAGTAAATAGCAAGAATTATTTGGTTCACCAGTACATTGTTTTTTAAAATAAATGAAACTACAAATTGAGGTAGTTTAGTTTAGAAGTTAAAACACAGGCTGAGTCCTGACTACTGGGATTTAAATTCTGCTTTGCTGCTAGCTAGTGGTTTGATGTTGGGAAAACTACTTAATTTCTTTGTGTCCCAGTTGTTTCACCTGTAAAATGAGTGCATAAGCTCTCTGTGCCTCAGTCTTTTAATCTATAACATGTGAACGGTAATGAACATACCTTATAAGATTGTTATGAGGGTTCAATGATTTAATACTCGCAAAGCACCGAGAACAGTGCCTGTCATGTAATGAGTTCCCTTAAAAGAATTTTTTTAAATAACTAAGCAGTGTTTTGTAATTCTCATTGTGGAGATCTTTCACTTCCCTGGTTAGCTGTATTCCTAGGTATTTTACTCTTCTTGTGGCAATTGTGAATGGGATTGCCTCCCTGATTTGGCTCTCGACTTGCCTGTTGTTGCTGTATAAAAATGCTAGTGATTTTTCTGCATCCATTTGTATCCTGAAACTTTGCTGCAGTTATCAGCAGAAGAAGCTGCTGTTAACTTTAAGGCTGAGACTGTGGGGTTTTCTAGATATAGAATCATGTCACCTGCAAACAGGGATAGTTTGACTTCCACTCTTCCTATTCGGATGCTCTTTATTTCTTTATCTTGCCTGATTGTTCTGGCTAACACTTCCAATATTATGTTGAATAGGAGTGGGAGGGAGGACAGCCTTGTCTTGTGCTGGTTTTCTTTCTTTTTTTTTAATGGTTTATAAAATGTACTTTTATTTTATGTTACTCTGCTGTTACCTAGGGCGTAACATTTTCACAAGGCTTTTTTGGGACTACAGTCAAGATTAGCAACACACAATAGTGGTCCAACTCTCTAAATAACACTCACTAGACAAACTGGACACCCTCTCACATGTGCACAAATCTGCATGGAAAAGTGCTAAAGTTTTAGACTTGGACTTGTGTACTTTAATTTATTTCCCCTTTCTAGTGTATTAAGAAATGACATGAACTTTAATTTGCCAAAAGCAATGCTTGTGTTCCGGCAGCAACACGCTACTTCTATCACATAGTAAAGTGAATACCAGAACGACAAAGGCAGGAGGTGTAAGTGAATTTTTATTGGGAAGGGAGGTTTGCAACTTAAATAGCAGCAAATAAAGAGTGAATAAGGAAACTCCCTGTTGCCACAGATACACAAGACTTCCTTATGTGATACAGGAGCCATTTCAATTTGTGACCCCTAGCCAGAGATGGCAAGTGCTTTTCCATTCAATCTAATACTTCTGGATTCCTACTAAAAAGGAATACATTAAGAGCATGGAAAAGTTGCTTATTGAAAGGAAACCCCCGAAGAGTAAGGGAGGGAATGTAGAAATTAAGAAGTTATGTGGAACACTCTTTAAATTGTAATTAACTACATTCTCTTATTTTCACAGTAATACAAAACACAGTCACTTGCAGAACTGGTTCAGATTACTTAAATACCAGATACGTTTTTAGTCCTCTACATAAGTGTTTGGGAGTTACTTATGTTTATATGAAATGAAGCTATTAATACTTTTCTACAGCGGTACTGCACACCAGGAAGGCCAAGACAAACACAAATCAAGGAATGAAGTTTTCCCAAAGCTGCAGTGTGAAAAGACTATAAACAGTTAATTCCATACACATGAATGGGTTTCTTTGCTATAGGAAATCCAAGTGGAATAAGGAACGGAGATGTGTAAAAAGGTTTCTTGAAGGAAAGAAGTACGACACCCTGTATGGATTTAGTTTTCAGCCCCTTCTGCCACATCACATTCTTCTCCTGCACTGTCTAATGTCCAAAGTGTTAGGTTGTCTCTAAGCAACTGCATGATGAGGGTGCTGTCTTTGTATGAGTCTTCATTCAGTGTATCAAGTTCAGCAATGGCCTCGTCAAAAGCCGTTTTAGCCAGCATGCAGGCAAGCTCTGGGTTATTAAGAATCTCATAGTAAAATACAGAAAAGTTAAGAGCAAGCCCCAGGCAGATTGGGTGTGTGGGTTGCATCTCTTTCTTGCTTATATCAAATGCCTCTTGGTAAGCTCCTTGGGAATTATCTATCATTTGTTTTCGATCATCACCACATGCAACTTCAGCAAGGTACCGGAAGTAATCACCCTTCATTTTCAGATAGAACACCTTACTCTCTGGATTAGTTGCATTGGCTATTAAATATTTATCCAACAATTCCAGGACCCTTTTGCAGATGGATCTCAGCTGGACTCCACTTTCTCCCGATAGTCCTTAATCAGCTGCAACTTCTTGTCGGAGGTGTCAGTCTTCTGCTGATGCTAGGGATGATCCTGCAGGCGGAACTGTGGGCCCCCACCACGTTCTTGTAGGCCACAGAGAGCAGGTTGCGCTCCTCGTGGGACAGCTCGGCGCCCTGCTCGGTCACTGCCTTCATGCAGGTGGCCATGTCGTCATAGCGCTCGGCCTGCTCGGCCAGCTTGGCCTTCTGGATCACCTCAGTCTTCTCCATGGCAGGCGCGGGTCGGGCCGGGCGGAGAGCAAGGAGAGCGAGGGCGACCGCTCACCCAGAGTGGGAGGAGCCTCCAGAGCTGCGGAGGGGAGGGGCGGGGCGGTGAGGCGAGAACAAAACCTTGTGCTGGTTTTCAAGGGGAATGAATGCTTCCAGGTTTTGCCCATTTAGTATGATGTTGGATGTGGGTCTGACATAGACAGTTCATAATATTTTGAGATATGTTCCTTCAATACCTAGTTTATTGAGAATTTTTAACATGAAGAGATGTTGAATTTTAGTGACAGGCTTTTCTGCGTCTACTGAGATATCATGTGGCTTTTGTCTTTAGTTCGATTTATGGGGTGAATCACATTTATTGATTTGTGTATGTTAACCAACCTTGTATCCCAGGATGACACCTACTTGATTATGGTGGATTAGCATTTGATGTGCTGCTGGAATCAGTTTGCAAGTATTTTGTTGAGGATTTTTACAAAACACGGCTCAAAGAAATCAGAGAAGACACAAACAAATGGAAAAGCATTCCATGCTCATGGATAGGAAGAATCAATACCATTAAAATGATTATACTGCCCAAAGCAAGTCACAGATTCAATGCTATTCCTGTCAAGTTACCAATTACATTCTTCACAGAACTAGAAAAAAGTATTTAAAATTCATATGGAACCCACCGTTTACTACAAGTCCAGCAAAATAATTCATATGGAATCAAGAAAGAGGCTGAATAGGCAAGGCAATCCTAAGCAAAAAGAACAAAGCTGGAGGCATCAATTTAACTGACTTCAAACTATACTACAGGGCTACAGTAACCAAAACAGCATGGTACTGGTACAAAAACAGACACATAGACCAGTGGAACAGAATAGAGAGCCAAGAAATAAGGCCGCACACCTATGATCATTGGATCTTTGACAGGCAAGGGGGAAAATATTCCCTATTCAATAAATGGCACTGGGATAACTGGCTAGCCATATACAAAGATTGAAACTGGACCCCTTTCTTACCCCATATACAAAAATTAACTCAAGTTGGATTAAAGACTTAAGTGGACAACCTAAAACTATAAAAACACTGGAAGATAACCTAGGTAATAATATCCTAGACATAGGAACAGGCAAAGATTTCATGACAAAGACACCAAAAACAATCGCAACAAAAGCAAAAATTGACAAATGGGATCTAATTAAATTAAAGAGCTTCTTTCTGTACAGTGAAAGAAATTATAAACATATGCAACAGGTAATTTTCCCCACAAGATATGGCTTTGCAGGGCCATTTCAAAATACGTCAAAGAAATCTATTTTGGGGTAAAATACTTTGATTTCCTTCAGGATCTGCTATCTGTCATCTGCGATCTGTGGTGCTATACTAGAGATAGGTTGGAGTTGAGTATCTTATTGCTACAAAAAGTCTGTTTTGTCAGTCCTTTATTTTTATTTTTATTATTTTTTAAACTTTTATTTTAGGATCAGAGGTACACGTGTAGGTTTGCTATACAGGTAGACTTATGTCACAGGGTTTTATTGTACAGATTATTTCATCACTTAGATACTAAACCTAGTACCCAATAGTTATTTTGCACTGATCATTTCCCCCCCTCCTATTATCCACCCTCAAGTTGGCCCCTGTGTCTGTTTTTTCCCTCCTTTATGTCCATGTGTTCTCATTTTTTAGCTCCTGCTTATAAGTGAGAACATATGGTATCTATTTTTCTGTTCCTGTGTTAATTTGCGAAGGATAATGGCCTCCAGCTCCACCCATATTCCTGCAATAGACATGATATCATTTTTTATTATGTGTTAAGCTTAGTATTCCATGGTGTATGTGTACCACATTTTCTTTATTCAATTTGGCACTGATGGGCATTTGGTTGATTCCATGTCTTGCTATTGTGAATAGTGCTGCAATGAACAAACGTGTGCATATGTCTTTATGGCAGAATGATTTACATACCTCTGGGTATATATCCAAGAATGGGATTGCTGGATTGAATGGTAGTTCTGCTTTTAGCTGTTTGAGAAATTGCCACACTGCTTTTCACAATGATTGAACTAATTTACAATCCCAAAAACAGTGTATTAGTGTTCTCTTTTCTCCACAATCTCACCAGTATCTTTTTTTTAAACTTTTTATTTATTTTATTTTTATTTTTTGAGATAGAGTCTTGCTCTGTCATTCAGGCTGGAGTGCAGTGGCACCATCTCAGCTCACTGTGACCTCCACCTCCCAGGTTCAAGTGATTCTCATGCCTCAGCCACCCAAGTAGCTGGGATTATTAGGTGGCAACCATTCCTGGCTAATTTTTTGTATTTTTACTAGAGATGGGGTTTCTGCATGTTGGCCAGGCTGGTCTTGACCTCCAGGGTGCTGGCCTCAGTGTGTGTGTTTTCAACAGCAGTGGTGGAAGTATGCCAGTGGTGGTGTTAGGGCAGGGGGCAGGTCTGCTGTTTAATGTGCCTAGTTTCATTTTAGTGGCAATGTTGATGTAGCATTGGGGTGCTGGTGGGGGTTCAGGGCTGGCAAGATCTATACCCACCAATGTTCCAAGGACAATGATGGTGAAGCCAGGATAGGAGGATGGGGTGCATTCATGCCAGCAGCAGTCCCTGCCACCTTTCTAAGCAGGTATCTTTGTCAGCTCATGTCCATGGGAATCATGGTGTCTCCTTCTGATAGGATTCCAGAAATCTTTGGCGAGAATGGGCCACTCCTTGTCTGTTCAACTCACCACTTCCCAGTAGATACTGGGGACCAGGATGAGTCCCTATGCTTGGCAATCCCATGTGGGGTTCTCAGCTTTCTCCTCTTTCAGCCCAGTGTCTTTATTCTCCCTCTACTCACTACAAATGCCTCCCCTCCAAAGATCTGCTCAGGGTGTGCTAGTCTTCCTGATGTACCAGTCCCTCAGTGGGAGATGATGCTCTTGGCTGCATCTAGTCAGCCACATTGTTCCATTGAGTTTTACATTTTATTTTACTAGTTTTACAGTTTTAGGTCCCATGTTTACATCTTTAATCCACTTTGAGTTTTTTAATATGGTGTGAGATAAGTGTCCAATTTCATTCTACATGTGAATATGCTGCTTTTTCAATATCATTATTGAAATGACTGTTCCCCACAACAGGACCTTTGTTAAAGAAAAATTGACTGTGAATGTGTGAATTCCTATTCAGTGATCAATTGATTTCTCCATTCTTTTCCATTGGCTTATATACCTGTTTTTATGTGAGTATCATACTGCTTTTATTACTATAGTTTTGTAATATAATTTGAAATTAACTAGTGTAACGCTTTCAGCTTCATTCTTTATCTCAATATTGTTTTGGCTATTTCCCTTTTAATTTTTTCTTTGATCCATTGTTTTAGAGTGTGTTGTGTAATTTCCATATATTTGTCAATCTTTCAGCTTTCCAAACTTTTAAAATTTATTAAGTCAGGGGGTGGAGCCAAGATGGCCGAATAAGAACAGCTCCAGTCTACAGCTCCCAGTGTGAGTGATGCAGAAGACAGGTGATTTCTGCATTTCCAACTGAGGTACTGGGCTCATCTCACTGGGGAGTGTCAGAAAGTGGGTGCAGGACAGTGGCTGCAGCACACCCAGCATGAGCCGAAGCATGGTGAGGCATCATCTCACCAGGGAAGTGCAAGGGGTCAGGGAATTCCCTTTCCTAGTCAAAAAAAGGGGTGACAGATGGCACCTGGAAAATCGGGTCACTACCACCCTAATACTGTGCTTTTCCAACGGTCTTAGCAAATGGCAGACCAGGAGATTATATCCTTCGCCTGGCTCGGAGGGTCTTATGCCCACCAAGCCTCGCTCATTGCTCGCACAGCAGTCTGAGATCAAACTGCAAGGCTGCAGCGAGGCTGGGGGAGGGGCGCCTGCCATTGCTGAGGCTTGAGTAGGTAAACAAAGCGGCTGGGAAGCTCAAATTGGGTGGAGCCCACCACAGCTCAAGGAGGCCTGCCTGCTTCTGTAGACTCCACCTCTGGGGGCAGGGAATAGCCAAATAAAAGACAGCAGAATCCTCTGCAGACTTAAATGTCCCTGTCTGACAGCTTTGAAGAGAGTAGTGGTTCTCCCAGCATGCAGCTGGAGATCTGAGAACGGACAGACTGCCTCCTCAAGTGGGTACCAGACCCCCAAGTAGCCTAACTGGGAGACACTCCCCAGTAGGGGCAGATTGACACCTCACACGGCCAGGTACTCCTCTGAGACAAAACTTCCAGAGGAATGATCAGGCAAGCAACATTTGCTGCTCACCAATATCTGCTGTTCTGCAACCTCCACTGCTGATACCCAGGCAAACAGGGTCTGGAGTGGACCTCCAGCAAACTCCAACAGACCTGCAGCTGAGGGTCCTGACTGTTAGAAGGAAAACTAACAAACAGAAAGGACATCCACACCAAAACCCCATCTGTACATCACCATCACCAAAGACCAAAGGTAGATAAAACCACAAAGATGGGGAAAAAAACAGAGCAGAAAAACTGGAAACTCTAAAAGTCAGAGTGCCTCTCCTCCTCCAAAGGAACGCAGCTCCTCACCAGCAACGGAACAAAGCTGGATGGAGAATGAGTTTGACGAGTTGAGAGAAGAAGGCCTCAGAAGATCAAACTACTCTGAGCTCAAGGAAGAAGTTTGAACCCATGGCAAAGAAGTTAAAAACCTTGAAAAAAAAATTAAACAAAGGGCTAACTAGAATAACCAATGCAGAGAAGTCCTTAAAGGACCTGATGGAGCTGAAAACCAAGGCACGAGAATTATGTGAAGAATGCACAAGCCACAGTAACTGATGCAATCAACTGGAAGAAAGTGTGTCAGCGTTGGAAGGCAAAATGAATGAAATGAAGCATGAAGAGAAGTTTAGAGAAAAAAGAATAAAAAGAAATGAACAAAGCCTCCAAGAAATACGGGACTATGTGAAAAGACCAAATCTATGTCTAATTGGTGTACCTGAAAGTGATGGGGAGAATGGAACCAAGTTGGAAAACACAGTGCAGGATATTATCCAGGTGAAATTCCCCAATCTAGAAAGGCAGGCCAACATTCAAATTCAGGAAATACAGAGAACACCACAAAGATACTCCTCAAGAAGAGCAACTCCAAGACACATAATTGTCAGATTCACCAAAGTTGAATTGAAGGAAAAGATGTTAAGGGGAGCCAGAGAGAAAGGTCGGGTTACCCACAAAGGGAAGCCCATCAGACTAACAGCTGATCTCTTGGCAGAAACTCTACAAGCCAGAAGAGAGGGTGCCAATATTCGACATTCTTAAAGAAAAGAATTTTCAACCCAGAATTTCATATCCAGCCAAACTAAGCTTCATAAGTGAAGGAGAAATAAAATCCTCTACAGACAAGCAAATGCTGAGAGATCTTGTCACCACCAGGCCTGCCCTAAAAGTGCTCCTGAAGGAAGCACTAAACATGGAAAGGAACAAGCGGTACCAGCCACTGCAAAAACATGCCAAATTGTAAAGACCATCGAGGCTAGGAAGAAACTGCATCAACTAACGAGCAAAATAACCAGCTAACATCATAATGACAGGATCAAATTCACACATAACAACACTAACCTTAAATGTAAATAGGCTAAATGCTCCAATTAAAAGACACAGACTGGCAAATTGGATAAAGAGTCAAGACCCATCAGTGTGCTGTATTCAGGAAACCCATCTCACGTGCAGAGACACACACTGGCTTAAAATAAAGGGATGGAGGAAGATCTACCAAGCAAATGGAAAACAAAAAAAGGCAGGGGTTGCAATCCTAGTCTCTGATAAAAGAGACTTTAAACCAGCAAAGATCAAAAGAGACAAAGGAGGCCATTACATAATGGTAAAGGGATCAATTCAACAAGAAGAACTAACTATCCTAAATATATATGCACCCAATAAAGGAGCATCCAGATTCATAAAGCAAGTCCTTAGCAAGCTACAAAGAGACTTAAATTCCCACACGATAATAATAGGAGACTTTAACACCCCACTGTCAACATTAGACAGATCAATGAGACAAAGTTAACAAGGATATCCAGAATTGAACTCAGCTCTGCACCAAGTAGACCTAATAGACATCTACAGAACTCTCCACCCCAAATCAACAGAATATACATTCTTCTCAGCACCACACCACACTTATTCTAAAATTGACCACATAGTTGGAAGTGAAGTACTCCTCAGCAAATGTAAAAGAACAGAAATTATAACAAACTGTCTCTCAGATCACAGTGCAATCAAACTAGAACTCAGGATTAAGAAACTCACTCAAAACCGCTCAACTACGTGGAAACTGAACAACCTGCTCCTGAATGACTACTGGGTACATAACGAAATGAAGGCAGAAATAAAGATGTTCTTTGAAACCAACGAGAACAAAGACACAACATACCAGAATCTCTGGGACACATTCAAAGCAGTGTGTAGAGGGAAATTTATAGCACTAAATGCCCACAAGAGAAAGGAGGAAAGATCTAAAATTGACACATTAACATCACAATTAAAATAACTAGAGAAGCAAGAGCAAACACATTCAAAAGCTAGCAGAAGGCAAGAAATAACTAAGATCAGAGCAGAACTGAAGGAAATAGACACACAAAAAACCCTTCAAAAAATCAATGAATCCAGGAGCTGGTTTTTTTTTTTTTTTTTTTTTTTTTTTTTTGAGACGGAGTCTCGCTCTGTCACCCAAGCTGGAGTGCAATGGTGCAGTCTCAGCTCACTGCAAGCTCTGCCTCCTGGGTTCACGCCATTCTCCTGCCTCAGCCTCTCTGAGTAGCTGGGACTACAGGCACCCGCCACCATGCCCGGCTAATTTTTTTGTATTTTTAGTAGAGACAGGGTTTCACTGTGGTCTCGATCTCCTGACCTCGTGATCCACCCGCCTCGGCCTCCCAAAGTGCTGGGATTACAAGCGTGAGCCACCGTGCCTGGCCCAGGAGCTGGTTTTCTGAAAAGATCAACAGAATTGATAGACCGCTAGCAAGACTAATAAAGAAGAAAAGAGAGGAGAATCA
Organism: Hylobates moloch; assembly: GCF_009828535.3. Taxonomy (NCBI): domain Eukaryota; kingdom Metazoa; phylum Chordata; class Mammalia; order Primates; family Hylobatidae; genus Hylobates; species Hylobates moloch. The sequence continues at coordinate 60,729,032 of NW_026652283.1, forward strand.
AATAGATGCAATAAAAAAGATAAAGGGGATATCACCACTGATCCCACAGAAATTCAAACTACCATCAGAGAATATTATAAACACCTCTACACAAATAAACTAGAAAATCTAGAGGAAGTGGATAAATTCCTGGACACATACACCCTCCCAAGACTAAACCAGGAAGAAGTTGAATCTCTGAATAGACCAATAACAGGCTCTGAAATTGAGGCAATAATTAATAGCTTACCAACCAAAAAAAGTCCAGGACCAGATGGATTCACAGCCAAATTCTACCAGAGGTAAAAGGACGAGCTGGTACCATTCCTTCTGAAACTATTCCAATCAATAGAAAAAGAGGGAATCCTCCCTAACTCATTTTATGAGGCCAGCATCATCCTGATACCAAAGCCTGGCAGAGACACAACCAAAAAAGAGAAATTTAGACCAATATCCCTAATGAACATTGATGCAAAAATCCTCAATAAAATACTGGCAAACCGAATCCAGCAGTACATCAAAAAGCTTATCCACCATGATCAAGTGGGCTTCATCCCTGGGATGCAAGGCTCGTTCAACATACACAAATCAATAAATGTGAACCAGCATATAAACAGAACCAATGACAAAAACCATATGATTATCTCAATAGATGCAGAAAAGGCCTTTGACAAAATTCAACAGCCCTTCATGCCAAAAACTCTCAATAAATTAGGTATTGATGGGTCATATCTCAAAATAATAAGAGCTATCTATGGCAAACCCACAGCCAATATCATACTGAATGGACAAAAACTGGAAGCATTCCCTTTGAAAACGGGCACAAGACAGGGATGCCCTCTCTCACCACTCCTATTCAAAATAGTGTTGGAATTTCTGGCCAGGGCAGTCAGGCAGGAGAAGGAAATAAAGGGTATTCAATTAGGAAAAGAGGAAGTCAAATTGTCCCTCTTTGCAGATGACATGATTGTATATCTAGAAAACTCCATCATCTCAGCCCAAAATCTCCTTAAGCTGATGGGCAACTTCAGCAAAGTCTCAGGATACAAAATCAATGTACAAAAATCACAAGCATTCTTGTACACCAATAACAGACAAACAGAGAGCCAAATCATGAGTGAACTCCCATTCACAATTGCTTCAAAGAGAATAAAATACCTAGGAATCCAACTTACAAGGGATGTGAAGGACCTCTTCAAGGAGAACTACAAACCACTGCTCAATGAAATAAAAGAGGATACAAACAAATGGAAGAACATTCCATGCTCATGGGTTGGAAGAATCAATATCGTGAAAATGGCCATACTGCCCAAGGTAATTTATAGATTCAATGCCATCCCCATCAAGCTACGAATGACTTTCTTCACAGAATTGGAAAAAACTAAAGTTCACATGGAACCAGAAAAGAGCCCGCATCGCCAAGTCAATCCTAAGCCAAAAGAACAAAGCTGGAGGCATCATGCTACCTGACTTCAAACTATACTACAAGGCTACAGTAACCAAAACAGCATGGTACTAGTACCAAAACAGAGATATAGATCAATGGAAAAGAACAGAGCCCTCAGAAATAATGCCACATATCTACAACTATCTGATCTTTGACAAACCTGACAAAAACATGCAATGGGGAAACGATTCCTTATTTAATAAATGGTGCTGGGAAAACTGGCTAGCCATATGTAGAAAGCTGAAACTGGATCCATCCCTTTAATTCAAGATGGATTAAAGACTTACATGTTAGACCTAAAACCATAAAATCCCTAGAAGAAAACATAGGCAATACCATTCAGGACATAGGCATGGGCAAGGACTTCATGTCTAAAACATCAAAAGCAATGGCAACAAAAGCCAAAATTGACAAATGGAATCTAATTAAACTAAAGAGCTTCTGCACAGCAAAAGAAACTACCATCAGAGTGAACAGGCAACCTACAGAATTGGAGAAAATTTTTGCAACGTACTCATCTGACAAAGGGCTAATATCCAGAATCTACAATGAGCTCAATCAAATTTACAAGTAAAAAACAAACAACCCCATCAAAAAGTGGGCAAAGGATATGAACAGACACTTCTCAAAAGAAGACATTTATGCAGCCAAAAGACACAAGAAAAAATGCTCATCATCACTGGCCATCAGGGAAATGCAAATCAAAACTGCAATGAGATACCATCTCACACCAGTTAGAATGGCCATCATTAAAAATTCAGGAAACAACAGGTACTAGAGAGGATGTGGAGAAAGAGGAACACTTTTACACTGTTGGTGGGACAGTAAAGTAGTTCAACCATTGTGGAAGTCAGTGTGGCGATTCCTCAGGGATCTAGAAGTAGAAATACCATTTGACCCAGCCATCCCATTACTGGGTATACACCCAAAGGATTATAAATCATGCTGCTATGAAGACACATGCAGACGTATGTTTATTGTGGCACTATTCACAATAGCAAAGAATTGGAACTAAGTCAAATGTCCAACAACGATAGACTGGATTAAGAAAATGTGGCACATATACACCATGGAATACTATGCAGCCATAAAAAATGATGAGTTCATGTCGTTTGTATGGACATGGATGAAGCTGGAAACCATCATTCTCAGCAAACTATCACAAGGACAGAAAACCAAACACCACATGTTCTCACTCATAGGTGGGAACTGAACAATGAGAACACATGGACACAGGAAGGGGAATATCACACACTGGGCCGTGTTGTGAGGTGGGGGGAGGGGGGAGGAATAGCATTAGTAGATATACCTAATGTAAATGACAAGTTAATGGGTTCAGCACACCAACATGGCACATGTATACATATGTAACTAACCTGCATGTTGTGCACATGTCCCCTAAAACTTAAAGTATAATTAAAAGAAAAAAGAAGAAGAAAAAATTCCCTTGATCCAGAATTTTCAGGTTGTAATGCTGTGGCTCACTCTCTCATCATGAATGGATTCAGAATAGGAAAATGCTAAAAGTTTAGGTTACTAGATCAGTTGCCTTCTGTCAATAAATGAGAAACCTAAAAAAAAAAATTATTAAGCCTTGTTTTGTGACCTAACATTTGACCTATCCTTGATAATGTTCCATGTGCACTTAAGAAAATTGTATATTCTGCTATCGTTGGGTAGAATGCTCTGTATGTGTGTGTTAGTTTCAATCAGTGTATAGTGTTGCTCACATCCTCTATTTTCTTATTAATCTTCTATCCAGTTATTCTATCAATGATTAAAAATGGAGTATTGAAGTTTTCTACTATTTTTGTTCAGTTATGTATTTCTCCCTTCAATTCTGTCATTGTTTGCCTTATATATTTAGGAGCTCTGATGTATGATGCGTATTTATTTATAAATGCTATATATTTTTGTTAAATTAACCTTCCTATCATTATATAATGTCCTTCTTTGTTTATTGAACAGTTTTTAGCTTAAAGTCTGTTTTGTCTAATGTTAGTATAAGCACTTTTGTTCTTCTTAACTATTTGCTTAGAATATATTTTTTCATTTTTTCACTTTTAACATATGTGTGTCCTATAGAGTTACACCGAGTCTCTTGTATGCAGTGTATACTTGGATCTTGTTACATTACCCGTTCTGCCAATATATGTGTTTTGATCAGAGTTTAGCCCATTTACTTAGTAATTACTGATAAAAAAGAACTTACTATTCATATTTTGTTATTTGTTTTCCGTATATCTTACAGCTTTTGTTGCCCCTCATTTGCTCCCTTACTACCTTCTTTTGTGTTTAGTTGGGTTTTTTTGTTGTTCATTTTGTTTTTGTTTTTGTTTTTTGTGGTGATGCTACTGGGGCTTGTTGCCTGATGTGTTAGAAGTTAACATTATGACATTGGATTTTTGAGGGAAAAAAGTTTTGTATTATTAGTTGACTTTGAAGGAGACAGAAGTCTAGTTTAAATTTGTCTCTCCATGTTGCCTTTAAGACAGTAATTGTATTAGAAAAGTTTTAGGGGGTGGATTTTGAGATTAGCAGGTGATTGGTGGAAGGAAAGGTAAGGTCTGGAAAATCTTTTGGCATGTGTAGTTTTTTAATGTCTTTTTATGGATTGCATGTGTAAATTTAGGTGGAGTTAGTATAAAATATGTGGTGGAAATTTAGACTGTGACATTGGTAAGCTCGTTTTGTGTAAATTTTAGCCAGCTATATTGGTTTTCATTGATTTTTGTTGGTTGGTTGTGTTTTCTTATTAGTGAAGGGAGTTTAGCCTTTTAGCAAGTTGCTTTTTCTTCGCATGTGTCCAGATGCAAATTCAAGCACTTTTGATAGTTATTGGTTTCTTTAACTCTTTGGGGCCCAGTTTCAGTGACATTTTGGTTCTCTTCTCAATTCTCTTTGCATATATGCTGTAGATATCTTCTTTGTGTTTGATAGGGATTACATGAAACATCCCAAATTTACAACGATCTATTTAAAACTGATAATGACTCAACTTTGCTTATATACAAAACTCTGGCTCTTTACAGTTCCATCCTCCTCTATTTTATGTTATTCATGTCACAAATTACATCGTTACATTTCGTGTACTCATTAGCATAGATTTATATTTATTTTTGTGCTTCTGTGTTTTTGATTTTATTAATCATTAAAAGTGGAGTTAAAAACCAACATTATAAGTTTTTATATTTGCCCATATGTTTACATTTACCAGAAAATTTTATATTTTCACATGGCTTTGAGTTACTGCCTAGCATCCTTTCATTTCAACTTGAAGGTCTCCCTTTAGCATCTTCTGTAGGGACGGTCTAGTGGTAATGAATTGTCTTGGCTTTCTATAAAATCTGGGAATGTCTTAATTTCTCTCTCATTATTCATTTATTATCAATATGTAATAAATGTACACACTTTTTGGGTGCATGTGATAATTTAATATATTTATATATCTCCCTTAATGTTAAAGGACACATAAAATTCTGTTTTTACGGGTTTTTTTTTTCTCTGAGATGGTCTCTTTATTATAAAAGCATTTTTTTGTAACTTTTCTTTTAGGGTTGGGGTACATGTGCAGACTTGTTATATAGGAAACACATCTTGTATTATGGGGGTTTGTTGTACAGTTTATTTTGTCACTTGGGTACTAAGCCTAGTACCAAACAGTTATTTTTTCTGATCCTCTCCCTCCTCTCATCCTCCATCCTCAAGGAGGCCCCAGTGCCTGTTTTTTTCCTTTGTGTTCATGAATTCTCATCATTTAGCTCCTGTTTATTAGTGAGTACATGCAGTATTTTGTTTTCTGTTCCTGCATTAGTTTGCTAAGGATAATGGCTTCCAGCTTCATCCACGTTCCTGCAAAAGATATGATCTCATTCTTTTTATGTCTGCATTGTATTCCATGGTGTAGATATACCACTTTTTTTTTTATCCAACTTGGCACGGGTGGGCTTTTAGGTTGATTCCATGTCTTTGCTATTGTGAACAGTGCTGCAATTAACATTCACATGCATTCGTCTTTATGGGAAAATGATTTATATTCCTCTGGATATATCCTCAGTAATGGTATTGCTGGGTTGAGTGGTAGTTCTGCTTTTAGCTCTTTGAGGAATCACCACACTGCTTTCCACAATGGTTGAACTAACTTATACCCCACCAACAGTGTATAAGTGTTCCCTTTTCTCTGCACTCTCTCCAGCATCTGTTATTTTTTGACTTTTTAATAACAGCCATTCTGACTGGTGTGAGATAGTATCTAATTGTGGTTTTGATTTGCATTTCTCTAATGATCAGTGATATTGAGATTTTTTTCATATGCTGGTTGGCTGCATGTATGTCTTCTTTAGAAAAGTGTCTGTTCATATCCTTTGCCCACTTTTTAATGGAGTTGTTATTTTTTTCTTGTAAATTTATTTAAGCTCCTTGTAGATGCTTGATATCAGGCCTTTGTCAGATGCATAGTTTGCAAATATTTTTTCCCATTCTGTAGGTTGTCTGTTGACTATGTTGATAGTTTCTTTCACATGCAGAAGCTCTTTAATTTAACTAGATCACATTTGTCAATTTTTGCTTTTGTTGTGATGGCTTTTGGTGTCTTTGTCATGAAATCTTTGCCAGTTCCTATGTTCAGGATGATATTGCCTAGGTTGCCTTTTATAGTTTTGGGTTTTCTATTTAAATCTTTAATCCATCTTGAGTTGATTTTTGTATGTAGAGTAAGGAAGAGGTCCAGTTTCAGTCTTCTGCATATGGCTAGCCAGTTATTCCAGCACCATTTATTGAATAGGAAGTCCTTTCCCCATTGCTTGTTTTTGTTAGCTTTGTTGAAGATCAGATGGTTGTAGGTATGTGGCCTTATTTCTGGGCTCTCTATTCTGTTCCATTGGTCTATGTTTCTGCTCTGTTTTTGTACCAGTACCATGGTACTTTGGTTACTGTAGCCTTGTAGTACAGTTTGAAGTCAGGTAATGTGATACTTTTGGCTTTGCTATTTTTGCTTAGCATTGTGTTGGCTATTCGGGCTCTTTGTTGGTGCCTTATGAATTTTAAAATAGTGTTTTTCTAGTTTTGTGAAAAACGTCATTGTTAGCTTGATAGGAATAGCACTCAATCTTCTTTACAGTTTTTTTTTTCTGTCAACACTTTAAATATAACCTACTGTCTTCTGGCCTGAAAGTTTTCTATTGAGAAGCCTGCTGACAATCTTATTGAAGATTTCTCATTTGTAATGAGTAATTATTTTTCTTGAGATTTTCAAAATTCTTAATATCTTTGACTTTCAGTAGTTTGAATGCAGTGTGTCTTGCTGTGTTGTGTTTAGGTTAATCCTATTTGGTGTTTGCTGAGCTTCTTGAATTTGTACATCCATGTCTTTTCTCAAATTTGGGAAGTGTTCAGCCATCATGTCTTCAAATGAACACTCTTTCTTTTCTCTTTTTTTCTTTTTCTAGGACTCCCATAATTCATGCAGTTGATGGTGTCCCATAAGTCTGTTAGGCTCATTTAACTTTTATTCTTTTTTTCTTTTTGTTACTCAGAGTTGATAATTTCAAATTACCTGTCTTCATCTTTATAAATTATTTTCCTCTGTTGATTCCCTCTAGTGAATTTTTAAATTCAGTTTTTGTATTTATCTCTTAGATCTAGAAATCTGTTTGTTTTTTTTTTTTTTTTGGTAATTCCTCTTTTTTGATATTCTCATTTTGTTCCTACAATATTTTCTGATTTCTTTTAGTTCTCTGTCCTTTTCTCTAGGTCTTTTAGCATATTTAAGACAATTGTTTTAAAGTCTTTGTCTAATTTTTCTGAAGTCTGTGTTTCTTTAGGGTACATTTCTAGAGGCTTGTTTTGTTCTTTTGATCATGTTTCCTTGTTTCTTTGTATGTCTGGATCTTTTGTTCAATTGGTCATTTGAAAAAATAGTCACTTCTTCCTGTCTTTGCAGATTGGCTTTGTGCAGAAAAAGACCTTCACCAATCAGCCTAGCATGAAGGCTGAAGCTCTTCTCAGACCTTTTCTGAGCATTCATGTTCTCTGTATTTGTGCACGTGCTTTCCCTCCAATTCTCCTATATACAGAGCTGTTTTTAACATGCCTTAATTTCTCTAAGAGTCTCATCCTTCTTCTCAAAGTCTTTGATATTTTACTGTATTTCTCTGCTCATTATCTCGTCCCCAGTCACCTGTGCTTTTTCATCTGCTTGTCCCGTATCTCTCACAGGCCGAGGTTGTTGCTACTGCTTTCAGTGGCTTTCAATATCCAAACTATGACTACATTCTTGCCTGAGTTCCAAGCCAGGGAAGAGAGAAGCCAGTCCTGCCGGCAGCCTCCAGACAGACACTGTAAACATGTCTCGCTTTTTTTTTTTTTTTCATCCTGTTTCAAGGGAGGAGGCAGGAATTGGATGGCTTCCTCTTAACCCCACTGCACTATGATGAGGGAGAGACTAGGGCAAAGGCTAAGAAAAATGCCATGAACTTTTCTACCATTTTGAATGTGGCTTTTGCTTGGTTGGACATTTTCTTGGTTGCTGCAGACTCTTGACTGGTTTCTAGAGCCCTCACAAGGCTATTAAGCCATTCCTTTGTTGTTTACTTCGTGTTTCTGTGGTGGAAACAGGACCTGGATTTTTCTATTCTGCCATCTTTCTGACATCATCTTCTCCAGAGATAGTTTTTTAATCTGAAAAGACAATTAATACTGAACACCAGTGAACTCTATCATTAAAGGAAAATGGGAAAGGACTCTATAAAGATGCCTAATGATAAGGCAAAAAGAAGGGAGAGAACAAAAAGAGAATCATATCCTAGAAACCAAGATAAGAAGTAGCCTCAAGAAATTTTTGGTAAATAGTGTCAAAATCTACAAAGATATCAAATAAGATGATGACTGATATCAGCCAACTGGATTTGGAACTGTAGAATGCTGAGGGTGGAAGCAACATGTTATGTAGCTATGGGAAGAGTCTACCTGAATAGTGAAGCTGCATAACCACTAAGTGTCTCAAAAAACTGAAACAAACGATGTCAAACACAAGAGTGTTTAGAAAAAGGATAAAGCACCCAGGATTTATGAAATACTATTTGTAGAGCTGTACAGAAAACTGTTTTTCAAATCAATTCCAGCAAAAAAAAAAAAAAAATGTTGGCTTCTGATTTGCTTTTCCCCAATTTAAAACATACGTGTCTTCTGATTCTGTGTCATCTCCTGTTTATTGCTACCCTTTCAAGTGATGCTTTTGTGGCTAAGAAATCAAAGGCCGGATTTCTCTTCTTAATATGAATTCTGTTTAACTACTTTGATTTTCCAAACTTCCCTTTGCATCCCATCCTGTATCCTAGGGCCATTACAAATTTCTCCTTTGATAGTATCATATTTCTACATTTTAAATCTAAATCCAGATGCATAAATATCTTTACATAACTGGTCAGTCAGAATTAAAAGAAACAAGTGAAAAAATGCTCCTCAGGGGGCCAATATCCTGGGTCTGATGACAGTAAGCCAGTTAATTTTGTTCTAATCCAAAACCAGAGACTGCACTTATCCCACAATCCTATCCTGTAGCCCCATCAATGCATGCTTTTCACCATAAAGGAATATAAGATAGAATGTGTGAAAGATGATGGGCAAAGTTCATTTCTACTCAGAAAAATAATTAAAATTATATGTAATATTTGACTTAAAGAGGATCAATATATTATTTCACTTACTTACTCACTTTTCTCATAAATATTTCTTGGACAACCATACTATGTCAGGCACTGTGTATGCAGAGGTAAACATAGTCCCATCCCCTCAGAGGCTTACACAGTCATAGATACTATTAAAGGGATAGGTACAATACACTGTGGTAGGTGAAAAGAAGGAGTAACCAATACCACAATTATAAGCTGACAACAAACTCAAGAGTTGTTTGGGAGGTATGCCAGACAACAAACTCAAGAGTTGTTTGGGAGGTATGTCAGCTGCTCAGTTCATTTTAGATGGGCTTATCACTGTTATCCCTATTGATAAGAATGTACTTGCTGTATTTACTTCTTTAACATGAGTGTGGTTTTGTGGCAGGGTTTACATTACAGCATGGCTTGATATACATCAGGAAACAGTTATATAATCACTCAGTGCCTACAGGGTGTATAGTAAGGTCCTGGTAATTACAAACCACAGACAGGCTGCTCCTGGGCCTTCAGTATGGACAAGAACAGTGTGAGTCATGCTGTTTGTATGACAGGCTTTAGGTGATACAATGAGTACAAACACTACTTTGCTTCCTTTCCTTGGTGTTATTTCATAGCTCTCAGGAGTCAGAATCTTACAGGAGAGAAAGAGTGGACCATTACAGTCAAACATAAGAGACTACCAGACCTTAGCTGTACCATATAAAATGTTGTTATCAATGTTGTGATGTTCAGTAAATAAAACCACCATGGAGTTTAATGTGAAACAAAACATTCAACATAAACTTGGCTCTGATTATAGATGATTAGTCAAGGTAGAGTGGTATAAACATAGTACTTATAAATTTAAGTCTTGAAAGCTGTATCTAGTCTGATCGCTGCTCCGTGGTGATATAATGTTAGTAAAACCATCCACCCATCCATCCATCCACTCATTCGATGTTTATTGCGCCTCCTCTATGATCCAGGCCTTAGGTGGGTTTCAGGTGTTAGGAGATTTTAACAACTCCTTGCCTTTAGAGGCCTACACCCAAATAGAGAAGATGGTATGCGGATGATTATATTGTGGTAATACCAGTGCTATCATATGGATAAATACAGTGAGATCTGGGAACACATGGAAGAGGCATTTAACTAAGATGAAAAGGCCAGAAGGTGGTTTCTCTAGGAGGTAGTATGTGGATGAATTTTAGAGTATGACAACAAATGGCCAGCACAAGGTTAAGAAAGAGAAAGTCTAAAGGATGGTTTGTCTCTCAGATACTGGCACTTTCATAATAGAAAGCAGATTCTTGCCATAAGGCAAGATCCTTATTAACTTAATTTGGGGTAAGAACTTCCTTTAAGTAAGAAACCAAGAAAGAAACATACTGAGAACCCTTCTCAAATACAAACTGGAAGAACTGCAACTTGTAATCGTCAGACTTTTTCAGCAGCAAAACAGTACTGGGCCTCCTGATAATCAGCTTCAGGCAGTCTCATCTCCTCTCTGAAAAGACTCAGGGTGTTTCAGAAGGAACACTAGTTAGAGCTTAGACATGTATTCTAACCAAACTCTCATCTCACACTTGAATTCCTGTTTTGCCCAGTTTTGAGCTCAGGAAATAAGCTTGAGGATCGGCTATAATCCCTAATAATGTTTTCAGAGGTGAGAGCCCACCTGATCTATTGCCTTCTTTTTACCCATTTGGCACCAAAGGAGAGGAAGACATGTCCATGTGAAAACACTTGATTATATATTGCTATTTATTTTCCTGAATATTAAAACATTCTTGAAAAATTTTCCAACAACAATGTATTACTATATACATTCAATGTGGATACCATGCATCTATTAAATATCATTTTATATATTACTTAAACACAGTGCCAGTTATGTCATACTGTATAAAAAGTAGGTTATGGAACTATATGAAAAGTATGATTTTAAATTTGTGTGTAAAAAAAGACTACACATGTTTTTCTTCTTCAGTGCCTTACCCTTTGATGACTGGTGCAGGGATTACTACAGAGACAGCTTACAGCCAAGGATACACAAATGGATGTTATGTTCTAAGTTAAACTTGTATGTGAAAAAGCTGCCTGCTATGTCTTACAAAGAGGGACATTCCATCAAATATTCTAGCAACCTCCCTTTCCTATATTGATAAAAAAGGCTAGAGTGGGGAAGAAGGAGTCATGGAAGCAAGGGAACATATTAGAAGAGCATCTCTGAGCAAAAGCCTTCTTGTGGAGTTGCTCAATGTGGTGTGTCAGAGAGGGGATGGTTCCTCTTCATTGCCCACTGTACCCTTGTATCTCCATGGAGCGAGGCAGGAACAACATTGACTTAACAGGTGTCTAGGCCACATCATGGAATTGGCAACAGACCACCTATCCCAAAAGACTGTCTGGGGGAAAGATGAACCTGCATTGAGGGAACCCTGGAAATCCACTGGGAGTGGAGGGACGATGCAGCAGTGCTGTCTCAAGCAATCCCTGGCATCAGAAGGCAACAGAGGGATGGCTGGCATCCTAGTATGCAAAAGGACAACTCAAAGATGTCCACACCTTAATTTCTGGAACATCTGGCTTTATTACCTTACGTGGCCAAAGAGACCCTGCAGATGTAATAAGATTATGGGAAATTAAAATTGGGAAATTATCCTGGATTATCTGATGGGACCAATGTAATCACAAGGGTGTTAAAAGCAGATAACTTCATGGCTGAAGTTAGAGAGATGCCACAAGTCACAGAGATTCAAGCCATGAGAAGGACTACAGCTGGTATTGTTGGTTTGAAGATGGAGACCTGAATTCTCCCAACTACCTGAAGGAGGCTAGAAACCAATTCTCCCCAAGAGCCTTTGGATAAGGGGCCAGGCTGGTCAACATGTTGATTTCAGCCTTGTGCAACCCTAAGTAGAATATGCAGTTGAGTCCACCAGACTTTAGGCCTACAGAACTGTGAGATGGGTGCTGTTTCAAGATCATTACATTTCTGGCAATTTGTTATGGCAGCAATATAAAATGAATACACACCCAAGATCACTTAATGGTCACCCAAAAAGATCATGGCCCAGTAAAGTGACTCCAAATCTCTGTTGATGGTCTTCACTGGCCTGAGCAGTCTTCTTTTCCCACCTCCGCATGTGCCCTCTCTGCCATTTATGTTGAGCTGGTGACTAAGGCACAGAGAATGTGAGAAAAAGAGAAAGCAGCTCATATCCATACCACCTTTTCCTCAATTGCTGCAAGTTCACACTGATAGGGTGTATAGGGTTTGGGGTAAATTTTAAATAAAGCGAAGTTTGGCAACAATTATTGAAAAAGTAAATCCTTCTCTGTATTTACATTGCTGCGTTTAGACTATAATTCTTATTTGTTTTATAGATATAGAAAAATAAAAAATTAAATCTGCATGCTAACACTGGTTATAGCTGGTTGGTTATATCTTTGATTATATCTTACAAAGAGGGACATTAAAATCATACATAACTATGATTAATTATGTATGATTTTAATGATTTACTATACTTTTCTAGATTTTCCAAAATTCCTACTGTTATACTGTTAAAATGTTATTTTAAAGGAAGTATACTTATTGTAGGAATTCAATTTTTGTTTCCCTTAATGGCTTGCATACTTTTGAGGGTATAGTCTTTATCTTCTACATTTCCCCCCTATTTTCCCAAGTACCTGGTACAACAATGTGTTATTTGAAAATTGGAGGAAAACTAGTCTTCAAATTTTTTATGTCAGTAAACCTTGAATGTGTTTATCCTTAATCAATTACTAGGGAGATTTTGTTGCAATAATTTCTAAGTAATTATTTAGTTACTTAGCAAAATAGTACTAGTTTGTTTTATCAAGAGTCTTGAGTAGTTTTTCTCTGTGTCCACAATTCCATTATTGGAAAAATGAAGGGACTTAAACTTTTTCAGTTTTTACAGTTTAGGATTACAAGATGACAAAAGAACATCCTAAGGATCCTATCTATACACTCACGTTTTAGACTCAACAAATGTCCAAAATATTCTGTGCTTTGTCAATTTCTTCAGATAAGTGAACACAGCAGCCAAATAAACACTTAAGAAATTTGGCTGATTTACAGTTCATTTTTGATCTCATAATATGTGTGCATGTGTGTGTGTGTGTGTGTGTGTGGTGGGGAGGGATTTCATAGGAAAACACACATGAAACTATTTATAACAAATATGAAGTAAGTGGTGAAATAAGTGGCCTGGTAAGTTCAATTGCAAAGACAGGAAAGCGTAACAACTGTCCCACATTCGTGTAGGGCTTTAGAGTTGTCAGTGTATATATATATATTTTTTTTTAATGGATAAATAAATTAGCATCCAAAGGTATTTTTTTTTTTTTTTGACATGGTCAAGGTCATACATAGCTAAGTATACAGAATCAGACCTAGATTCTGGAATGCTTGACCCCTTGGCTGGGCTCTTTCTCCCTCATCAAGGTGCTGCGCTGGAGCTCTTTCCACTACCTCAAAACATTGAGAGGCAATAGGAGCTGAGAAGGTTTGGCCTCCTCATGTCGACTAGCTCCAAGCCACTATGTGAGACTGTGGCAGACAGGCAGGCTGGATTCAGAAAAGGGAAATAATGGAGTCAGAACCCACTTCTCCTTTCCTTAGCTCACTCAATTCAGAAACTGGTGCTATTTACTCTTATTGGCCCTCCATCCACTGGAAAACCACATGCTATGTTTTAAGCATTTGCGGTAAATACAATTGATGGTGAATTTGCATATTTCCTGCTTTTAACCTAAAGTGGTCTTGTACATTGGTTGACTTCAAATCAGCATGGTCAAGTCCTTCTTTGGGGCTGATCAACTCCTATGTCATTGAAAGTGCTCAATTAGTGTTAGTTGTTGCTGTCATTGCTGTGATACTGTTTTAATCAATAGAATCTTCACACCAAGTTTTGTGCTTTCAGCATTTCCATAGTGACCTTAATGGTTGTTGAAATCATCTGTCATCCCTACCACAATTCTTGTCTCATTCCTCTTCCCTTTGGACTCTCTGAGAGCTTTATTTTCTTCTACAATGAAACTACCACAATTAACCCCTCCATTTGGTTTCCATAATTCTACTTGGCTCTAGATTTCTCTTTTAATTAATACTCCCTGACCCAATTTTTGTCCACAAATTTTACTATTAGATATTACTCTGATCCTTAAATTAATGTGAAAGATAAGATTTTAAATAAATGGGTGTGATATAAACAGTATTGTACTATAAAGGGTTTTTTTCTCAGTTGGCATCATTTACTACTAAGAAAAATTGAGCCATGAGAAAATGTTTGTGGCAAGAAATACTTTTGTTATTTCTCAGACATTTAATATCTTAACACTAATTTAAAATTTGATTTACAATCTGGTTCCAGCTGGAAGCCTGAATTATTTTAAGATTAAAGGGAAAAAGAGGAAGAATTATAAAATTGAAGATGGAGCAAAAAAAAAAGCTTTTTTTGAAAAAGATATATGTATTTAGTAAGAACTTTTCCTTCGAAATATATATTGGTTGATGTCATATTCAGAAGAGACATAAAGATCCTTAACTTTGCTAATTACTCCCCATTTTAAAATCTTTTCTCTCCTGAAGCCAAATTCAGACACTCATTTTTGCATCAATACACAACGCAAAGAATAGATTTTGGAATTGAACTGATCTGGATTTGAATGTTACTTGTTGTATGACCTTGGGTAAGTTGTTAAACATTTCTTAACCTCAATTTTCTCATGTGTAAAATGGAACTAATAAGACTTATTGTGTAATGATTTTGTGAAGGTTAAATAAACAAAATAATGCATGAGTTGAAACTTTAAAACATGGCACCTGGTAAAGAGCATGGCTTTAATATGTATTTGTTTCCTTGTTGTTACTCTATCATTTTCTGTCTTCTTTTTTCTTTATGGTTGATGCTTGAAATCGCCACTCAGCGGTGTTGCAGAGAGGCTGATATCTGACAGGATCTAGGAATTCATGAGATAAGATATAGAAGCCGTGTACGTGTGGAGAAGGGGAATATTCTTACTTTCAGCCAAAGAGATTTGCCCTAGGCTTGTTGAGAGAATGAAGACTTAAAATAATTTGGACCTTATGTTGGCATAATTTTCATATGTAACACCTCTGGGGTGTTTGTTCTTTATTTAGTAAATAGAAACTGCCTGTTGGGTTCCATTGGCACCATTCCACCAAGTAGCATTCCATAATGTTGCATGTGAGTCAGTTTTTTCCATTGGCATACCATTCGAAATTTCCTCATTATAGAGAAATATCCTACCGCATTCACAACTAGAGTCACCAAACTGGATATATGAGTAGCTTGGCCTGAACAACTCTAGATGGTTGGCCAATTCTTACCTGCATTACATTACCTGGTAACTCCGGGGAAGTTGCATAAGGCCCTACAAAGAAGATCTGTGATTGTAAACATATTTTCCACGCAATTTTGGAATGCTCAAATGTAAGAAAATAGCAATGACCAGGTGATGGATTCCTTAAAATCAGAGACCTTGTCTTATTTCTCTTTATTTCTCCATTGCCAAATAAAATACCTGACATACATACACACATACATACATATCAAATATATATCATATACTATTCAGCAAGTTTATTAATAGGAACAGTAATTGATTGGCTTAAGAGAATGAAATATGAGGTTTTCCATCTGAATATCCTCTCTGCAAACTTAAATCTCAATGTAGACATTATCTCCTTTGGTATTTGGCACTCTCCCAATTACTACATTTCTATCTGTTATGCTCTTGTATATTTGTCTCTTTCTCCAGCTACCTAAAGAAACAAAGCAAAATGAAACAAAACAATAACAAACTTTAAGATAGGGACTGACCCTTGTCTACCAGTATTCAAGCTTTTAACACTGTACTTGCTACAGAAAAGGCATTCAATATATTTTTTAATAAACAAGAGAAATAACATGTCCTGTGTATTTAGGAATCATTTCATACAGAAAAGCAAAAATCGGCTTTTATTTATTTAGGTTCCTGGTTTCAAAACCAACAAATCTAGTATTAACCGAATAGCTACAAGATCATGTGAATGGCACAAGATCATGTAAAAAATAGAAAACCAGATGAGAAAGTGTCTTAGACTGTACAGCATATGAACACATGTCAGAGTTGGGTGCTGAAAGCAGTGGATGTGCTGATTATTCTCCACTGAAGCTGGTATGTAGTAGTTTGGAGGGGGAAATTTTAGGACCTTGTCAAAGGGGGAAACCAAATAGAAGAGTAAAGGGAAAATATTTTTCTTCTATTCCCTCTTGGGCCGCCGCCCAAAATTCAGATTTGGGGGGAATACTTAATCTCAGGAGTCTTAAGAATCTTTTAACTCAACTAGATTGATAGGTAAAATACATAATTCTATGGCAATCTATGCAATATTGGGCAAGATGTAATTTAACAGCAATGCTCATTCATTACAGATTCTAGGGTGAAGTTTGATGATTTCAAATAGGAAGTATTATGCCATATTGCACGATGGCCAATGTTTTCATTGAGATCCTAAGCAGTAAGTCATTCTTCCCATCAAAAGGTATTTAAGATGCTCCTCCTATGGCCAAAATACAAAATGCTCATTAGTCCAGAAAGGGCACACACACACACACACACCCAAAACAACATGCCACTGACATAGAGGGCTCAGGCTAGAGAGATAAGGACCTATAATATCACAGAACCATTCTAAATGATTAGTAGTAAGGCAGGTGGCTAGCACAGAAAAGCTTCAACGGAAATTGGCCATTAGACTTTTTACTTAAAGGTTGTACTTGAAGGGATCCAGTTTCAGCTTTCTACATATGGCTAGCCAGTTTTCCCAGCACCATTTATTAAATAGGGAATCCTTTCCCCATTTCTTGTTTTTGTCAGGTTTGTCAAAGATCAAATAGTTGTAGATATGCGGCATCATTTCTGAGGGCTCTGTTCTGTTCCATTGATCTATATCTCTGTTGTGGTACCAGTACCATGCTGTTTTGGTTACTGTAGCCTTGTAGTATAGTTTGAAGTCAGGTAGCGTGATGCCTCCAGCTTTGTTCTTTTGGCTTAGGATTGACTTGGCAATGCGGGCTCTTTTTTGGTTCCATATGAACTTTAAAGTAGTTTTTCCCAATTCTGTGAAGAAAGTCATTGGTAGCTTGATGGGGATGGCATTGAATCTATAAATTACTTTGGGCAGTATGGCCATTTTCACGATATTGATTCTTCCAGCCCATGAGCATGGAATGTTCTTCCATTTGTTTGTATCCTCTTTGATTTCATTGAGCAGTGGTTTGTAGTTCTCCTTGAAGAGGTCCTTCACATCCCTTGTAAGTTGGATTCCTAGGTATTTTATTCTCTTTGAAGCAATTGTGAATGGGAGTTCACTCATGATTTGGCTCTCTGTTTGTCTGTGATTGGTGTACAAGAATGCTTGAGCTTACACCTTATACAAAAATTAATTCAAGATGGATTAAAGACTTAAATGTTAGACCTAAAACCATTAAAATCCTACAAGAAAACCTAGGCAATACCATTCAGGCCATAGGCGTGGGCAAGGACTTCATGTCTAAAACACCAAAAGCAATGGCAACAAAAGCCAAAATTGACAAATGGGATCTCATTAAACTAAAGAGCTTCTGCACAGCAAGGGAAACTACCATCAGAGTGAACAGGCAACCTACAGAATGGGAGAAAATTTTTGCAACCTACTCATCTGACAAAGGGCTAATATCCAGAATCTACAATGAACTCAAACAAATTTACAAGAAAAAAACAAACAACCCCATCAAAAAGTGGGCAAAGGACATGAACAGACACTTCTCAAAAGAAGACATTTATGCAGCCAGAAAACACATGAAGAAATGCTCATCATCACTGGCCATCAGAGAAATGCAAATCAAAACCACAGTGAGATACCATCTCACACCAGTTAGAATGGCCATCATTAAAAAATCAGGAAACAACAGGTGCTGGAGAGGATGTGGAGAAATAGGAACACTTTTACACTGTTGGTGGGACTGTAAACTAGTTCAACCATTGTGGATGTCAGTGTGGCGATTCCTCAGGGATCTAGAACTAGAAATACCATTTGACCCAGCCATCCCATTACTGGGTATATACCCAAAGGAGTATAAATCATGCTGCTATAAAGACACATGCACACGTATGTTTATTGTGGCACTATTCACAATAGCAAAGACTTGGAACCAACCCAAATGTCCAACAACAATAGACTGGATTAAGAAAATGTGGCACATATACACCATGGAATACTATGCAGCCATAAAAAATGATGAGTTCGTGTCCTTTGTAGGGACATGGATGAAACTGGGAAACATCATTCTCAGTAAACTATCGCAAGGACAAAAAACCAAACACCGCGTGTTCTCACTCATAGGTGGGAATTGAACAATGAGAACTCATGGACACAGGAAGGGGAACATCACATTCCGGGTACTGTTGTGGGGTGGGGGGTGGGGGGGGCGGGGACAGCATTAGGAGATATACCTAATGCTAAATGACGAGCTAATGGGTGCAGGAAATCAACAGGGCACATGGATACATATGTAACAAACCTGCACATTGTGCACATGTACCCTAAAACTAAAGTATAATTAAAAAAAAATAAAAATAAAAATAAAATTAAAAAAAAAAAAAAAAAAAGGTTGTACTTGAGCTAGTAAAACATAGACAAACAATAAAGAATTTGGTAAAGTTTCCAGAAAAGTGGACATGCAAAAAAAGACAGCACAAAGCAACACAATGTGGGGGCATAGAGGAGGGTCCCCAGGTTGTGAAATCAAAACACCACTTGAATTTGATCTATTTCCTAGATCAACCTGATTAGGATTGTTACTAGTTCTACAGACAGGATGATCTGAAGGTTGATATAATCCTCGTATATCTTTTAGAATTTATTGTACCTATAATATGTACATGTGTATATGTATGTATATAATATGGACTTGTAATACCTTCACATACATCTACTTATGTATAATGAACTGTACATAATTCTCTTTATGGAGTAGGCATTTATTAATTTTAACAGATACTGTTGTTTCTTTCAAAAAATTCCAAGTTTAAAACCCTATTTATAGATCATGTCTATTTTCTCCCATTATTGATTTACTGTATATATCCATCTATGTGTCTTCAAGTCAAATGGGCCCTATTTGTCCTGACAATAAATACTCTGACACTCAGAGTAGACAAAATTAGTTGTGTATTATTCCTCACTGAGTTCTGACATACTGAAAAATTCTGATTGATTATGCTACACCCATACACTATCTCAAGGATAAAGTCATGATAAACAGTGGTATTAGAAAAATGTGGAGAGGAGTGCAGACCTGAGTACTAACAGATTTTGGAGGAAACTGATGTCCACCTAATGCCCTCTTACAGACTTTAATATATCTTCCACTCTGTTGACTCTCCATGGGATATACCTGACATACTTCAGCATAAAGAGGTAGAAAAAATATGAGTTTTGGGGCCCAGCATAGGAGGATTCAATCCCTATTCTACCTTTATGGACAAATGATTAATCTTCCTGAATGCCAATTCATCATTCTAGCAGATACAGAGAATACAGGGCTGTTTGATGTTCAAATGTAATCATCTGTACACAGAGAAGAAGCAGTAAGTGCCTAACGCATTTTAAGGTTATTTAGTCAATAAGTGAACTAAAACCATGTTGTTCTATAATTAATTCTGAATTCAAAGCAGCCACAAATGCAGTTCAAATTGCTTAATCAAACATATCTTAGATCCTTTTTTTCAATATGAAAAATATAGAAAGGAGGTTTTCTTTGACCCTTTTTCCTGAAATTTCTTACTTTGCAGCTCTTGAATGAAAAATACCAGGTTCATTTAACAATTTAGGATTTTGTCATTGTTTATATTGAGTTCTTACTTTAATTTCTAATATTTACAGATGCTTATACCTCTGAATATTTATTTCTAAAGTTTTATCATACCCTTAAGAAAGAGTACCCTCCTCTCCCTTCTTAAACAGTTTATTTCTAACCCGCTATTTCAATGGTTTCAGTTTATTGAGGTCTGTTTTCTCAGGCACTTTCTTATGTATGGTATCAATTTGGGCATCTGTTTCCCTGTGGATAAGGTTTCAATTTGGTTAGGTGGCAAATTCATTGGCAGCTGTTACTTTTTTCTTTTTGAGACGGAGTCTTACTCTGTCACCAGACTGGAGTGCAGTGGCGCAATCTTGGCTCACTGCAACGTCTACCTCCTGGGTTCAAGCGATTCCCTTGCGTCAGCCTTCCGAGTAGCTGGGACTGCAGGCACACGCCACCACGCGGGGCTAATTTTTTGTATTTTACTAGAGACGGGATTTCACCATGTTGGCCAAGGCAGCTCTTACTTTTTAAAATATCCCCCAAATCTCCTAGCACAGTAGTGGGCAGATAGTAAATGTTTGACATGGATTTGCTTGTCGGATTTAATTGAAAAACAAAACAAAACAAAACAAAACAAAACAAAACAAAACAAACTTTATGCTCAAGTATCTGAGCCAGGGACGGACCATAAACCCAAAGCTTGAGTTTGGTGCTCATTTACGTCTTGTCAAATCCTGAGATATAACATGCAATCCTGATAACTTACACCAAAATCATGCCAACTGTGACTCATTGCTCTGGAATTTCAGAAAGTCTTCCCTACTATTACCTGTCTTAACTTGAAGTTTCCTCATTTCTAAATCCCATTTCATGAAAAGAGGCCCTAGAATATAGTCTTCTGGAAATAAGTACCTCATCTTTCTTAAGATACTGTCATAAGGTTAAATAATTAATAAGGATATTCCAGAGCCTAACAGTGGTTAAAGGCGGATGGAGGAACTGGATTTTATTTAGAACAATTTCTCATGTGAATAAATGTTTACCTAAGGTAGTAAGCCAGGGAAGTTCCCTCAAAAATTTGGAGAGGAGACAGGAAAAGGGGCAGATCAGAAAAACAGGAAGGACATAATGTAACTTCCAATTTTAAGTTCTGTGCTTGTGTATATGAATTCCAGATCTGATGCAAGTGCAAAGGTTATGGGATTAAGGCATCAATCTTTTTCTAGAGTAAGTTTATTATTTATCCCTGCATTTCAACATCTAAGTACAGAGCCACAAAAACATTTGTTGTGTTGAAAAAACATTTTTGTGTAACTGGTCTTTTAAGAAGTAGTTTATTGATCAAGGTACAATAGGGCCCAAATTAAAATTTTGACAGTTCAGAGAGAAATATTGCTAATAATATTGCAAATAGTACAATATTAAGACAAAATGGTTGGATTACAAAGCGGTATCTGTGGGCTTGAGTTTTCACTCCATCATTAACCAGCCAGTAGTGGTTTGAGACACTACTCACACTCTATTGTCCTTATTTTCCTTTTTTTGTAAATAAGCATGTTAAATCTCTGGACTTTTTTCTAATTTATAAATCGTCAATTCTCTCTTAGATTAAAAAAATAGGTTTTCCAAAATACTTTCATTCTATTTCCTTTTGTTTAAGTAAACTTTAGGTGAATTATATCTTGTGGGAAAGATAAAGAATGTTCATTGTTTTCTAGGATTTACTAATTGAATTAAACTTCACTACGTCTCTAAAGAGGGTAGAGAAGAGATAATCTAACATTTATGGAATGCATAAACTTTTCACCTTCATTTCATTCTCCACCAAAGCATTATAAAGTGAAAATTTTCTCCATTTTACAGTTAAGGAAACTGAAGCTCAGAGAACTCAAGTAACATGCCTAAGGCCACAGAGCAGGTAGGAACTGGGCAGTGCCAGCCTCTGCTCTTGAGGTCTGTCTGACTTAAAAGCCTATGTGACTGAGGTCCATAGAACCAGGAGACTTCCTTAATTTTGTAGTAAACCCATATCTTTGGGCCCGGGAAGAAAACACAAGGTTTTTTTTTTTTTTTTTTTGGCATAGAGTATAAGCTCAGGCTGAGGGCAGGATGCAGGAAAATATCCTTCTGTAAAATAACTTTTTATGCCAGAACTAGATTATCATAGTTTAAAAATGATGAAATATAAAATTGAGCTTGTTGTATTTACAATTTTTTATTAAATTCTTGTAATACACTTGATTTTTCTAGAGAATATCTCAGAATGAACGCATTCTATACACTAGAAATTGATGAAACATTTTTGTGAGTATAGATTTTATTTTTCCAGCTTTATTGAGGTATAATTGACAAATAAAAATTGTGTGTATTTAAGGTACACACGATGATGACTTGATTAAAACTGTTTTTTCCAAACTAGAGATCCTAGCCTCTCCAACTTCCTAACACTCTGCCGCTCATGTACGTGATATCTGGAGTATGATAGGGGGCTTAATCTCAAACTTTATTTTTTCTTATAAAAAGTAATTTTCTTATCTAGAAATAATTTGGAATACTTTCTTAGATGAGAGCACACCACTTTATTCTCCCAAGGCTCCTCTACACATGCACTGTACTGCCTTTTGATTTAGGAAAGAATTATTTTTTTTCCCCTCTGAACTTCCCTTGTGTTTTGTTTTTATGTTCTGAGTTTGTGTTGGCTTTCAGCCTTCTGTTCCTTTTGTTGTGTTTGACCTGGTGCCAAATGAGAGTCAGCACTTAAGTTGTAAGTATCGTTTTCTAACACAGTGACAGAAGGAAAACTCCGCCTTCCACACCCACTACTAATTACCATATTGCTACAAAACATGACATTGCATCCTTCACCCATCAGTTGTGAATTTTTGTTTTCCGCAGCTCTCATTTCTCCAAAAATGTGTTTGAGCCACTTGGAAAATATGCCTTTAAGCCATTCAAGAACTCAAGGAGCTCAGAGATCATCTTGGAAGCTGTGGCTCTTTTGCTCAATAGTTATGTTGCTATTTCTTTGCTCCTTCAGTTGGCTAATCTTTATTTTTCTCCAATTAGAGGTAAGGAGGCAATTGTACCTAAGGTTACTATTTGCTATAATCCTCTATTTATTTGTTTTCTAGTTATTATCATTGTCACTCAGTATTGTTAGCAATAGTTGGAAGGAAGAGATGTGTATACATAATGTAAATACGATTCTAATATTGTCATGACATGGCTTTTGAAGTTTATCTAAAGGTTTTGAGATAAAAGGTATCAGAAAATGCTAAATGTTAGCTGCAGAACTCTGATAGAGAGAATTGGTTAAGCCAATTGACAGGGGCCTGTGGAGTATTTTTCCCTCCCTCTGCTATAGCTCTTGGTAGAACAAAAAAGGTAAAAATATGAATGAATATCAAGGAATGGGATGCAAGCTATAGTCTTATTTATGGAAAAGACTTAAAAAAATAGTGAAAGACAGGATTAAGTAAATGACAGGTGGTTTGTGTGTCTTTGAGGTGGGAAGTGGCCCTGAGCTAGGCATAAGAAGATCTGGATTCTGGTTCTGGGTCTCCTAATAACCAGCTGTATACATTTGATAAAGACATTTAATCTCTCTAGTTTGCAGCTTCTTTATCTAAAAAAAAAAAACAAAACCAAAAAACCGGTGGTAGGGGAATGGATTTATTATGATGTTTCTTCTAGCTATAAAATGTCATGATCAAGAATTTATTTAAGGGTAGTATGAAGAATAAATGCCTAAGTCATTCAAAAGCAGGGAACAATGACTTTAGATTGAGTTGATCAGGGAAGACTTCATGGAGGAAGGAGAAAGCCCATATCTATTTGGGAAGCCCCTGATGCTTGTCAGGAATTTCCCATTGAGATGCAGGCCAAGTTGTGGGCCTAGACAATGGGATGGTACACTGGGAATGGAGATTAGTTTTGTTCTTTACTAAAAAATCTTTCCTCACAGTTGACTACATAGCACTGATCAAAAAGAAAATAAGAGATGCTTTATTTATTTCAGGATTTAGCCTATTTCTGGCTAAATTTGAAGACTCTAAGTTTTGGGGAGAATAAAGTGGTATATGTCCATCTGAGAAAGAGCTGAAATGTGACTGCAGAAACACTTTTCTTAAGGGAACTGACCAGCAAAGATTTCAAAGATATAGTTCTACCACTTAAGATAAGTAAAAGTAATTGAGAAAAGATGCAGGAGGAAGCAGTCCCCTATTGATATTAATTTAGTGTAGGTAGAGCTTTGGCCAATTTTTCCACAGTAGCCCATTAATTTGTATTCCATAACTATGTACAAGGCTTATGTGCAACAGAGGCATTTCTAATTACAACCCTGCTCTCTCAAGAAATGTATGAAGCAGAAGTGTGAACTTTCTGGGTCAGTGAAGTTGAAAGAAAGAATTGTCAGAAATTCTTAGTGTCTAGATTTCTGAAGAAGAGGAAGGGTGAGAATAGCAATAACTTAAATTTGGAAATGCTTCTTTCTTCTAAAAATTATAAGATTAATTAGCCAGATAACCCTGAAGAACACTGAATATAAGCATCATCAGTTCCTACATATGACTCGGGAATGAATACACAGATGCCATTCCCAAAGGCACCCAGTAGTTCTTGCAAAGGGAAAGAGAAAGTCTAATAATGGCAGATCATCTGGGACACCTCTCTTCAGAATCAAACTGGATTAGTCCCATGTGTTTGAGCTCTGATTCTGGTTTCTCTCTCCTACAGCCAGTTTCTCAATGAAAGGTTCTGCCTCTAAAGATAACCCAGAGTTTGTTCCAAATTTGGGGAAGTATAAAATGTTTTTAGAATATTGTTCTGACAGGACACTTGCAGGATTTGTTTCTATGGGAAAAGCCAGTGGCCTGGCCAGCCATGCATGATATTAGCTTCTGCATTTCACTTTCCACTTACCTGTACTTCCCTTTCCCTACTGACCACAAATAAATATCTCTGGAAAAGAGGTCTGAGAGGCTGGCAGATAGTGATTCATTATGATGTGGCCACTTCCACATTCTCACAATACCCATGAACCTTGAAGTTTTATTTTGGTCTCCACTCTAGTTTTTATATACAAAGTCCCACTTTCCAGATTGTCTAGACACTACTTTAAAAAGTGTACACTTAAAAAAAGTGTAACAGTTTAAAAAGTGTTAGATGGGAAGCTTGGCTCCTTGGGTCAATTTTTTTCTTTTTTCCTCTCTTCTTTGAGAAAATATTTAACTAAAAGGATAGCTGTGATTCCAAGGAGTTTGATCAATCCCTCAGTGAAAATAATCTCACAGGAATTATCACTAAGAAACCAAATGTTCAGCAGCGTCTCCTGCTTCAGCAAAATAAAGGATACTTTCAGAAGGGGAAGTTGTACTTAAAAGCAGAGCAGATTTTATTTTCACTGATGATTTGATTAGGGTTGGTTTGGAGAGAGAATGATTGTTTTGGCCATTTTGAGCCCAACTATGTAAATCTAGCCTTAAATCAAGAAGAAGTTACAAAAGCAACTGATCCTTCTAAGCAAAAATAACTAACCCATATGTGTCTTTAAAAGTGGATATTTACTACTTCCAAACATCAGCAGAATTATAAATAGAAACTTCCCCCACAGAGTGGTAGGGGTGAGAGTTTTGACCCAGACAGGCTGGGTGTGGATCTCATTCTTGCGTTTTATTGGCTGCATGACCTTAGGCTAGTTACTTAATCCCTCTCATCCTCATTTCCTCATCTGCAAAATGAGCAAGCTAATTTTTATAGATTTGTGATAAGGATTAATGAGACAGTAGAGTATTTAACACATAGTAGGCTCCCAGTAGATGGTAGTGATTAATATTTGCCCCATTACTATTAATGAGATAATAATGGGCAAAAATTTAACAAAATCGTTTAACAATATGGATAGTCTTTGCCTACCTATATCACTCTCTCAATCCTAGACTATATCTCACAGCCAAATTGATGATTTTGCAATTAGATGGATCTTTAGTGGTGGCAATAATTAGAGAGTATCACAGTGATGGTCTCTGTAGCACTAAATAGACATAAAGCAGCCTGCGGTACATTATCTGGAATTTCTGACTCTGGAAATTAGTTTGGCCTTAGGTTGTCTATAGCTTTAGGTTTCTCTGAACACATCTCATATATGCTGGTAGATGGTGCAGATACTATCTGTGGCACATATTTTGGCACTCATTCATATTTAGATTGTTACCAAATTGCTTTGGGTGTGTAATCATGTCTTTGTAGAAAGATTATAAACTTCTTGAGAAGCAAGGACCAAAAATTACATTTGTTTCTCATGCTTACAATGCTGTACAATGTTGGGAATATGGGTGCTTAAATTGTAGTTCAATTCTTCATTACAATCACCATCATCACCCAAACAGCTAATATTTATTGAACAGGTCCAGGCAGGATATCTAGGCAAAGCCCTTCTTAAAAACGACCTCATTTAACCCCAACAACTTAAAAAAAGCCAGGTGCTACTATTTCTCCCATTTTATAGATGAGGAAATTGGGGTTAAGGGAGTCTTTGTCACGTCCCTATCATGGGTTGAACTAAATTGAATTTCAACATCTCTTCCAGGAAACACCAAAATGAGGATGAAATAATTGCAAGAGGCCAGGCACAGTGGCTCACGTCTATAATCCCAGCACTTTTGGAGGCTGAGGCGGGTAGATTGCTTGAGCCCAAGAGTTTGAGACCAGCCTGGGCAACATGGCAAAACCCTGTCTCTACAAAAAAATACAAAAAAAATAGCTGGGCATGGTGGCATGCACCTGTAGTCCCAGCTACTCAGGGGGCTGATGTGGGAGAATTGGTTGAGTCCAGGAGGATGAGGCTGTAGTGAACTGAGATCACACCACTGCACTCCAGCCTGGGCAACGGAATGAGACCTTGTCTCAAAAAAATAACAACAGCAACAACAACAACAAAAACAAGTGTAGGGAATCAAAAAATTTATTTCCTAGAATAGTGGCTTTCAGACTTTTTAATTGCACCTCCCTCTCAATAACATATTATCAGTATAATTCCCAACATTTGTATGCTAATTATCATACTATATACAACTACTAATAATATATGCACTAAAGAGATACCCAAAATAGATATTTATAAGGGTGAGCCAAATAATATGTTTAATGTAGCTCTCACAATGCAAAACCATTTTGCTTTCACCAAAATGTTATATTTTCTATAATCGTTAATATATAATATAAACATTACTAAAATAAGTAAAATATTTTAATGTGATAAGTGCATTCATTTTATTTTTTAATCTTTGCTTAACACGATGTGATACAGCAATTTGAAGTTTGATATGTTAATTTACCTTGTTTCATGATTTTGACTATCATGACTGAAAAATTACCCGACAAATATAGATTAAAATGGAAGAACACATCTTTGGATATTCTTATCATGTTATACCACTTAATTTTCAATCCATCATTCAATGATGGATGTCTCTCTTTCCTTCCTTCCACAACTAAACTCCAAGATCTATAGCTTTAACACCTCTCTTGCATAAACTCACTCACTTGCTTGTCTCTATCTTCATTATACTCTAATGACAAAAGCTCGACTGTGGAAAACCTCCAATGCTGATTAAATCCAACTGCTCTGGTTCTTTCACTGTTGAATATATCTGAAGAAAAACATAAAACTTTTTGAAAGGTCTTACTTTAAATTCACAGCCACTGCCTTCAAGTGGATTTCAGTGTTGCTCTGGAAACAACCCATGTTTCCCCAGTCCATTCACTCTCCTCTACTGGATGATTTCATACCTTTAGCTTCTCTTCAAACATCTAATAACTCTTCCCCATTCTCACTCTCCACTGATAACGTTGCCTCCATATTTCAAGAGAAAATAGAAGTAGGGAGAAAAGAAGTTCCAATATCAACAACTCATTGGCATTTGTGTCCAGGTATACTGTTGTTCTGTCTTGTCACTATGGATAAATTGTCCATGCACCTATCCAAGCCATCTATGAACTAAATCTTATCCTCTCTTACCTACTCAGGGACATTGCTCCAACAGTTCTCTCCTTGCTCTTACATATTATGCCTCATCCATTTTACAGAAACATTTCCATCAAATGGCAATAGAAAAACATATTGTCATTTCTCTCCTATTAAAACATAACAACAACAACGAAAAACCTCTTTGATCTCTCATCCTCATCCAAACTCTACTCATTTTTTTCTGCTCTCCCTACAGCAAAATTCCTCCAACTTCTCTTTTCCCATTTACCCTTAAATTTATTCTAAGCTTCTGCCCTCTTCACATATCACAGAAACTAATTTTGTCAAGAACTCCAGTGACTACCATGTTGCCCACTCTATCAGTCAATTCACTGTACTCTTCTTACTTGATCTATCAACAGCATTTGACATCAGCTGATCACTCGTCCTCCATGAAATTCTTTCTTTTCTTGGCTTCCAAACATCAGACTCTCCTAGTTTCCGTTCAGACTCAGCTTTTCCTTTCTGTTGTCCCTTGCTTGTTCTTTCTCATTCTCTGACCCCTAAACATCACAACGTCCCAGTATTTCTCTCCATCTACACCCACTAACTTGATGGTCTCATACAATCTCACTCCTTAAAACATCAACTATGAGCTTAAGACTCCTAAATGCATATTACCAGAGCTCCTTAAATTTCAGCCTGCTTGACACACTTACTTGGATTTATAATAAGCATCACAAACTAACATGTTCAAAACCAAACTCATCATTGTTCCCCTCCCCATTTATTCCTCTTACATCTTATCCATTTTAGTGAATAACAACTTTATCTTTCCAATTATGCAGGCCTAAAATACCGGAGTCATCTTTGTCTCTTCTCATTCCCTACCCCATATGCATGTCAGGAACTTCTGTTGGCTCTATTTTCCAACCAAGTATCACCATCTCCACAGCTAGCACCTTGGTCAGAGGCACCATGCTTTCTTGCCTAGATGAATGACTGTAATGATCTCTTAGCTAGTCTTACTACATTTGCCCTTGCCTCTGTTTAATTTGTTCCTAGCACAGCAGCCAGAGAAATCCTACAAAAGAAAGTGTGCAACATGTTTAAGTTCAAAAAGTCTTTTAAGCACTTTGCCATTAGGAAACCAATAACCTTTGGGTGATACAAAAAAATGTTTGTGGTTATGCCTTAATTTACTACAAAGTATTTTTGAGCATTTAGCATTAATTACTTGTATTTGGAAAATTAACCACACGGATGGCATCTTGTAGCATGTGAACTGCCTTACATTGCAATAGTCTGAAACTTGGAAATGTTTTTCAGGGTATCTCAGATACCGTATATGACATGTAGTTATCTGAATATTATATGTGGGTGGCTTCATCAATCTGAGTGGTAAATATTTCTAGGGCTTAATTTACTATTTTAAATAAAATAAACATAAATAGAAGCTTCGTTATTTTCCTTTCACATGCCAACAGATCACCTCATGCAGTCACTGGGGTGTGGAAACTGCTATTTTGTTGAAAAACTTTTAGATCCCAAGGTTGGTGGGGGGGGGTCCAAATCAAATAGTTGTCCTGTAGGTATAGATTAGGTAATGGAATGAGATCTTGACCTTTGTCTAAAAGACCCAAAAGGGAAGCTAGGTAATAAAAGGTAAAGGATGGAGCCACCGAACTTTAAAGGGAGGCTGAGAGGGCTGAGACATGGTGAAGGAGGGATTTTTTAATGGTTATAGAATAGTAGTTTGCTTCAGGAATCCAAAGCTCTAAATAAATCAATCAAAAAAGTTAATGACACTGTCATCATCCTAATCAATTCATCTTCTCTTTCCCCAACAGACTGCTAAGGAGCCCTGTATGGCTAAGTTTGGTGAGTAACCTATCTTGTATGTCTCTCACTTTTCTTAGTATTTGATGCAAGAAGGCAGGTGTCAGTGATCTCAAGAAAACCTGTATTTTCTTTTATTCATTTTTCAGCTACTATGTATAATTACTTATCATGTACTGGGCAGTTGCCGAAGGGCTGACGCTCTCAGCTAAACCAGGCAAAAGAAGCCCATGCCCTGATAAAGCTTATATTGAGGGCTGCATCTCTGGCCAGGAACGAACATCTCTCTTACTGGCCTATGAATCTGAGATCCAGGAATCTCCTTTTAATTCTGTGTTTTAATAAACACAACAAGTTTCAGATTTTTACAACCTTTCCTTAAAGTCTTTCTCACGTTTCACATATTGCTAATGTCCAGTGGAGTATGTGAGAGAGTGCCATTGTTGTTTCTAAATGTATAGAAGAGCAATGAGTTGGAAAAGTGGCCACTTCCTCTACTCTTCTAAGCTTAGCTTCTGAGTCATTTTCCCTTGTAGTCACCTGATATTTGCTTAGAAAACACACCAGTTTGCAGTTACACTGAGCCTTAGATTCTTAGAATACATGCAAAATTTCAGATAAATACATTTTTTGAAGTTGTTTATAGGTTTCAGGCCAAACATACATTTTCAATTGAGAACAGACCATTTCTAGAGTTAACTCTGCAACCCCTGTGTTCCTGTATAGTTTAAACCAGTAGGTTTCCTTGGCTTGTGGGAATTAGAAAATTTCCTTTTGCTTGTCTCTTTCTTTGTGTTTTGTTTTTGTTTTGCCCGTAAGTGGAATGGAATGCACGGTATGTGTGAAATTCTACCTTGATGTGGTAAAAGTTGAGAAACTCAAGTGATGCTAAGGTGGTCTTTAAGTGACCCCCTTTCACAGAATTAAATGGGAGAACTAATGACACTTCTTCCTGGTGACCTGCCTATTGCCTATTACATGTCAAGGAAGAAGAAATTTACTGGGCTCTGAACTCATTGGCGATACTGGGTGGCTTTGTCTTTTGTTCTAGTGATCGCTGTTTTCATTCTCCTCCAGAATCTACCTTCAGAGTCTTATATTAGTCATTTATATGAATGAGAATTGAAGTAAAAATGTTACCTCTTCCAGGGTGTTTTCTCATCAAGTTTTCTTTTTAATTATGGGACAAAGGACAAAAATTATGGAGAACTGCAGAACAGATAAGCATTCTAGGTGGTAAAAGCACCTCCTGGGGCTGTGAGATCACACTGCTGTGCAAAACCAAGTAATGTTAGGCAAACATTTAAGTTTCGTATGTGCTAATGAAAATGAATGATTAGGGCTTTACCTTTCCTTTACCATTTGGGACAGTATTGCACTAGGGATCCTTATATTTAAATAGTCAAGTTATTTCTATTTATAAACTCATAAATTTACCATTAGCTATTTTTGGGGGGTTTATTTAATGAATCCTAAGAAGGTCTTAAATGATATATACCTACAAACTGAGGAGTAGAGCCATAATTTAGACACAAAGCACCTGGAAGTATCGTTCAATCAATAAATATTTATGGAACATCTACCAGGTACCAGGGACTTTTTCAGGTGCTGAAAATACAGGAATGAACAAAATAGAGATATACTTGTCCTAAAAAATTTTACATTCGAGGTGATACAAGATGGACAATAAACAAATGAACAATTTAGTTTATAACATCCTAGACACTGACACACTTTATGAAGAAAACTCAAGCAAGGTAAAAGGAGAGAGTGATAGGAGAACACTTTTTAATATAGCTTAATCAAGGAAAGCCTCACTGATAAAATGATAAACAGCCAGTGGTATTTACACAGAAAATGCATGGAAAGGCATGGACTGCCAACCCTGGTTTTCAAAATTTTGGCTTGTGATGTCTTTCTCCATTAGTCTTTTCTTCTCCTTTCTTTTTCCCACAAATATTAATCGACAAGAGATGCTAAGTCACCTAACTCATTTTTCTATTCCAAATTCTTTTCCTTAGAATGCTCCAAGCAAGAAATACTCTTTGGATTTGCAATTTCTCTAAAACAAGGAGTAGATAGGTACTTAAAATAGAAAAATTCTTCTTGAAGAGAACTAGTGTAGATCAGGTAAAGAAACAACACATATGTGGTAAATAATTAACTACAATCTGGAAAAGGATGAAATAATGAAATAACTATGCTTTCATCTTTTTTATCCCTTGTATATTTCTTATAGGACCATTACCCTCAAAATGGCAAATGGCATCTTCTAAACCTCCTTGTGTGAATAAGGTGTCTGACTGGAAGCTGGAGATACTTCAGAATGGCTTATATTTAATTTATGGCCAAGTGGCTCCCAATGCAAACTACAATGATGTAGCTCCTTTTGAGGTGCGGCTGTATAAAAACAAAGACATGATACAAACTCTAACAAACAAATCTAAAATCCAAAATGTAGGAGGGACTTATGAATTGCATGTTGGGGACACCATAGACTTGATATTCAACTCTGAGCATCAGGTTCTAAAAAATAATACATACTGGGGTGTCATTTTACTAGCAAATCCCCAATTCATCTCTTAGAGACTTGATTTGATCTCCTCATTCCCTTCAGCAAATGTAGAGATGCCAGTGGGTGGATTGGAGGGAGAAGATTTTCAATTTCTAGAGTTTGTCTGTCTACAAAAATCAACACAAGCAGTACTCCTCTGCATGTGAATTTTCATCTATCATGCCTATCTGAAAGAAACTCAGAGGAAGAGCCAAAGACTTTTGGTTGGATCTGCAGAGATACATCATTAATCCATGATAAAATAAATATGGATGACAGAGGATATGTGCTTTTCAAAGAATTTTTATCTAATTCTTGAATTCATGAGTGGAAAAATGGAGTTCTATTCTCACGGAAGATTTACCTGCTATGCAAAAAGGATCTGGGGCAGTAGCCTGGCTTTGTTCTCATATTCTTGGGCTGCTGTAATTCATTCTTCTCATACTCTCATCTTCTGAGACCCTCCCAATAAAAAGTAGACTGATAGGATGGCCACAGATATGCCTACCATACCCTACTTTAGATATGGTGGTGTTAGAAGATAAAGAACAATCTGAGAACTATTGGAATAGAGGTACAAGTGGCATCAAATGGAATGTACGCTATCTGGGAATTTCTCTTGGTTTTATCTTCCTCAGGATGCAGGGTGCTTTAAAAAGCCTTATCAAAGGAGTCATTCTGAACCGTCACGTAGAGCTTTGTGAGAACTTACTGTTGGTGTGTATGTCTAAACATTGCTAATTATAAAGAAAGAGTAACCATTAGTAATCATTAGGTTTAACCCCAGAATGGTATTATCATTACTGGATTATGTCATGTAATGATTTCGTATTTTTAGCTAGCTTTCCACAGTTTGCGAAGTGCTTTCGTAAAACAGGTAGCAATTCTATGAAGTTAATTGGGCAGGCATTTGGGGGAAAATTTTAGCGATGAGAATGTGATAGCATAGCATAGCCAACTTTCCTCAACTCATAGGACAAGTGACTACAAGAGGCAATGGGTTGTCCCCTGCATTGCACTGTCTCAGCTTTAGAATTGTTATTTCTACTATCGTGTTATAAGACTCTAAAATTTAGCAAATTCACTTTTCAGGAAGCATATTCCCCTTTAGCCCAAGGTGAGCAGAGTGAAGCTGCAACATATCTTTCCTTTACCAGAAAACTTTTTTTTTTTTTTTTTCCTGCCTGAATCAGGGAGACCTAGGATGCTGTTCAGGCTTATCCCAACCAAATTCCCCTCTTCACTTTGCAGGGCCCATCTTAGTCAAATGTGCTAACTTCTAAAATAATTAATAGCACTAATTCAAAATTTTTGGACTCTTAAATTAGCTACTTGCAGGTTCTTGTTGAAAGGTATATAATATTACATTGTAAACAAATTTAAAATATTTATGGATATTTGTGAAAAGCTGCATTATGTTAAATAATATTACATGTAAAGCTATTTAAAAGAATTTTTTTTTGTATTTTGCGTAACAAAAATTGCTCAGGAGCATGCTAAGCCTGAGGCCAAGTTGTTTCTTAGTACGACTTTTTAAAAAACATCTGCTGAGTAGCTACAGGGCCAAAGACTTGGAGAGCTTGTTTCTGTTGCATTTGCATATCTTCTCAGGAAATTAAAGTGTGTCATACATATGTGTGTGTGTGTATATATATATATGTATATATATAAAATCTTGGTGTTCTTGATCTTTGTTGTGTTATAATCAATGTGTGCTGTAGTGGGCTGGTGCTAGCTTATAAGTGCATATTATTAAATTTTCAGGAATGTTGCACTTTGGTTATTAATTATAGGCATTCTTGAAATTGGCTACGGTGGGAGTATTTATACCATGTAAATTGGCAAACACCACACATTTTCCTTTTGGACAGCTAGTTCACCAGCACACCACTGTGAAACTCTCCTTAATGACTCCTCTCTGCCCCCGCTTCATTCCTGGGATAATCATGGCAGACTAAGGGAGAAAATGAAATTGTAAAAATTTGACATACTGGTGATTTCTCAGGGCAAGCAGAGGTCACTGCAGCTGCAGCTAGAGGGATGACTACCAACAGGTGACCTTTAAATTTTCCTGATGTTATAATTTTAGCCTTTGTTTTCAATGTATACTGTTTTCCTGTTTCTTCACATAGTAGTCTGCATTTTAAATCTGTAAAAAAACATGCTGATAACTGGATTGCAGCTGATTTATCTGTGGGTCATCAGACTAGAGTTAGTAATCCAGGGAACACAAAGGTACATCATAGAAATCTTTGCCCATATGAAACACTGTTTGGCAAGTGTTAGGCAGAAGTGAGAGCTGGATGCAACTGGCTTTTCATCATAGCTGTTCCCATTTCTGATGAGTTAGTCAACAGTTTCACTTTCTGACTTTTACCTACCTCCTTTTCTCTACACTGCCCACATTCACCATCAAAGCCATTGTCAACCCTTCTCACACTGTTTTTGGCTTCCATTTTGCCCCATCAAACGAGAGCATGCTATATGACTGTGGATTAAGTTTCTGCTTCTGAAGACAGCAGTTAATTGAAAAGCAATGTAATCTACTCAACAAACTCCTCAGATGAAGTGTATCAGTACATCCTGAAAATGAAATTCCTGCCTTTGTATTCCATCCCAACTAGGCAATTTCATTTGGGAGGACATATTTTTATTAGAGAGAAGGAGAAGACAAAATCTGATTGACTGACAAGTTAACAGTTTAGAGATTTCCATCAGGTTGAAGCTATAAATGATGCTTTGGCACACGTTTACTCTTTGATCCAAAACGATGCATGCCTATTCTAGGGTTTACTTGTAATTCTGCGACAGTCACTCCACTGATTATGACTCTTCCATGAGTCTCCCATCTATGCATAGGAAATTTGTACATATGCCTTGCCCCTACAAACTAAGAGAGTATGAGCCCACGTCAATGTAGCAAGATTCTCCTGCCTCCACTACCAAGCAGTTGGCCTTTCTTTTCCAGACAGATTTTTTGGGTGGGGTCAGACTAGTCCAGTATCAGTTTTAGCTGTATCAGGTGGAGGCAGGCACCAGTTCTTTGTATCTCCTAATTGCAAGAAATATTTTTCAAAGCTACTTTAGAAATTCCCTTGAAGTCTCCTTACCAGGCTTCGGGTTAGAAAATTTTATTGCTCCCGGTTCTTCCTGCAAAAGAAAGTGGGTAAGGACTCACAGAATGGCCACAGCTCTCTCTAAGTGTTGTCATCAATACCTCCTTCTCCCTCTTCTGGCTTCATTTTATATCTTTTTTTTTTTTGACAGAATCTCACTCTGTCACCCATGCTGGAGTGCAGTGGCTCGCTGCAGCATCTTCCTCCTGGGTTCAAGCAATTCTCATGCCTCAGCCTCCCGAGTAGCTGGGACTACAGGCTCCCACCACCAGGCCTGGCTAATTTTTGTATTTTTAGTAGAGATGGGGTTTCATCATATTGGCCAGGCTGGTCTTGAATTCCTGGCCTCAAGTGATCCACCCAACTTGATCTCCCAAAGTGTTGGGATTACAGGCATGAGCCACAGCGCCCTGTCCTCATTTTATCTTTCATCTGGGTGAAATGTTTACAAGTGAGTGGACGGAGGGAACTTACTTCCCTTTACAAATTCTGCATATTGCAGGAGGACGAATTGTCTTACTCTCACTTTGGTAACCAGGTACCAATCATATTGTGTCTGTGTTGAAACTGTCAACAAGAGTCAGATTTTAACACTGAGTTTTACTTATATGTCCAAAAGGAATATTAAGGGCTTGTAATAAAATGCAGGAATACAAACACCTCCAAACCATCATCACAGAATCAATAATAAAATAGGGCTAAATCAAAGGTAGAGGGAGAGGAAAATCATTGTTCAGAAAAGTTAGACTTAAGAACATTATTACTAATTAACATAAAACATTGCTTTTAATTTCTTGATAGTCAAGAAAAATTAGATAAAAAATTAGAGAAAATATGCTATGTGTTGTGTCTTGGAGTGATAGCTCAGCTAAATGTTTTGAACTCCTTAAAGTTGATTACTGCTATCACAAACCAGTAAATTCAAATAAGATAAATGGAAGAACTTTGGGAGGCTGAGGCGGGCGGATCATGAGGTCAGGAGATCGAGACCATCCTGGCTAACACAGTGAAACCCCGTTTCTAGTAAATATACAAAAAATTAGCTCAGCATGGTGGCATGTGCCTGTAGTCCCAGCTACTCAGGAGGCTAAGGCAGGAGAATCGCTTGAACCCGAGAGGCGGAGGTTGCAGTGAGCCGAGATCGCGCCACTGCACTCCAGCCTGGCCAACAATGAGACTCTGTCACACACACACACACACACACACACAAAGATAAATGGAAGCATGCATTTTGCTATCTTGGGCATATTAAATCTGCTTAGAGTTCAGCACTAGGAAATAGTTTTATTCCCTTATAAAGGAAATAAAATCATTTAATCTAATTTTTTAAAGTACACTGGTTATTTAGAAAAAGAAACTTTTTCCTAGTGCTGAGCTCTAAGCAGATTTAACATGCAAGATAGCAAAATGCAGATTCTTCCTTTATCTTATTTGAATCTACTGGTTTGTGATAGCGGTAAACAACTTTAAGGAGTTCAAAACAGTTTATTTGAGCTATCACTCCAAGACACAACACACAGTAGTAGTGGTGAACCCAATTATGTTGTTTGAGCAAGTACATCAGAGGGTTTATTTGACCTGCCTTAAAGATCTTAGGAAGTGTCTGACAATAGGAAAACAAAAATTCAAAGAACAGGGTCTGTTAGATTAAACCAACTCCTCTATCTCTTCAATAGCATAATCACAATGGGAATCTCAGATTTCAGTGTTCAAGGTGATCATTTCCATCCAGCTTTGGTGTTATCCAAGGGCACCACAGGAGTGGCATGCCTCTCACATAGAGCCTTAACAGCACACAGTCTCAATTAGACTGAGGTAGACTGGTTGGTTTTAGTTTCTTAGAATAGAAGATACAGATAATCTTTTTGTCTTCTCTCCCTGCAGTTTGGTTGTACCTCTTGGATAACAGGCTAGGATTCTGATGACCTAGATTCCCACATCTGACACAGTGCCTGGCTCACAGTCCTTGATTGACTGTTGCAAATAAATGAGTCAAAACTGTATCTGGGTGTTTATGTTAATGTATAAATAGCATTATCTTGTGCATTTTGTATGGCAGAGTTCAGGGGGCAAAGCCCTCAGTTTCCCTTTCCTCACTCTCTCTCATCCCATCACTTACTGTTCACAAGTGTTCTTCTCCTTCCTCCACAAAATCTGTTCTCAGAACATTGTTAATGTAATTAAAGAAAGGAAACTTATAAACTCACTTGCACTAAGGGTAAGTGGCTAATATACTATCTTGCCTTGTGTCACTAAAGCAGGATAGAATCCGATTTAAGCTTGCCGAATAGATGCACCAAGAAGCAATTGCCTTTACAATAACCCAAGGCAAAAACATTTATTTAATAATCAATGGCAGAGTTTTTCTTTTTTTTTTCTCCTAATGCTATCCCTCCTCTAGCCCCCCACCCCCTGACAGGCCCTGTTGTGTGATGTTCCCCTCCCTGTGTCCATGTGTTCTCATTGTTCAACTCCCACTTATGAGTGAGAACATGTGGTATTTGGTTTTCTGTTCCTGTGTTAGCTTGCTGCGAATGATGGTTTCCAGCTTCATCCATGTCCCTGCAAAGGACATGAAACTCATTCTTTTTTATGGCTGCATGGTATTCCGTGGTGTATATATGCCACATTTTCTTTATCCAGCCTATCACTGATGGGCATTTGGGTTGGTTCCAAGTCTTTGCTATTGTAAATAGTGCTGCAATACACATACATGTGAATGTGTCTTTATAGGAGAATAATTTATAATCTTTTAAGTATGAACCCAGTAAAGGGATTGCTTGGCCAAATGGTATTTCTTGTCTAGACCCTTGAGGAATCACCACACTGTCTTCAACAATCGTGAAACTAATTTACACTCCCATCAACAGTGTAAAAGCGTTCCTATTTCTCTACATCCTCTCCAGCATCTGTTGTTTCCTGACTTTTTAATGATCGCCATTCTAACTGGCGTGAGATGGTATCTCATTGAGGTTTTGATTTGCATTTCTCTAATGACCAGTATGTCATATGTTTGTTGGTGCATAAGTATCTTCTTTTGAGAAGTATCTGTTCATATCCTTTGCTTACTTTTGGATAGGGTTGTTTGTTTTTTTTCTTGTAAATTTGTTTAAGTTTCTTGTAGATTCTGGATATTAGCCCTTTGTCAGATGGATAGATGGCAAAAATTTTCTCCCATTCTGTAGGTTACCTGTTCACTCTAATGACAGTTTGTTTTGCTGTGCAGAAGCCCTTTGGTTTAATTAGATCCCATTTGTCAATTTTGGCTTTTGCTGTAATTGCTTTTGGTGTTTTAGTCATGAAGTCTTTGCCCATGCCTATGTCCTGAATGATATTACATAGGTTTTCTTCTAGGGTTTGTATGGTTTTAGGTCTTACATTTAAGTCTTTAATCAACCTTGAGTTAATTTTTGTATAAGGCATAAGAAAGGGGTCCAGTTTCTGTTTTTTGCATATGGCTAGCCAGTTTTCCCGACAACATTTATTAAATAGGGAATCCTTTCCCTATTGCTTGTTTTTGTCAAGTTTGTC
Organism: Hylobates moloch; assembly: GCF_009828535.3. NCBI lineage: Eukaryota > Metazoa > Chordata > Mammalia > Primates > Hylobatidae > Hylobates > Hylobates moloch. Next base: position 60,768,011 of record NW_026652283.1, read on the forward strand.
AAAGATCAGATGGTTGTAGATGTATGGTGTTATTTCTGAGGCCTCTGTTCTGTTCCATTGTTCTACATATCTATTTTGGTACCAGGACCATAATGTTTTGATTACTGTAGCCTTGTAGTATACTTTGAAGTCAGGTAGTGTGAGGACTCCAGCTTTGTTCTTTTTGCTTATGATTGTCTTGGACATCCAAGACATATACAGGCTCTTTTTTGGTTCCATATGAAATTTAAAGTAGTTTTTTCTAATTCTGTGAAGAAAGTCAATGGTAGCTTGATGGGGATAGCATTGAATCTATAAATTACTTTGGGCAGTATGGACTTTTTTATGATATTGATTCTTCCTATCCATGAGGATGGAATGTTTTTCCATTTGTTTGTGTCCTCCTTTATTTCGTTGAACAGTGGTTTGTAGTTCTCCTTGAAGAAGTCCTTCACATCCCTTGTAAGTTGTATTTCTAGGTATTTTATTCATTTTGTAGCAATTGTGAATGGGAGTTCACACATGATTTGGCTCTCTGTCTGTTATTGGTGTATAGGAATGCTTGTGATGCTTGCACATTGGTTTTGTATCCTGAGACTTTGCTGAAGTTGCTTATCAGCTTAAGGAGACTTGGGGCTGAGATGATGGGGTTTTCTAAATATACAAACTTGTTATCTACAAACACCGATAATTTGACTTCCTCTCTTCATATTCGAATACACTTTATTTCTTTCTCTTGCCTGATTGACCTGGCCAGAACTTCCAATACTATGTTGAATAGAAGTGGTGAGAGAGGGCATAGTTGTCTTGTGCCAGTTTTCAAAAAGAATGCTTCCAGGTTTTTCCCATTCAGTACGATATTGGCTGTGGGCTTGTCATAAATAGCTCTTATTATTTTGAGATATGTTCTGTCAATACCTAGTTTATTGAGAGTTTTTAGTATGAAGGGGTGTTGAATTTTATCAAAGACCTTTTCTGCATCTATTGAGATAATCGTGTTGTTTTTGTCATTGGTTCTGTTTATGTGATGGATTACATTTATTGATTTGTGTATGTTGAAGCAGCCTTGCATCCCAGGGATGAAGCCAACTTGATTGTGGTGGATAAGCTTTTTGATGTGCTGCTGGATTTGGTTTGCCAGTATTTTATTGAGGATTTTTGCATTGATGTTTATCAGGGATATTGGCCTGAAATTTTCGTTTTTTGTATTGCCTCTGGCAGGTTTAGGTATCAGGATGATGCTGGCCTCGTAAAATGAGTTAGGGAGGAGTCCCTCTTTTTCTATTGTTTGGAATGGTTTCAGAAGGAATGTTACCAGCTCCTCTTTGTACCTCTGGTAGAATTAGGCTGTGAATCTATCTGGTCCTGAGGTTTTTTGGGTTGGTAGGCTATTAATTACTGCCTCAATTTCAGAACTTGTTATTGGTCTATTCAGGGATTCGACTTCTTCCTAGTTTAGTCTTGGGAGGGTGTATGTGTTCAGGAATTTATCCATTTCTTCTAGATTTTCTAGTTTATTTGCATAGAGGTGTTTATAGTATTCTCTGATGGTAGTTTGTATTTCTGTGGGATCAGTGGTGATCTCCCCTTTATCATTTTTTATTGTGTCTATTTGATGCTTCTCTCTCTCTTTTTTTTTTTTTTGAGACGGAGTCTCGCTCTGTCGCCCAGGATGGAGTGCGCCGGTGTGATCTTGGCTCACTCCAAGCTCTGCCTCCCAGGTTCATGCAATTCTCCCGCCTCAGCCTCCTGAGTAGCTGGACTACAGGCACCCACCACCACACCTGGCTAATTTTTGTATTTTTTGGTAGAGGCGGGGTTTCACCATGTTAGTCAAGATGGTCTTGATCTCTTGACCTTGTGATCTGCCCTCCTCAGCCTCACAAAGTGTTGGGATTACAGGTGTGAGCCACTGCGCCCAGCCCTCTCTTTTTTCTTTATTAGTCTGGCTAGCAGTCTATGTATTTTGTTAATCTTTTCAAAAAACCAGCTCCTGGATTCACTGATTTTTTTGAAGGTTTTTTCATGTCTCAATATCCTTCAGTTCCACTCTGATCTTAGTTATTTCTTGTCTTCTGCTAGCTTTTAAATTTGTTTGCTCTTGCCTCACTAGTTCTTTTAATTGTGATGTTAGGATGCTGATTTTAGATCTTTCTTGCTTTCTCCTGTGGGCATTTATTGCTCTAAATTTCCCTCTAAACGCTGCTTTAGCTGTGTCCCAGAAATCCTGGTACACTGTGTCTTTGAAAGAAAGTCATTGGTTCTTTCACAACAACATTGTGTCATTGGTTTGAAAGAAGTTATTTATTTCTTCCTTAATTTTGTTATTTACCCAGTAGTCATTCAGGAGCAGGTTGTTGAGTTGTCATGTAGTTGTGTGGTTTTGAGTGAGTTTATTAATCCTGAGTTTTAATTTGATTGCATTGTGGTCTGAGAGACTGTTTGTTATGATTTCCATTCTTTTGCATTTGCTGAGGAGTGTTTTACTTCCAATTATGTGGTCAATTTTAGAATAAGTGTGATGTGGTGCTGAGAAGAATGTACATTCTGTTGATTTCTGGTTCAGAGTTCTGTAGATGTCAATTAGGTCCACTTGGTCCAGAGCTGAGTTGAAGTCCTGAACATCCTTGCTAATTTTATACCTAATGCTAAATGACGAGTTAATGGGTGCAGGAAATCAACATGGCACATGGATACATATGTAACAAACCTGCACATTGTGCACATGTACCCTAAAACCTAAAGTATAATAAAAAAAAAAGTAAAATAAAAAAAACAAAAAAACAAACTCACAGTTTTCCCAGAATGTATCAAAGTTATCAGCCTAATTGTATAATACTGTACTGTAAAATGTATGTATGCATGCATATGTGTGTGTGCATATATATATATGTATATTCTCACATTTTTAAAATGTGGGAATACAAATATGACTATTATTTGTATACATCCTCTATATGTGCATATGTGTACATTAGAGAACTGGAACATTTATATATTAGGAAGAAGGTGTTAGAATATGAAATGTAACACCTCTTTGTTTGGGCTTTAAAAGATAAGGAAAAACTATTATCAGCTATTAGTCGCCTTAGATGTCTAGGATCTGGAAATACAAATCAATGGACTCTAAAGAAAGAAATATCTAGCAACTCCTAGATTCCTATGAATGTAAGATTGGATTACCCTATTATATTCCTAACAGAATAGGGTGAATTCTCCAAGCTCCACTCTGCTTGCCAAGAGGCAAGCCTGAGACTGTTCTATCCAAAATAAGTACTATGTTGTGATTTAAGATACATCCTTATTTTCCTCTTCACTGTCATATGCCATTTATCCAGGATGTCTTTGTCAGAAATATAACCTTGAGGAAATTGCACCCCTAGTCAGACAGTAGATTTTGTAGGCCAAGAAAAAAAGATTAGCTAATCAGAAAAGATTCTGATGTATAGGAATTACAGCTTTTGGCTCATATTCTTTTCATGTAAGTATTAGGATTTTACAAATGGAATACTAATGCAGAAATATTGTTTGCTATGAAGGATTTTATAACAATATTAAGGTTATATTTATTAGTTTGCTCTGTTCAATCCAATGCAACAGTGCCAAACTGATATTCAGGTAATGTGGAGAGTGATATATAGATAGAGAACAAAAACACACAATTCTGATTTAAAATATGGGCAGGTAGACAATATACATGTGTAAGCTAGTCTCATACAGTGTTAGGTGCTAAAATAGATGTTCAAAATGTGTAATTGTAGGGTTAGACACATAGCTATTGTAGTACCCTGATACTTTCTAAAATTTGACAATAAGTAAGAGGTTTTCCCAATTTTACCTTATAGTATCTTTGGGGTCCTCTGAGATTAAAGACTTAGTTATGATTGAGGTGGAAGGAGGAACAAGCTAGCTGGCCTATCTATATATATGCACAACAACTCCATTTTCAATCTGTGCTTAATGAAAGGATTCCACTACTAAAACGCTTGAAAACACCTGGTTTAGTTCTAAGCCACAATGATACTTAGAGGTCAACAAATTCATCTTTCAAAGTTGTAGCTGGCTATTACTTGGAACACTTTACTTTCTGATTGATGTATTTACATGCAAGAAGTACACTTACAATGAACAAAACTGCCTACTATGTAGTCAGAAATGATGGTGATGTGTTAAAATTATACCTTTTTGCACACTTTCTTTAAGAAAAGTAAGCATTAGAGTGTTACAGTCTGAATGTTTCCTTTTAATGCATGATGACCTTGTCAAGATGTTGCAAAAAGGCAGCAGGTAAGTATATTGTGCATGGGTCACCAAGTTTAGGCTTGTCAAAAACATGATCTACTGCTGTGTCTACCTTCATTTCTCAGCAGGAGCCTGTCTGAAGTTGTAGTACAAGAAAATGCACCAAAAACATAGAAAAATATTAGACAAAGAAAAATTTCTATGCTGCCTTCCAGCTTAATTACTTCATATTAAGTGACATTGTAACATTTAAATGCATATATTAGCTAGAGATGATTCTGAATTACAGCAAGAGATTTGAGCTTCCCCAATCAATCATCAGAAATTGATCATATTTTTTTTTCTGGTTTGGTTTTCTATGTGGCTTTTATTCTTAGCATCAAACTACGCTAAATCATTCCTACATGTATCACAAATTAGTGTCAATATGTGAATGACTTTTGCATTATCTTTCTTTCTAATGTTGTGTAAGCTAGTTTTGTATTTAATAAAATAAATAAACTCCTTGCCTTAAAAAAAATTTTTTTTCTCTCTCATTGATCTGTATAATATTGACAGTGGGGTGTTAAAGTCTCCCACTATTATTTATGGGAGTCTAAGTCTCTTTGTGGGCCTCTAAGGACTTGCTTTATGAATCTGGGTGCTCCTGTATTGGGTGCTTATATATTTAGTATAGTTAGCTCTTCTTGTTGCATTGATCCATTTACCATTATGTTATGCCCTTCTTTGTCTTTTTTGATCTTTGTTGGTTTAAAGTCTGTTTTATCAGACACTAGGATTGCAACCCCTGCTCTTTTTTTTGCTTTCTATTTGCTTGGTAAATATTCCTCCATCCCTTTATTTTGAGCCTATGTGTTTCTTTGCATGTGAGATGGGTCTCTTAAGTACAGCACACCAATGGGCCTTGACTCTTTATCCAATTTATCAGTCTGTGTCTTTTAATTGGGGCATTTAGCCCATTTACATTTAAGGTTAATTTTGTTATATGTGAATTTGATCCTGTCATTATGATGCTAGCTGGTTATTTTGCCCATTAGTTGATGCAGTTTTTTTATGGTGTCGATGGTCTTTACAATTTGGTACGTTTTTGCAGTGGCTGGTACCAGTTGTTCCTTTCCATGTTTAGTGCTTCCTTCAGGAGCTCTTATAAGGCAAGCCTGGTGGTGACAAAATCTCTCAGCATTTGCTTGTCTGTAAAGGATTTTATTTCTCCTTCACTTATGAAGCTTAGTTTGGCTGGATATGAAATTCTGGGAGGAAAATTCTTTACTTTAAGAATGTTGAATATTAGCCCCCACTCTCTTCTGGCTTGTAGGATTTCTGCAGAGAGATCTGCTCTTAGTCTGATGAGCTTTCCTTTGTGGGTAACCCGACCTTTCTAGCTGCACTTAAGACTTTTTCCTTCATTTCAACCTTGGTGAATCTGATGATTACATGTGTTGGGGTTGCTCTTTTGTAAGAGTATCTTTGTGGTGTTCTCTGTATTTTCTGTATTTGAATGTTGGCCTGCCTTGCTAGGTTAGGGAAGTTCTCCTGGATAATATCCTGAAGAGTGTTTTCCAGCTTGATTGCATTCTCCGTGTCACTTTCAGGTACACCAGTGAAACGTAGATTTGGTCTTTTCACATAGTCCCATATTTCTCGGAGGCTTTGTTCATTCCTTTTTATTCTTTTTCCTTGAATCTTGCCTTCTCACTTTACTTCATTAAGTTGATCTTCAATCTCTGATATCCTTTCTTTTGCTTGATCTATTCGGCTACTGATACTTGTGTATGCTTCACAAAGTTCTCGTGCCGTGTTTTTCAGCTCCATCAGGTCATTTATGTTCTTCTCTAAACTGGTTATTCTAGTTAGCAATTCATCTAACCTTTTTTCAAGGTTCTTAGCTTCCTTGCATTGGTTTAGAACATGCTCCTTTAGCGCGCAGGAGTTTGTTATTACCCACCTTCTGAAGCCTACTTCTGTCAATTCATTGAACTCATTCTCTGTCCAGTTTTGTTTGCTTGCTGGCAAGGAGTTGTGATCCCTTAGAGGAGAAGAGGCTGTCTGGTTTTTGGAATTTTCAGCCTTTTTGCACTGGTTTTTCCTCATCTTTGTGGATTTTTCTACCTTTGGTCTCTGATGTTGGTGACCTTCGGATAGGATTTTTGTGTGGATGTCCTTTTTGTTGATGTTGACGCTATTCCTTTCTCTTAGTTTTCCTTCTAACAGGACCTTCTTCTGCAGGTCTGCTAAAGTTATTTTTTTCATTCACTTCAATATTTGTTGAATGTCTTCAATATTCCAGGTACTATTATAGATGTTGGTCATAGAGTATTGAATAAGCAAAATGCTTGTATCTTTGGACTTATCTCCTCTTGGGGAGGAGAGGGAAAATAACAGATAGATGTTAAGTAAATATTGTTTAACTTGGGAAATGATAAAGTTCAAAAATGTAAATATATGTTCAAATATTTAATAAAAATAAAAACAATGGCAGCCACCATTTATTTCGTGTCTACCTTGTATCTGAAACTTTACATATATTAGTTGGTATTTTTAAAATATTTTAAATGTATTCCTTGATTCAATAAATACTTATCAAATTCCCATTTATGTGTCAGGCACCGGATAAATAACAGTAAACAAAATAACCAAAGAAATTGAGTTTCAGAAAGGGCAAGTAAATGGTCCAAGATCCAAATAAATAGTAAATGACAAAGCGGAGACTTGCAAACAAGTTTGCCTAACTACCAATGTAAAACCAGAGTAACAAGTCATGAAGCTGTTGAAATAATTTTGGTGGCATGGACAAGAGTTACAGCAGAAAAGAGGTCATATTCTCTTTATAGGTAAAGACAAAATAATGTCCTAAGATTAGATAAGTGAAAGACAAAACTCAAGAATGACTCCATGACTCAGAGGCTTTTGGCCTAAGCAATACAATTGAAATGAGGGGAGCTTCAAGAAAAGCTGGTGAGGGAGAACATTCAGAGATCCATTTTGGACATGTTGAGTTTGAGGTGTCCATTATACCTCCATGTGAAATTGTTGTGTAGATATTTGGATCTATAAGTCTGAAGTAAATGAGAGCAACTTGGGCTAGAGATATATATTGGGAGTTATCATACAGGTAAATAAGGTGATGGTGATTGTAGCAAGGCTCAGATGCCTTAGAATGCCAATGTTCAAGTGGCAATGTTACCATTAGGTTATGAAAATTAAAGGGCATGACCATTATTTAGACATGCATAGAGGATAGAAAGCCACTTGCTCTTGTGATGAGAGATGGGTTATGGGAAATTTCATGGGCAGCACCAACTGTGAGATTTTGTTGCTTTTTTGTATTGTTTTGTTTATTTGTTTAGAAGCTTTTACTCTTTTAAAATGGTTGAAAAATGTTCAGATGAGATTCAATGTTGCACTCGTAAAGCAGTGACTCTTAAGCTGTAGTGTAAATAAGAATTACCCATGGGCCAAAGTTGGTTAGAAATTTTATTCCTAGGCCTCACTCCTAGAAGTGTTTATTCAAGTGACTGTAAATGAGACTGATGAATTACCTCTTTTTTTTTTCAAGCATCTTTGGTGAATCTAATATAACTTCCACGAGCCTCACTTTGAAAAACTCTGCCATTTGGTGCCCCACTGGAACAAAGCTTCCAGAAGGAAGAACAGGCAGCAATCTTTGCTGTTCTGCAGCCTCTGCTGGTGATACCCAGGCAAACAGGGTCTGGAGTGGACCTTCAGCAAACTTTAGCAGACCTGCAGAAGAAGGTCCTGTTAGAAGGAAAACTAAGAGAAAGGAATAGCATCAACATCAACAAAAAGGACATCCACACAAAAATCCTATCCGAAGGTCACCGACATCAGAGACCAAAGGTAGAAAAATCCACAAAGATGAGGAAAAACCAGTGCAAAAAGGCTGAAAATTCCAAAAACCAGACAGCCTCTTCTCCTCTAAAGGATCACAACTCCTTGCCAGCAAGCGAACAAAACTGGACAGAGAATGAGTTCAATGAATTGACAGAAGTAGGCTTCAGAAGGTGGGTAATAACAAACTCCTGCGCGCTAAAGGAGCATGTTCTAAACCAATGCAAGGAAGCTAAGAACCTTGAAAAAAGGTTAGATGAATTGCTAACTAGAATAACCAGTTTAGAGAAGAACATAAATGACCTGATGGGTCTTGGTTAGAGTTACCAGTAAGACTATATAAATATATATATATATACACATATATATATACACACATATAAAATATATGTATATATATATTTACATAACAAAACCATACAAAAGATCAACAAAACCAAAAGTTGGTTATTCGAAAAGACAAATCAGATTGATAGACCACTAGCTAAATGAATAAAGGAAAAAAGAGAAAAGATCAAAATAAACACAATAGGAAATTACAAAGGTGACATTACCACTGACCCCACAGAGACACCAAAACCTCAGAGACCATTATGAACATGTCTAAGCATACAAACTGGAAAACCTAGAAGAAATGGATAAATTCTTGGAAACACATAACCTCTCAAAATTCAACCAGGAAGAAATTGAGACCCTGAACAGGCAAATAATGAGCTCCAAAATGGAATTAGGAACAAACAAACAAAAAACCTACCAAATAGAAAAAGCCCTGGACCAGACAGATTCACAGACAAATAGACAAATTCTACCAGACATATAAAGAAAAGATGGTACCAGTCCTACTAAAATTATTCTAAAAAATTGAGGAGGGACTTTTTCCTAACACATTCTATGAAGCTGGCATCATTCTAATATCAAAACCTGGCAGAGCACAACAACAACAACATAATTTCAGGCCAATATCCCTGAAAAACATAGGTGCAAAAATTCTTGACTAGAAAACTGACTCCTGCAGCACATCAAAAAGCGAATGCACCATGATCAAGCAGGCTTTATTCCTGGGATGCAAGATTGGTTCAACATATGCAAATCAACACATGTGATTTACCATATAAACAGAATTAAAAACAAAAACCACATGATCATCTCAATAGAAACAGGAAAGGCTTTCAACAAAATTCAATATCCCATGTTTAAAATACTCAACAAACTAGGCATCAAAGGTTCATACCTCAAAATAATAAGAGCCATCTATGATAAACCCACAGCCAATATCATACTGAATTGGCAAAAGCTGAAAGCATTCCTGTGTTAGTCCTTTCTCATACTGCTATGGAGAAATATCCAAGACTGGGTAATTTATAAAGGAAAGAGGTTTAATTGACTCACAGTTCTACATGGCTGGGGAGGCCTCAGGGAACTTACAATCATAGCAGAAGGCAAAGGAGAAGCAGGCACTTTCTTTATAGGGCAGCAGGATGCAGTGAGAGCAAGCAGGGGAAATGCCAGATGCTTATAAAACCATCAGACCTTATGAGAACTCACTCACTATCATGAGAACAGTATGGGGGAAACTGCCCCCATGATCCTATTACCTCCACCTGGTCCTGCCCTTGACACATAGAGATTATGGGGATTACAATTCGTGATGGGACTTAGGTGAGAACACAGAGCCAAACCATATCAATTCCCCTTGGGAAATGGAACAAGACAAGGAGGCTCACTCTCACCACTCCTATTCAACTTAGTACTGGAAATCCTAGCCCGAGTAATTGGGCAAGAGAAAGACATAAAATGTATCCAAATTGGAAAAAATAAATCCAACTATCTCTGTTTACATATAATATGATTCTATATCTAAAAAGCCCCATAGTCTCTGCCTAAAAGCTTCTAGATCTGATAAACAACTTCAGCAAAGTTTCAGGATACAAAATCAATGTATAAAAATCAGTAGCATTTCTAAACATCAACAATGTTCAAGCTGAGAGCCAAATCAAGAATGCAATCTCATTCATAATAGCCACAAAAAGAATAAAATTCCTAGGAATACAACTAACCAGGGAGGTGAAAGATCTCTATAATGAGAATTACAAAATACTGCTGAAAGAAATTGGAAAAACACAAAAAAATGAAAACACATTCCATGATCACAGATAGGAATAATCAATATTGTTAAAATGGCCATACTTCCAAAGCATGTCATAGATTCAATGCTATTCCTATCAAATTACCAATGACGTTTTTCATAGAATTAGGAAAAAATTATTCTAACATTTATTTAAAACCAAAAAAAGAGCTCAAATAGCCAAGACAACCCTACGCCAGAAGAACAAAGCTGGAGATATCACATTACTCAACTTCAAACTATGCTACATGGCTACAGTAACTAAAACAACATGATATTGATACAAAAACAGAGATAGAGACCAATGGAATGCATTAGTTAACCCAGAAATAAAGCTGTACACCTACAACCAACTGATTTTTGATAAAACCAACAAAAAAAAAGCAATGGGGAAGTGACTCTCTATTCAATAAATGGTGCTAGGCTAACTGACCAGCCATACGCAGAAGAATAGAACTGGATCCGTACCTTTCACCATATACAAAAATCAACTAAAAATGAATTGAAGACTTAAATGTACAACCTAAAACTAAAAAAATTCTAGAAGAAAACCTAGGATACACCATTCCGGACATTGGCCCTGGCAAAGACTTCCTGAGGAAGACTCTAAAAGCAATTGCAAAAAAACAAATTTGACAATTTGGACCTAATTGAAAGAGTTTCTGCATAGGGAAAGAAATAATCAACAGTGTAAACAGATAATCTACAGAATAGGAGAAAATATTTGCAAACGATGCATCTGACAAAGGCCTAATATCCAGAATCTATGAGGAACTTAAACAAATCAAACAACCCAATTTAAAAATGAGTAAAGGATATAAACAGACACTTCTCAAAAGAATACATACACACAACCAACAAGTATATGAAAAATTGCTCGATATCACTAATCATTAGGGAAATGCAAATCAAAACCACAATGAGATATCATCTCACTTGTCAGAATGGGTACTATTAAAAAGTCAAAAAAAAAAAAAGAAAAGGTGGTGGCAAGGTTGTGGAGAAAAGGGAACACTTACACACTGTTGGTGAAAGGATGAATTAGTTCAGCCACACATCCATAGAATACTATACAACCATAAAAAAGAACAAGATCATATTCTTTGCAGCAACATGGATGCAGCTGGAGGTCATTATCCTTAGCTAACTAATACAGGAACAGAAAATCAAGCACTACATGCTCTCACTTACAAGTGAAATTAAACATTGAGTACAACGGACACAAAGAAGGGAATAATACACACTGGGGCCTACTTGAGGGTGTAGGGCAAGAGGAAGGTGAAGACTGAAAAACTAACTATTGGGTATTATTATGTTGACTACCTGGATGACAAAATTATCTGTACACCAAACCCCTGTGACAGGCAATTTACCCATGTAACAAACCTACACATGTACTCCATGAACCTAAATTAAAAGTTGGTGATATGGTTTCGATCTGTGTTTGCACCAAATCTCATGGAGGTGAGGCCTAGTGGGAGGTGATTGGATCATGCAGGGGGATTTCTCATGAATCATTTAGCACCATCCTCTTGGCGCTGTTTTTGTGATAGTGAATGAGTTCTTGAGAGGTCTGGTTGTTTAAAAGTGTGCAGCACCTCCCCTGCTTCTTGCTTGTTGCTCCAGCCATGTGATGTGCCTGCTTCTCCTTCACCATGATTGTAAGTTTCCTGAGGCCTTCCTAGAAACCAAGCAGATGCCAGCATTATGCTTCCTGTACAGCCAGCAGAACTGTGAGACAATTAAACCTCTTTCCTTTATAAATTATCCAGTCTCAGATATTTCTTTATAGCAATGTGAAAACAGCCTAATACAGTTGGAAAGAAAAAAAAAAGAATGTATGACATAGAATTATCAGAATTTAATGATTATGATAGAAACAATAGAAACTATTGGGATTTCTGCTAAGCTTGTAATGATTTCCTTATTGGACTTGCTTATCTATAAAGCTGGGACTCAGCAGTCTCATTTTTGCCATGTGGGCCTACTCTTAGAGGTGATTTTTCCAAGATTAACTATTCTGAGATGGTCTCTTGGATGGAGAAGATAAACATTTGGGAGCTATGGGAAAGTTCATCTTCTCCCTGTAAATTAAATGAGATGCAGTTAAAGCCAGTATGGGTAGGACATAAAGATAGAAGTGATATACAGAGAAGAGCAGAAATAAAATATGGTGTGATAGTTAACTTGATGTGTCAGCTTGACTGGACTAAGGGACTCCCAGGTGGCCTGGTAAAACATTATCTCTGTGTGTGTCTGTGAGGATATTTTAGTTGACTGGGAAAGCAAATACTAGGTCCTAGTTTACAAATGGTTCTACATGATATGCAGGCACTGCCTGAAAGTGGACAGCTGCATGCCCCTCTCTAGGACATTGCCCTGGAGGACAGTGGTGAAGAAAAATTCTGCCACCTGGTTATTCACCTTGCTTGGGTATAGAAATGGCCAGATGTGAGATTATATACCTGTTCATGGAAAGTAGCCCATGGTTTGGCTGGATAGTCAGGGACTTGAAATAATTGTGGTTGGAAAATTGGTGACAAAGAAACTGGGGGGAGGGGTATGTGGATAGACCTCTCTAAATGGGCAATGAATCATTTCTGTCGCTTGTGAATGCTCATCAAAGGGTGACCTCCACAGAGGAGGAATTTAATAATCAAGTGGATAGGATGATCTTTTCTGTAAATACCAGTCAAACTCTTTCTTCAGCCACCCTTGTGATCACCCAATGGGCTAGAAACAAAGTGGCTGTGGTGGCAGGGACGAAGGTTATGCATGGACTCAGCAACATGGATTTCCACTTACTAAGGCTGATTTGGCTACAGCCACAACTGAATGCCTGACATGCCAGCAGCAGAGACCAACACTAAGCCCCTGATACAGCACTGTTCCCCTCAGTTGATCAGCTAGTTACCTGGTAGCAGGTTGATTACATTGGACTGCTTCTTAATTGAGGGGACAGCATTTTTTCCTTACTGGAAGAGACACATACTCTGGATATGGATTTGCCTTCCCTGCAAACTTCTGCCCAAAACACTGTTTTTGGCATGCAACTTCTGCCAAAAACACTGTTCATGGATTAACAGAATGCCTTGTCCCGTGTCATGGTATCCACACAGCCTGGTTTCTGATCAAAAAACTCACTTCACAGACAATAAAATGTGGCAATGGGTCCATGTTCATAGAATTCACTGGTCTTACCATGTTCCCCGCCATCTTGAAAGGCTGTTTGAAGACTCAGTTACAGTGCCAACTAGACGTCAATATCTTGCAGGGCTGGAGCAAGGTTCTCCAGAAAGCTGCATATGCTCTGAATCAGGTTTCATGGGCCCAAGAATCAAAGAGTGGAAATGGAAATGGTATCACTCACCATTATCCCTAGTGGTCCCCTAGCAAAATTAAAGCCTAAAAGTCTTAGTTCCAGAGGGGAAAATGCTCCCAGAAGGAGACACAATTATGATTCCATTAAACAAGAACTTAAGACTCACTCCTGGTCACTTTGGTTTCCTCATGCCTCTGAGTCAATAGGCCAGGAAGTGAGTTACAGTGTTGGGTGAGGTGATTGATCTGGATTATGAAGAAAAAAATGAATTACTACTTCATAATAGAGGTAAGAGCTGGGCGCAGTGGCTCAAGCCTGTAATCCCAGCACTTTGGGGGACCTAGGCAGGCAGATAACAAGGTCAGGAGATCGAGACCATCCTGCCTAACACGGTGAAACCCTGTCTCTACTAAAAATACAAAAAATTAGCCAGGTGTGGTGGCAAGCACCTGTAGTCCCAGCTACTCGGGAGGCTGAGGCAGGAGAATGGCGTGAACCTGGGAGGGGGAACTTGCAGTGAGCAGAGATCATGCCACTGCACTCCAGCCTGGGTGACAAAGCAAGACTCCATCTCAAAAAAAAAAACAAACAAATAAATAGATAAATAAATAAAAATAAAACACACACACACACAATGGAGGTAAGAAAGAGCATATCTGGAATACAGAAAGTCCCTCAGGGCATATCTTAGTATTATAATGTCTTATGATTAAGGTCAAAACTACAACTCAATGGAGGCAAGACTACAGAATAGCCCAGACCCTTTAGCAATGAACATTTAGGTCACTCCTTCAGGTAATGAACCATGACCAGCTGAAGTTCTTACTGAAGACAAAAGGAATATAGAATAGGTAATGGAAAAGGGTAGTTAGAAATGCCAGCTATGACCATGTGACTAGTTATAGAACTAAGGACTGCAATTCCTGTGATTGTCATGAGTATTTTCTCTTCATTTTGTTATAAATACCTCTGTGTGTTTGTGTGTGTGTGTGTGTGCACTTGTGTGTGTATGAAAACAAATATCTGTTTTCTTTCCTCTTTTATTTTTTTATTATGTAACATAAGAGGTATTGACTTTAGATCGTAGTGTTTAAATATTGTTAATTGCACATCATACTATTTAAGTTATGGGCTATCAGGAGAAGTGTAAACATTACTGAAGGATTTGACCTCCTCTTCTGTGGAAGCGATTAGTGCATTTTTGGTTGTACATAGGATAGCTGTATTATGTTAGGTGGTATTATGACCTTATTATTGTCTTTATTTAGAAATTAAATATGGTGTAAGGGTATGCCTATGGATGCCAAGTTGACAAGGGATGAATTTGTTATGGCTAATTTTGTGTCAACTTGACTGGGCAAAGGGATGCCCAGGTAGCTGGTAAAACATTTCTGGGTGTGTCTTTGAGGGTGTTTCTGGAAGAGATTAGTACTTGAATGAGTAGACTGGATAATGATCTGCCCTTACCAATGAAGGTGGGCATCATGCAATCACTTGAAGGCCTGAATAGAACAAAAAGGAGGAGGAAGGATGAATTTGCTCTCTCTCTTCTTGAGTTAGGACATCCATCTTCTCTTGCCCTCAGACATCAGAGCTCCTGGTTCTTGCCTTTGGATTCCAGGACTTACACCAGCACCCACTATCCCAACCCCAGTTCTCAGGCCCTTTGCCTTGGACTAAGAGTTATACCATCAGCTCCCTGGTTCTTAGGTCTTTGGACTTGGACTGAATTATACCACTGACTTTTCTGGTTCTCCATATTAGAATTTCTTAGCCTTCATAATTTTGTAAGCCAATTTCCACTCTATCTATCTATCTATCATCTATCTATCTATCTATCTATCTATCTATCTATCTATCTATCTATCATCTATCTATCTATCTATCTATCTATCTATCTATCTATCTATCTATCTATCATCTATCTATCTATCTCTATTTATTGATCTCTATCTTCTATCATCTATCTTTTATATCTATCATCCATCTATCTATCTATCTATCTATCATCTATCTATCTATCTATCTATCATCTATCTATCTATCTATCTATCTATCTATCTATCTATCTATCTATATCTCCTACTGGTTCTATTTCTCTGGATAATCTTGACTAATACATACAGGAAGAAACTCCATTGAACTGTTTCTGATGCATAAGGCCCACGTACATTTTTGTCCTTGGATTATGCAAGAATTATTGTACCTTTATGACAGATCTTTTTTTCCACTCATTTAGCTTAAGTTGGTTTCTATTAATTGTAATCAGAATCTTAACCAGTATACTGATTGATTGAAAGTGAGGGATAAAGAAGAGGAAGAATCTTCTTAGACATATTGAGGAAGATGGTGATGTTTTTATGGTGGGGAATATGCAAGGAGGAATTGGAGAAAGTTTAGTGTGGATGAGATAATGTGTTTAGGTTTATAAAGGTATAGTTTCAGATGTTTGCAGAATATCCAAGTGGGCTTTACTAGTATGCAGCTGGAACTCAGGAGGAGTTGCATGAGATGGGATGAATATTTAAAAGTCAAAAGCCTTCTGGGTGAAGTCACTGACAAGGATAAAATCGCTACAGAGAGTGGGTAGGGTGAAAATGGGGCAAATGACTGAGATGCGGGGATCACCAACATTTGAAGACAGGCAAAGGAAGGAAACCCTGTAAAGGAGCAACCAGGGACAAATGACATTAACTGGAAGAAAATAGGTCCACAGAAACAGACAGTGAGAGATTAAGAATAAAGGAGTGGTCGACAATGTTAGAGGCTCCAAGAAGCCAAATACTATGAGGATTGAACATTGCTAATTGGATTTTGCTGGTAGATAATTTTTGACAACATAAACAATATCATTTTCTGTGACATATGGGGCCACAATTCAGATATCAAAGATTAAAGAACAAATGGGAAGTATAATTACCAGATAAGGAGAAATGGAAGGTGAGACAAAAAAATTACACTACTCTTTGTAGAAACTTAGTTGTAGAAAAAAAAAAAAAGAATTGTGGAGTGGTAGAGAGCAGGTAACCTCAGGGGTAAGGGAGAAAAAAGGCATATGCCTGGAAAGCCAGGTATTAATGTTTGGTCAGGGCACCCTCTTCCCAGCAGAGTGCTGGAGACACACAGTGTGATCCATGTCCTTGTGCAACAAAATGAGCTGGACAAATCTAATTACTTTTCTTGGGAATTTGATCTAGAACTTAGGAGAGTACCATTTTTCAGTGAAGAAGAAGTGAAATGATGCCATGGAATTGTTGATAGGCTGGAAAAATAAAGCTGATGTGAGGGGAAAGCAAGGGCCGTCGTATGAATAGGAGAGAGAGAGGAAGAGACCATGTAGCTTTTTGAAAGAAAAAGTTGAAAACAGTCAATGCTCGGGGCTGCTTTAGTTTCTGACATAATTTCAGTTCCTGTTTCAGGCCTTGTAAATCCTTTTAACAAACCACCCTTTTTCCTTGATTTAAATAGGTCATTTTTCTTTCAATAAAATGAGCTACTTAACTATTTTTAAATCTCTAACTTGTCTTTTTAAGATATTTAAAACAACCTGTTATTTTCTAGGCTATATCATCTCTGGGGAGGCAATTGTGCGCTGTCATTAGGAGAACAGGCTTAGATGTAGGCAGGCTTGTTTAAATCTTGACTCTGCTATTTATATTTCATGTGAGCTTGAGCAATTTGTGTGCCTTCTCTAGGGATAGGTGTTCTTATGTGTCAAGGGTGGATAACTAATTCTACTGTACAGAGTAGTTTAAGGATTAAAGTAAAATAATGCATAGAAAAAACTCGGCTCAGTGTTTGGCACATAGAAACAGCTCAATAGGGCTGGGTGCGGTGGCTCACCCCTGTAATCCCAGCACTTCGGGAGGCCAGGGCAAGTGGATCACCAGGTCAGGAGATCGAGACCATCTTGGCTAACATGGTGAAATCCCGTCTCTACTAAAAATACAAAAAAACAAAATTAGCCGGGCGTGGTGGTGGGCGCCTGTAGTCCCAGCTATTCAGGAGGCTGAGGCAGGAGAATGGCGTGAACCTGGGAGGCGGAGCTTGTAGTGAGCCGAGATCGTGCCACTGCACTCCAGCCTGGGCAACAGAGCCAGACTCCGTCTCAAAAAAAAAAAAAAAAAATCTCAATAGATGCCAATTTTCAAAATATTTTTATCAGTTTACAACTAGCTATTTTAGGTAGCTTTTTCTCTGTTTATCTTAAATTTGTTTCTTTTTTAGCTTCAATGAGTTCCTTCTAGCAACCAAGTACATAATTAGTTTCTTCACACTCTATGAATTTGCATCTTGTATGTTTGCATGGTGCTTGAAAAGATAAATGTTAAAAAGCTTGAATCTCTATGACTTGTTCTATTAATAGTTGCCTTTTCTTATATTGTCTCTAGAAATACAGAATTGGAGGTTATATTTTATTTAAACTACAAAAATAATGATGAAACATTTGGATGTATTTTATATAAAGAAAATATGGAATTATTCATTCATTCATGAATTTTTTTTCACTCCACATATATTTATTAAGGTTTTTCTATGTACAAAGCACAGGTAGGATCTAAGGATGATGTGAAGATTTCTAAGATATTGTGACTTCCTCAAGAAGCTACATCTGCTAGGATAGACAGACTGATTCAAATCAGAACTATGGAGTTAAAAATACTTTAAATAAAGAAAATTAATCCCTAATCTTTCATTTACAAATGGGGAAGCTGAGACACAGTGAGGTTAAGGGAATGCAGGAATTGCAATCTGGATTGCTCAAATCCTTGCCCAGTTCTTTGCCCACTAGCTCATCCAATACTGTAAAGAAAGAAGCAAGTGCGATGATAAGCAGAGGACTATAGTAAAGAAATATAACAAACTCTAGCCAAATGGGAGAAAGAGGAGGCATTTTAGTCTTTGTGTGATAAAAGAGTAGCAGGTGAGGATGCAATATGAGCAAGAACACAGAAGGATGGCAGAGAGTGTATGTAGTCCCATGGCCTGGTGAAGATGACATGTGGAGATGTGAGATGGGAACCAACACTGGGCAACAGAAGGCCAAATCCCAAGCTGCTAGAAGGCTAGACCAAGGGATCTCTGCTTTCCTATTTAGGAACTTCTAAGTTATTTTAGAATTTTATGGCTTGATCGGACCTGTTTCAAAGAAAGTAACTCTGGTGGTGTGATGAAAGATGAGTGGGAGAGAGAGCAAGACCACCTAAGAAGCTATGGAGATAGGCTAGGAGGAGCATGGTCTGCAGAGTAGAAGCAATGGAGAGGAGGAGAGCTCTGCCAGAGGAGCAGGAGTAAGCAAACATGGATCTCGAGCAACAGGTATGGTTCTGAGAATAATGGTCTGAATCATAACTAAAACAATTGCTTCAATATTGTAGCTTTTTAAAAGCGACAAATGGATAAAATTATTTTCACTAAAATAATCAAATGCATTTTGAAGTTTTGATGCTTTTAATAACATAAGAAGATGTTTTTTTAAAAATCATTCAATGAGGACAAGAAACCAGCCTGCAAAACTAGTTCATATCTTCCTTCTTGGTACCTTTTTGCCTTCCACAATCACTAAAGCAGAATTGACGGCTCTCCTTTGTACCACTATGGTACTGGATACATATTGTTATTATACTAAGTATTTGTGTAAATATCTATGTCTTCTAATGTACTCTAATCTTCTTAATAGGAACATACTTTTATTTTGTTTCTCTGGTGACTAGCTTAGTTCCTTATCTGTGTATATTATCACAGCCTTCTATGTACACATTTCTCCATCTTTTTTATAAGGATGGCAAAATTGTTTGATAAAATCTGTATGTGCTAGGTCTATGAAATCTCTTTCGTGTATCAGCAAACACAGATGCCCAAACAGGAAGTGTGTGGGGTCCTAAAAGAACATGTTATTAGTGAACCCACTTTGATCCTAAAATATCACCACTTTCTTTTCTGTGTTAAGAATCTTTTAAACATTCTATTTTGGAATATTTTTGTTACTGAGACCAAACACTTTGGTCTCTAGTGTTTAGAGTTGTGAAACAGCTCATATTTATTGACAGCTTACTGTGCACCATGTACTCTGCTAAGCAATCCTCATGACAACTTCTTGAAATATATCCTATTATTATCCCATTTTATAGATCAAGAAGCTGAAGGACAGGGATGTTCAATAACTTGATTAAAATCACAAAACCAGTAAGGAATGAAGCCAGAAGTTTTTCTCAGCAGTCTAAGTCCAGGGTGTATTCTCTCAACCAATCCACAACATTTTCTTTTGTTGTATTCTACACTGTAAAGTTGAAAATATAAATAACGTTTATCAATTTTTAGTTTTCTGGAATTTTTCTAATTCTATACTGTCTCCAAAATTTGCCAAGAAGTATAAAATAATTTACCGAGATAAATAGAGCGAAACCCATTCAAAAATCACAGGAAGTCTAATATATTCATATCTCTTATCTGAATTGCCCTTTCTAGTTTGCACAGCATTTCATTGACTCAGATGTTTCAGTCTTTCTGTGACTCTTCCTCTAGATCCCCAGGCAGATGTGGGTATTTTTAAAGTTCTATTCCCTCTGGGTTTTGTATTCACCTCTGTTACTATAATTATTTCAGTATATTTCTTGTATATTTTATCATTATTTGCATGTCTATCTTTTTTTTTTTTTTTTTTTTGAGATGAAGTCTTGCTCTTGTCCCCCAGGCTAGAGTGCAATGGTGCGATCTTGGCTCACTGCAACCTCTGCCTGATTCTCGTGCCTCAGCCTCCCAAGTACCTGGGATTACAGGCACCTGCCACCACGACCAGCTAATTTTTGTATTTTTAGTAGAGACGGGGTTTCACCATGTTGGCCAGGCTGGTCTCTAACTCCTTACCTCAGGTGATCCGCCCGCCTCGGCCTCCCAAAGTGCTAGGATTACACGTGTGAGCCACTGCGCCTGGCTGCATGTCTATCTTCTTACTGGACTACCAACTTCTTGACAGAAGAGATTATATCTTCTCATCATAATAGAGGTACCCAGTAAATATTACCAATAGAAATGGGAGAAAAGCAAAGGGGGTCTTGAAAAACTCAGGTTTCTCTGACATAAATATTAACGTGACATTATTATTCCCAAGAAATCAAGCTCTTATTTTTTCTTATTAATCTTCTTTAAACAGACAAGCAGAAACAATGACACAAAGAAAGTAGTCTTTTTACTCGCTTCAGACTCCCTCCTCTCACCACTGCCACACTTTAGTTCATTCTGGGCTACAGCCTTTCTGGCTCTATTCTAGGAGATTTATCTCATTGCTTTAAAATTGTCTTCATTATGTGCCCTGTCTCTCATCTTTTATTTCTATGCTTTTGGCTCTGAGCCCATCAGAAAAGCTATTTGCAGTGCCACATTTCTCCTCCTATATGCCCTTCTTTACTTACTCATTGGATGATACACTGTTGCCATGTCAGGAACTTCTTTTTGATAGTTTCTCATCTCTCTCAAGCTACTCGCTGTCTTTCTCCCAACTGTAGTTGATTGAATTCTATCTGACTGTTTGGGTTTTAAAATTTTTCTTCTCCAAAATATAGGGATTCTGACCAGTGATTCTCTTTATTGGTAATTTGCATGATAATTCCATATGCATTTTCATCTCTATAACTTTAGAACATGAAGAAGCTGAAGTTAGGGAATTTAGAAAAGTACTCAAGGTGAGACATCTTCCAAGTGGCAGGAAGTTGCTTAAAACCATGTCTGTCTGATGCTAAAGCACATGCATTTTATCCGTTACATAGCAGGCCTCAAGACACACACTGCCCAAGGCAAACTTAGAACCAGGTTACTCAAGGCCGATCAGGAAGTACTTAGCAGAGCTGTAATTAGAAGCAAAGTTTCTGACTGCTAATGCAGTGCTTTTTCCGTGTCTTAACATCCTCCATTACTAGGTCTGAGTACAGAGCACAAACACTGACTTGGTATCTTATATAGTATTTTGAAGGATTAGACGAGCTTTGAGTGTGGCGGGATATAGCATCATTAGATCCAAATATTATGTTGGAAAAACACCGGCATCTCTTTATTTCCTGTCTTCATTCACATGAAGTAGAAATAATTGGTACATTCCATCAAAGGTTCTGCTGATGCAAAACTAAAGCTTTAGGCAGATGGCACTATCAATAGTTCCTTTTCCAGAGTCATTGTCAAGGCACCCTTCCTCTTATTTTTCCACTTCTGCTTTCATAATAAAAATAGAGAGAGGTTTATAGAAAACATGAGAGTAGGGGAAAATTAGTTCAGGAATTTTCTCTGGAGCTTTAAAAATAATCTAAGATATACTAGGGAATACATTTTAGTCTGCTGACTCCCTTCAGTTATATTGGTTTTGTTGTACAATCCCATTCTTCAGCTCTCTACCCCTTTAAGGACAATCATTCAGCCTTTGCTGATAGCCAGTTCTCCTAACATCTATCCACTGCCTCATTCAGAGTAACTACAATTCCTTTCTCATCTAATGGGCCTTCCAATGTTTGAAAAGTATTAACATGAGCCACTAAGTCTTCTCTCCCTAGGTTGAACATCTCAGTGGCTCTATGTATAGATGAAAGAATGGAGATCTAAGAGTTAATTACCTAGCTCTGCCACTTACTAACCAGGTTGCCTGGTCAAGACACTCAATGTCTCTCACTTTTTACATTGCCACGTGTAAAAATGGATGTAATAACACTTAGAGGATAGTTATGGGGTCAAAATTAATATCAGAGAGTGTGTCAAACACTTGCATACTGTAAATTGCTATATAAATGTGATCATGGCTGCTTTGCCCCTGCTGGGCATAAACTGGAATAAAATGCTTCAGAATGGGGTAATTCTATAAAGGATATAGGGAGATCATTTGTTTCGTCAACAAAAACAATATTCTTTAGTAGGCCTAAAGTGGAATTAGATGTTGTTAGTAGCTATGCTAGTTCATTTTAATCTTGTGGTCAACTGAAACACCCAGATTTTCTGAGGTCATTTCTATTTTGTTGACATACAATCATGTTATTTATCTTAGATGTGGGAATTTATCTGTGTGCCAGTTAAATTTTGCACTATCGGTCTTGGCTCAATGCTAGCATATTTTGATAGTATTTAGAATACTGAGTGAGTTTTCTTGAATAAAGTTTGCTTTCCAGCTTTGCAACATCTGGAAATAGATCTGTTTTCTTTCTAATATCCTTTGCCTATGGCCTGCATAGGACATAAGTTTGTCCTCACTTTTCCATTGCAGAACTGGAAGACTATGCACCTGTAGATACAGGAGGTCTTGAAATACTTTGGGATGGGATCCATAATCTCTTGAAGGGTCTAAGAAAAGCCCCATTGGTGACATTTCTTTCCTTGGGTTGGTAGTATGAGGAAGAAGAATTAAGTGGCTTACTTTCCATGCCAATACTTGTGAGAGGTCTCTACTTTTTGGAGGAAAATTGATAATATCTTAGAGTAAGATTATGGACTGAGAACTTAAAATTTTACTTGTCACAGTGATGAAAGGAAAAATCTTGACTTGTCTACTTTCAAGTTGTGAAGACCTTTCCACACCCATTTATTGCATATGAGCACTTCTGCTTTTCACAGGAATGCAGAAGAGTATATTTATTTGCCACCTTAGTCCGTATGTGTTGCTATAAGAGAATACCACATGTAGGGTAATTGAAAAAGAACAGAAATGTATTTCTCATAATCTGGGTTCTAGGAAGTCTAAGATCAAGACTCTGATACCTGCTATGAGCCTTCTTGCTGCAGCCTGACATGGCAGAAGGCAGAAGGGCAAGAGAGAGCAAATTCACTCCTAAGAGCAAAATCCTCAGGACTTAAACACTTTCTCATAAGGCCCCACTTGGCAACATTGTTGCCTTGGGAATTAAGTTTCCAACACATTGACTTTTGGAGGCACATTTAGACCATAGCATTCTGCTCCTGGCTCCCCAATTTGATATCCTTCTCAAGTGTCATGCCATCCCAACAGCCCCCAAAGTCTTAACTTACTTCAGTATCAAATTTCCCTCCAGCTATGAGTGTGTGAAATCACACAAGTTATGTTTTCAAAATATAATGGAAGAATAGGAATATAATAGACATTCTCCTTCCAAGAGGTAGAAATAAGCTAGAAGAAAGCGGTAACTTGTCCCAGGTAAGTCCAAAACTCAACAGGGTAAGCAACACTAACTCTTAAGGACTGAGAATAGTCTTCTTTGATTCTCTGACTCACCTCTTGGACACACTGGTGTGGGAATTGGGTCCCCAAGATTTCAGGCCACTGTGTCTTCATGGCTTTGATGAACATAGCCATGTGTTCATTGCTGTAAAGTTCTGCCATCCATAAAGTCTTAGGACATAGACATAATTCAGTTAAGTTTTTTGCCACTTTATAGCAAAGATGACCTTTTCCCTAGTTTCTGATAAGATATTCCTGATTTTATTCTCAGACTTTATGAGAATGACTTTTACTGTCCAACATTGCTTGTGACCAGTTAGGCAATCTCTAAGAAGATTCAGACCTTACCTACAACTCTTTTCTTCTGAGCCCTCATAAGAATTGCTGTTAATGCTCCACTTACAATACAGGCTCTTTCCAGTATTTATTTCAAAACTGTTATAGCCTTCACCCATTACTCAGTTCCAAAGCTGTTTCCATGTTTGTAGGTATTTGTTGTAGCAAATAATTGCTGTCTTAGTTCATTTCTGTTCCTGGTACCAATTTCTGTCTTAGTCCATTTGTGCTTCTGTGACAGAATATTATAGACTGGGTACCTTATAGAGAACAGAAATTTATTTCTCATAGTCTTGGGATCTGGAAAGCCTAAGATTAAGGTGCTGGCATCTGCTTGGCTCTTCTTGCTACATCCTCACTTGCAGAAGAGAGTGCACTCACCCCTGTAAGTCCTTTTTTTTTTTCCTTTTTAGAAAATAGAGATGGGATCTAGCTGTGTTGACCAGGCTGGTCTTGAACTGCCGGTCTCAAGTGATCCTACTGCCATGGCCTCCCAAAATGCTGGGATTAGAGATGTGAGCCATTGTGCCTAGTCTTGTAAGCCCTTTTTATAGTGGTATTGTTCCATGCATAAAAGCAGAACCTTCATGAACTGTGCATCTGTAAAAGGCCCCACCTCTCAACACTGTTGTACTGGGAACTGAGTTTCTAACACATGAATTTTGGAGCACACATTCAGACCATAGCAGCTGTCTTTTTATAGCCCAAGAATATGTAACTTAACAACTCACTTATATCCCTTTCATCTTCTGGAACACTGACTAATTTTAGGAAGTTTCAGCCATATCTTTCCAACTTTGGGACTATAAAATCTAACTTTAGATAGAGTATAGAACAGTGGCTTGATTAAAAATTCTCAGTGGCAAGCAGCGAAGATCATGTTTCTGAACTTCAGTTTCTCAACTGAAAAAGAGAATTACAATGCTTATAAGTTTGATATGTTGATAAGTAGCCTAGATTTGTTTTGTTCCTACAAAAGTGTCCATCATAGAAGTAACTGTAACTCTAGATATTGTTCTGTGATTGATAAACTTGGGAACTAAAAGTCTAATCATGGCTCCAACATGAAAATGTCCCACTAGAGACAAACCAAGTGATAAAAGGATGAAGCTTTTCAGAAATGTTATTATAGATTAAGCAGCCAGGGAGGAGACACTGAATAGGATTAGCTTTGGTACTTGGGCTTTAAAAATATTCATACAGATCTTTCTCTGAGCCTTCGTGCTCAACTCAGCATTTAGTTCTAACTTTTCCTATGCATCCCACTTTCTTAATCTTTGATGACTTTGTGATATTTTAAATTTCTGCCTTTATAGCCAGTTCTTCTGTGTCTTCAAACATGTTTAGAATTTTTTCATCTTGAAAAATTTTTCTTTGAGCCCGCTACCAACTCCAGCAATAGGTGAGGTGGGCTTTTCAAACCATAATCTATACCCCTTTGTTTATACTTCCTTATCTTGAAGTTATTCATGGGTTTGTGTTCCATCTCTACTACCAAAATGGAAATTTTAAGGTTATCCATGATGTCTCAAATGACGTATTCTCAGTTTTCTTAATTTTTGGCTTCTTTGAAGGATTAATTTGATTGACTGTTAAAGTCTTAAAACTCTCCCTGGCCTGTGACCTTCAAAACGTTTTACGGTTCTAGTTTTTTATGCTGCTCTAGTTGCCTTTCTAGTGCCCTTAAAATAAATTCCAAGCTATTCACAATGGCTTACAAGCTCCTTTAGAGTTTTGGTCATTTGTCTAACTCTCTAGATTCATCTCTTGCCATCTTCTACCTTTTACTTTACACTCCTCCTGCTAACATTCTTTGGTTTCTTGATAATTGCTGTTTGTCCTTATTCAACTCTGGTCCTTGGGACATGCTGCTCCTTCTCCTAGGATACCCATCCCACTTTCCCTTCATTTGGCTAACTCTACTCATTCCTTGTCTCAGCTGAAATGTGAGTTCCCCAAGGAGATATTCCCCAACCTTTAAAGTAGGGCTGTATACTCTTTGAACACAGAGATCTGTATCAAAACATTTATGTTTTTAACTGGAAGTTACCCCCATTAAGCTATAGGCTTTAAGAAGAATGTTTTTATAGCTGTATCTTTCTATAATGTGGCACATATAATTACTTACAAATGGTTGTTGAATGAATGGATAAATGAATGAGTGATCATCCATTCTCTGTCATCTCTATTGATTTCTCTTTTTCCTCTGTCCTTTCATGCATAAAAATTGGGGTAATTATATCTCTCATAATTATTGCATGGCATTGTTGTGAAGATTGAATGAGGTAATGTACACAAAATGATTTATTTCCAAATTCATGCATATAAGTATGCATAAAAACAGACATACAACAAGATCACTTGATATAATTATTTTCCCTCACTAGCAAGACTTAGTCTCTTCTGTATGGTAAATGATGCTTTCAGAAATATCCATATTGGAATTCTCAGGCACTTCTGAGATTGGACAAATTTGTGTTAATCCTGATTAACCAAAGATACAAGAGGATTTGAGTGAAGGTTATAAAAATCACTGACATCCTTGTGAGGGTTCTCAGGAAAATTTGAGATTTGCTTTTTGCTTTTCTTTTGTGTGTGTGTGTGTGGAGGGGAACAGAGTCTCACTCTGTTACCCAGATTGGATTGCAGTAGGGCAATCATGGCTCACTGCAGCTTCAACTTCCCAGACTTAAGAGATTCTTCCACCTCAGCCTCCTGAGTAGCTTGGGACTATAGGCATAGGCTACCACACTCAGCTAATTTTGAAATTTTCTTGTAGAGACAGGGTCTCACTACGTTGCCCAGGCTGGTTTTGAACTCCTGGCCACAAGTGATCCTCCCACCTCAGCCTCCCAAAAAGCTAGGATTACAGGCATGAGATACTGCACCTGGCCAATTTTTGCAGTCTTAGCTCAGGACATAGGAAATTATCCGTAAAATAATAATTTCTACCCAAAGTTATTCTATCTTGAAAGTAAATCCATATTAAACAATGCCTTTCCTCATACTATAGTATTTTTTTTTCAATTTTCCTTGTTTTTGATTCCAGAAAGTTATCTAAGTTCTTTATTAATTAGTTTGTCACGGAACCACAAAAGGATAGATTTGAGACATTACAAAATCAGGAAGGGTTTTTATGTCCTTGTATTCACCTATTGTTTTGGGGGAAATCTTGCTGTGCTTTTAGATAATCTCTGACAGTAGAGTAGAAATGAATATTATTTTTTAGAATTATATTTGGGAAAATCCAAATCCAAGAAGAAGTAATTTGCCTATAGTTCTCTGTGAGAGTAGAGTCACAGAACTATACACAGAAATAAGAAAATTTTTGATACCCACTTCTAAAAGCTAATCACCAAGTTGTTTTCATAAATTCTGTTGATCACAACACATTCCAAAGTACTACTAC
This sequence comes from Hylobates moloch, assembly GCF_009828535.3. NCBI lineage: Eukaryota > Metazoa > Chordata > Mammalia > Primates > Hylobatidae > Hylobates > Hylobates moloch. Next base: position 60,795,441 of record NW_026652283.1, read on the forward strand.
CAATTCAAATTACTTATACTGGGCTTCGGCCTGATTGGATAATACTAATGAAACAAATAAACTAGGTTAAGTCCCTGGAAATTTCCTTATTGTACAGTATTCCAGCTTGTACTAATGTTTTACTAAAAGGGAAGCAGCCAGGAAAGAGGAAACAATACAAAACGATGTCATGTAGTCATGGAACATGTTCTGGTTTAGTAATATTCATTGGAACTCATGCAAGTCAGCAGCCCTGGCCCATACTCACTGCTTCCTGGTCCAGCACTACAGCAGAGCAGAACCCACATATGGCCATGCTAGAGGGAATAGTGTATACCTTTGTTAGGCTCTAAGGCAGGATAAAAATATCTACTCAAAGTGGAATCTCAGTATTTGGAACAGGGAGCGAATATGCCAAGAACTCCAGGTTGCTAACATATCTTCTGGAGCTAAAGAATAAGAATAACTAATACTTACTAGCACTTAGTGTACCAGGAACTCTTCTAAGTACTTTATGTGGAACAATTTATTTAATCCTAACAGATCTATGCCAAATAAGACAACTGAAATGTAGAGAAGATAAGAAACTTGCTCAAGTTCATGCAAGAAATAAACGGCAATGTTAGGCTACAAGCATAGGTAGTTTGACTTCAAGACTGAACTCTTTATCATTTTGCTGTATTAGCTCACTTGTCAATGTCCACTGTAAGCCTCATTTAAGGCATGCAATCCTTACAAGATATTGTGTTAATGGGAGGAGAGTTACTGTCTAGATTGAGAGTAATTATTACGAAGCATACTGATAGTTGACATAAAAATGACAAATGAAAACGTCATTTAATCAAATATTCATTGAACACCACATAACTGACCTCTGGGAAGAACTGAGGAAGCTGTTAAAAAATGGAAACTTGGACCTGCTGACCAAGGCACCCAGCCAAACTTCCTGAGGACTCTAGCAGCAAATTTACCCATGGACCACCAGAAAGCCATCCTATAATTTCTGGTTAGACTGACTGATGAAGATCTTCCCCTGCCAAAGTGAGTCTGTAAAGACTGAAATAAGTGACTACTTCTTTAATTGTGCAGACATCAACACATGGCCAAAAGGATCACAAACAATCAGGGAAACATGACACTATCCAAGGAACAAAATAAAGTGCCAGTAAATGACATGAAGGAAATGATGATTTACCAACTATCTGATAAAAAATTCAAAATAATCATCTTAGAAAAGCTCAGTGAGCTACAAGAGGATAGAGATAGATAACTAAACAAAATTAGAAATAGTACATGAAAAATATGAGTTCAACAAAGAGACAGTAACCATAAAAACAACCAAACATAAATCATGATGCAAAATAACATAATTACTGAGATAAAAAATTCCATAGAGATCTTCAACAGCAGACTTGATAAAGCTGAAGAAAGAATCAAGGAGACTGAAGGTAGATCATTTGAATGACCAGTCAGAGGAACAAACAGCAAAGAAACAGAAAGAGGAGGAAAGATTACTTTTCGAAATAGTGACAGAAAACTTCCCATATCTGTAGAGGAAAAGGAACATCCAGATCCATAAATCCCATTGAATCCCAAATAAATTAAATATAAACACATCTTTACTGAGACACATTATAATCTCTCAAAAGTAAAAGTGAAAGATAATTTTCAAAGCAGCAAGAGAAAAGCAACTAGTCACATACAAGATAACACCAAAAGGAAATTTGTGGACTCCCCAGTAGAAAGCTTGCAGGCCAAGGGAGAGTGGAATGAAATAGTCAAAATACTGAAAAAATAAAATCCAATCATCCAAGAGTACTATTCTAGGCAAGGCTTTTAGAAATGAAAGAGAGGCGAGGACTTTCCCAGAGAAAAAAAGCTGTGAGAGTTGATTACCACTAGACATGCCTTATGAGAAATGCTAAGAAAATTCTTCAAACTGAAAGGAAATGATGCTATTTAGTAACATAAAACATATGAAAATATAAAATTTAAGGATCAAAGTAAGTATACAACCAAATTCAGATTATTCTCATACTGCAGTGGTGGTGTAAGTAGGTATAAGTGTGTAAGTCACTTATGTCATTAGTATAAGGATTAAAAGACAAAGCTATTAAAATTAATGATAGCTGTAATAATTTGTCAAGTAATAAACAATATAACAAGATATAAATTGTTTTTAAATGTGATTGAAGTAAAGTTGCTATAAGCTTAAATGAGACTATTACAACTACAAGATATTTTATTTAAGCCTCATAACCATAAGGCAAAAACATAATAGATACACAATAGTAAAATAGTCAAAGCATACCACTAGAGAAAAATCATCTAATAACAAAGGAAGACAGCAAGAGAGGAAAAAAAGAACAAAGGAGCTACAAAACAAGAAGAAAACAATGAACAAAATAGCAATAGTAAGGACTCACTTATCAATAATTACCCTGGATGTAAATGTATGAAATTTTCTAATAAAAAACCAGAGTGGCTGAACAGATTAAAAGAAAAAAACCAGCAACAAGACCAACTATATGCTGCCTACAAGAGACTCACTTCATGTTTAAAAACATATATAGGCTAGAAGTGAAAAGATAGAAAAAGATATTCCAGGCAAATGGAAAATTTAAAAAGCAGGGGTAGCAATACTTACATAAAATAGATTTTAAGTCAAAAACCATAAAAGGAGACAAAGAAGGTCATTATATAATGATAAAGAGGTCAATTCTTCAAGAGGAACAACAGTTGTATATATATGCACCCATCATAGGAATACCTAAGTAGACAAAGCAAATATTAATAGATCTGAAGGGAGATATAGACTGCAATAAAATGTAATACAATAATAGTAGGGGACTTCAATATCCTACTTTCAACAATAGATAGATCATCCAGACAGAAAATCAATAAGGAAACATTGGGCTTCTACACTTTAGACCAAATGGGCCTAACAAACATATACAGAACATTCCATTTAGGGTAGTAAAATACACATTCTTCTTAAATGCATATGCAATATTCTCCAGGATAATAATGTTAAACTGCAAAAAAGTTGTAATAACTTTTAGGACATTGAAATCATAGCAAGTATATTTTTAACCACCATGGTATGAAACTAGAAGTCAATGACAGAGGAATTTTGAAACATTCACAAATATATGGAAATTAAATAATATGAACAACCGATGGATCAAGAAGAAATTAAAAGGGCAATTAAAAGATATCTAGAAACAAATGAAAATGGAAACACAACATACCAAAACTTATGAGATGTAGCAAAAACAGTTTTAAGAGTTAAGTTTATAGCAATAAATGCCTACATCAAAAAAGAAGACAGATCTCAAATAAACAGCCAAACATTGTACCTCAAGGAATTAGAAAAAAGAAAAACAATCTGAGCCCAAATTTAGTAGAAAGGAAAAAATAAACATCAGAACAGAAATAAATAAAACAGAGACTAGTAAAACTATGCAAAAGATCAGTGAAACTAAGTTTTTTGAAGACTAACAAAATCAACAAACCTTTAGACTAAGAAAAAATAGAGAAGACATACATAAAAGCAGAAGACATAAAATCAGAAAGACATAAATAAAATCAGGAGACATTATAACTGATACCACAGAAGCACAAAAAAATCAAAGAGACTACTACGAACAATCATACACCAACATACTGGACAACCTAGAAGACACAAATAAATTCCTAGAAACATACAATTTACCAAGACTGAACAATAAAGAAATAGAAAATTTGAACAGAACAATCATAAGTGAGGAAATAAAAATATTAATAAAAAGACTCCCATCATAGAAAAGCCCAGGACGAGATAGTTTCACTGCTGAATTCCACCAAACATTTTGAATGGTAATACAAATTCTCCTCAAACTCTTCCAAGATAATCAAAGAGGAGGGAATGCTTCAAAACTAATTTTATGAAGCCAGAATTACCTTGACATGAAATCTAGGCAATTACACTACAAGAAATGAAAATTACAGACCAGTATTTCTGATGAACATAGATGTAAAAAATCCTCAACAAAATATTAGTAAACCTAATTCAACAACACATTAAAAAAATCATATACTATGATCAAGTTGGATTTATCTCAGAGAGGCAAGGACACTTCAACTTATGGAAATCAATAAATGCTATATACCACATTAACATTATGAATGCCAAAAGCCATATGATCATTTCAATAGATGAAGAAAAAGTGTTTGTCAAAATTCAACATCTTTCAATAATAATAACCCTTAACAAATTAGGTATAGAAGGAGTGTACCACAACACAATGAAAACCATATATGAAAAACTCACAGCTAACATTACAGTCAATGGTAAAAAGTTGAAAGCTTTTCCTTTAAGATGAAGAAGAAGATAAGGATCTCTACTGTCACTTCTTCTAGTCAGTGTAGTCCATTGACTTCATATGTAAGTCCTAGCTAGAGCAGTTTAGCAAGAGAAAGAAATGAAGGGCATCCAAATTAGAAAGAAAGAAATTAAATTGTCTCTGCAGACAAGATGATCTCAGAAAAGAACACATTGAAGACTTCCAAAAAACTGTTGGAACTAATAAATGAATTCAGTGAAGTTGCAGGACACAAAATTAACATATGGAGCAGAGAGCAAAATGTTGAAATAAAAGCCTACATTGTTTGTTCCCCCTGCTGGAACACCAGACTGTAACAACTATCTGCACACAGAAAAGCACTGTCAGAAGAACCAAAAATCAAGGGAGCAATCACAGTACCTGGTTTTAACTTTGTATTGTGGAAAGAGGCATTGAGGAGGGCAGGGGAGATGGTCCTCAATCACCAGTGCCACGCCTCCCCCATCCCGAGCAGCAGCTGTGTGGTATGGATAATCTCTGCATTTTGGGGAGGGAGAGCACAGCAAATGGGGAACTTTATATTGACTTCAGTATTGCCCTGTCACAGCAGAGTATAAAGCCATGCTAGGCTAAGCCAGCACCCGTGCATGGAGGGAGCATTTGGACAAACCCTAGCCAGAGGAGGATTGCCCATCCCAGTGGTTGGAATTGAGTTTCTTGGCAAGCCTCACCATTGTGAGCTGAAGTGCTCTGGGGCCCTAGGTACCAGTTTAGCCACAGCAGGATAGAGCAAAAGCAGGCTCTTGGGGTCCCTGGGTGCCGGACCAGGTTTGTGGACAGCATTTCTGGTCCTGCTCTGGGCCAGAAGGGAGCCCACTGCCCTGAAAGGTGAGTCCTAGGCCTGGCAGCACTCACCACAAGCTGATGGGAGAGCCCTTGGGCTTTAAGAGAACATTGGTGGTGGCCTAGCAGAACCCCCCCACCCTCCCCCACCACCATGGACTGGTGTTGGTGGCAGCCACAGGGAGAGGCTCCTCTGCCTGTGGAACAGGGAAGGAAGAGCAGGAAAGACTTTGTGTTGTGGTATGAGTGCCAACTTAGCTGCAGTAGAATAGAACATTAAATAAATTGCTAAGGTTTTTGACTCCAATTCCTGGCTTCTAGATGGCATCTCTGGACATGCCCAGGACTAGGGGGAACAGATCCCCCTGAAGGGAAGGGCCTTGCGAAAGTGTTGTGCTGTCTTCAGGTCTGACACAATGCAGTCCCAGTGATGGTGGCCACAGGGCTGCTTACATCATCACACCTCCAGTTCCAGGTGGTTCAGCACAGAGAGAGAGGATTCATATGTTTTGGAGAAAGTAAGGGAAAAGAACAAGAGTCTCTCCTGGGTAACCCAGATAATTATTCCAGATTTTATCCAAGACAACCAAGATGGTACCTCTATGAGTCTGGAAAAAGCACAGCATTATTGAGTTTGGGGTTCAAGTCCCTTCAAATACCTAGAAAGCCTTCCCAAGAAGGATAGGTACAAATAAGCCCAGACTGTGAAGACTATAATAAATACCTAACTCCTCAATGCCCAGACACTGAAGAACATCGGCAAGCATTAACACCAACTAGGAAAACATGACCCCACCAAATGAATTAAATTAAGCAGAAGAAGGAATTAGTGAGCTTGAAGGTAGGCTATTTCAAAATATGTAGCCACAGACAAAAGAAAAAATAATAAAAAGTGATAAAGCATGCCTACAAGATCTTGAAAATAGCTTAAAAAGGGCAAATCAAAGAGTTATTGGCCTTAAAGAAGAGTTAGAGAAACACATAGGGGTAAGAAAATTTATTTAAAGGGATAATATCAGAGAACTCAAACCTAGAGAAGTATATTAATATCCAAGTAGAAGAAGGTTGTAGAACACCAAGCTGATTTAACCCAAAGAAGACTACCTTAAGACATTTAACAATCAAACTCTGAAAGGTCAAGGATAAAGAAAGGATCCTAAAAGTAGCAAGAGAAAAGAAACAACATAGAACGGAGCTCCAATATGTCTGGCAGCAGTCTTTCCAGTGGAAAGAAGGTCAGGAGGGGCATGACATATTTAAAGTGCTGAAGGAAAAAAAAAACTTTTACCCTAGAATAGTATATCTGGTGAAAATATCCTTTAAGCATGAAGAAATGAAGGCCTTGCCAAACAAAAGCTGAGGGATTTCATCAACTCTGTCTTATAAGAAATGCTAAAGGGAGATCTTCCTTCTGAAAGAAAAGGAGCTTTTTTTTTTTTTTTTCTTTTTTTTTCAGATGGGGTCTTGCTGTGTTACCAGGCTGGAGTGCAATGACACCATCATGACTCACAGCAGCCTCAACCTCCCAGGCTCAAGTACAGATGGGATTTCATCATGTTGCCCAGGCTGATCGAAAACTCCTGAGCTCAGGCAATATGCCTGCCTTGGCCTCCCAAAGTACTGGGATTTTAGGTGTCAGCCACTGCACCCAGCCCAAGAAAAGGACTTTAATGAGCAAGAAGAAATCATCTGAAGGTATACAACTTGCTGATAATAGTAAACACATAGAAAAATACAGAACAGTATAACACAGTACTCATGGTGTGTAAACTTCTCTTAAGTAGAAAGACTAAATGATGACTCAATAAAAAATAACAACTACAACAACTTCTCAAAACATAGTACAATAAGACATAAAGAGAACTAAAAGTTGAATAGCAAGGGAATAAAGTCAAAGTATACAGTTTTGGGCCAAGTGCAGTGGCTCATACCTCTAATCTCAACACTTTGGGGGGCCAAGATTGGGCACATCACTTGAGGTCAGGAGTTTGAGATCAGCCTGGCCAACATGGCAAAACCCTGTCTCTACTGAAAATACAAAAATTTGTTGGACATGGTGGCCCAGGCCTGTAATCCCAGCTACTTGAGAGGCTAAGGTAGGAGAATCATGGAGGCTGCAGTGAGCTGAGATGGCGTCGCTGCACTCCAGCCTGGGTGACAGAGAAAGACTCTGTCTCAAAAAAAAAAAAAAAAAAAAAAAAAGCATACAGTTTTAAAGTATTATTTTGTGTGTTTTTTTATGCAATCAGTGTCAAGTTTTCAACAGTTTAAAATAATCGGCTATAAAATATTATTTGAAAGCCCCATAGTAACCTCAAATCAAAAAATCTACAACACATACACAAAAAACAAAAAGCATGAAATTAAAGCAGACCACCAAAGAAAATCACTTTCACCAAAAACTGGATAGGAAGGAATAAAACAAGGAAGAGAAGACTGCAAAACAATCAAAAAACAAATAGCACAATGGCAGGAATAAGTTCTTAATTATCAATAATAACATTAAATTTAAGTGGATTTAAGTCTCTAATCAAAAGACAGAGTGACTGAATTAATTTTAAAAATGACCCAATAATCTTTTGTCTATAAGAAACACACTTCACTTATAAAGATACACATAGACTGAAAATAAAGGGATAGAAAAATATATTCCATGCCAATGGAAACCAAAAAATAGCAGGAGTAGCCATGTGTATATTAGACAAAATAGATTTAAAGAAAAAAAACTATAAGAAGAAACAGAGATGGTCATTATATGATGAAAAAGGGGTCAATTCAAGAAGAGGATATAATGAATGTAAATGTATTTGCACCCAACACTTGAGCATCCAGATATAAAAACCAAATTATATTAGAGCTAAAGAGATAGGCCCCAGTACAATAACAGCAGACTTCAACACTCTGCTTTCAGCATTGGACAGCTATCCCACACAGAAAATCAATAACAATAAAAATTGTATTCAATCTGCATTATAGAACAAATGGACCTAATACATTTCTTGAAGCAAATGATAATGGAAATACAACATACCAAAAACTATGGGATACAGCTAAAGCAGTACTAAGAGGGAAGTTCATAGCTATAAGTGCCTGCATCAAAAAAGAACATCTTCAACCAAATAATGTATCTTAAAGAACTAGAAAAGCAAGAGCAAATCAAACCAAATAGTACTAGAAGAAAAGAAATGATAAAAATCAGAGCAGAAATAAATGAATTTAATAGAAGAAAACAATACAAAAGATTAATAAAACAAAAAATTGGTTTCTTGAAAAGATAAACAAAATTTGCAAACCTTTAGTCAGACTCAGAAAAAAAGACACAAATAAATGAAATCAGAGATGAAAAAGGAGACATAACAACTGATAACACAGAAATTCAAAGGATCATTAGTAGCTACTATGAGCAAATTTGGAAAATCTAGAAGAAATGGTTAAACTCCTATACACATATAACCTACTAAAATTCAATCATGAAGAAATCCAAAACTTGAACAGACCAATAACAAGTAGCAAGATCAAGGCCATAATAAGACATCTCCCAGGAAAGAAAAGCCCAGGACCTGATGGATTCACTGCTGAATTTTACAGACATTTAAAAGAAGAATTAATACCAATCCTCCTTAAACCGTTCCAAAAAATAGAGGAAGAGGGAATACTTCCAAGTTAATCCCAGGAGGCCAATATTACCCTAATACCAAAACCAAACAGACACATCAAAAAAAGAAAACTACAAGGCAACATGTATGATAAATATCAAGGCAAAAATCCACAACAAAATGCTAGCAAACTGAATTCAACAATACATTAAAAGATCATTCATCATTACCAAGTGGAATTTATCCCAGGGATGTAAGGATGGTTCAACATATGGAAATCAATCAATACAATACATTTTATCAAAAGAATGAAGGACAGAAACCATATGATCATTTCAATTAATGCTGAAAAAAGCATTTGATAAAATTCAACATCCCTTCATGATAAAAATCCTCAAAAAATGGGGTAGAAAGAACATGCCTAAACATAATAAATGCTATATATTATGGACCCACAGACAGTATTATGCTAACTGGGGAAAAACTGAAAGCCTTTCCTCTAGATCTGGAACATGAAAGGTTGAAAACTTTCACCATTGTTATTCAACATAGTTCTGGAAGTCTTAGCTAGACCAATGAAACAAGAGAAAGAAATAAAAGGGATCCACATTGAAAAGGAATAAGTCAAATTACCTTTGTTTACAGATGATATGATCTTGTATTTGGAAAGGCCTAGACTCAGCCAAAAAACTGTTAGAACTAATAAACAAATTCAGTAAAGTTACAGGATATAAAAATGAAATACCAAAATCAGTAGTATTTCTATATGCCAACAGTGAACAATCTGAAAGAGAAATTTAAAAAGTGATCTCATTTTCAGTAGTCACAAATAAAAGTAAATACCTAGGAATTAACCAAAGAAGTAAAACATCTCTAAAATGAAAACTATAAAACACTGATGAAAGGAAATGAAGGGGACACCAAAACATGAAAAAGTATTCCATGTTCATGGATTGAAAATAATCAATATTGTTAAAATGTCCATACTACCCGAAACAATCTAAAGATTCATTGCAATCCCTATCAAAATACCAATGACATTATTCATAAAATGGAAAAAAAATCCTAAAATTTATATGGAATAAAAAAAAGATCCATAATAGTGAAAGCTATCCTGAGCAAAAATAATACAACTGGAGGAATCACATTACCTGACTTCAAATTATGCTACAGAGCTATAGTAACCAAAACTGCATGGTAGTGGCATAAAACCAGATGTATAGACAATGAAACAGTATAAGAAGCCAGAAACAAATCCACACACCTATAGTGAACTTATTTTCAACAAAAATGCTGAGAACATACATTGGAGAAAAGACAGACTCTTCAGTAAATGGTGCTGGGAAAACTGAGTATTCACATGCAGAAGAATGAAAATTGATCCCTATCTCTCACCTTATACAAAAATAAAACCAAAATAGATAAATACTTAAATCTAACACCTTAAATTATGAAACTATTACAAGAAAACATTAGCATCCTAGTAGTTGAGGAGAAAAAGGCCTGTGTGTTTTTTTCCTAAGAAGAGGGAATATTGAGAAAGGGAATTATCTCCTCTGCCTCTTTCATGCAGTAAGTGTTGAAAGAACACTAATATTACAGCCAAAAAAGGTGAATGCTGGTTTTACTATCTTAAAGCAGAGAAGCAATTGGCAAAACTTCTCTAATAAGCAGGCTCCCACTGGGGCCTGAGGCTGGTAAGACAGAGACCACACATTTAATGCGGAAGACTGTTTAAGAGCCTAAGCCTTTGTTCCTGGTTAGCCACACCTTCAGTCTGCCTATGCCCTTCTTGTTGTGAATGGCTCTCCTTGATGATAAATGGTGGTGACGCTGTGGGGTGGAAGTGAGAGATGGAAGTATGGAAAGATGAGCTTTCTGTGCCAGCATTCACTAACAATGAGAAGGAAAAACAGAGCATTTGGCTCACTCTGGTTTCCCTCTGGCTTCACACATTCCCTGAACAATACTCTCAGTTGCCTCTTTCCCAGGAGACCTCTGGGATTCACAGATGAACTCCAACATACAATGAAGGATTGTGATGGCTAGAATTGAGGCAGGCGGACAATTTAATTTGCTAAATTTTCTGCTCTCATCTTAAGATGAAACAGCCCTTCCTCAGCCCCACATACCTGTTCTGCACACTTGGGTCTCTGTGTTTTCAGTTCCTACTGTTTGGAATACCCTTCTATTCCTTCCTCTCTAAATCTTCCAATCCTCCAAGGCTCAACTGAATTTATTTTCCATAAGTCCTCTCCATCACATAAGTAAACTCTACCTTGAACTCTTCCTCAGGACTCCCATCATAAAGTTTTGCATTATCATATAGGTAACTTACACTTTAATTACTTTGGATGTATTCACTTCGTTTTCTAAACTGTACACTAAAAGGGACTAGGTCACAGAATTGTTTTGAATCCAGAGCAGAAGGTATGTAGTGCTGGGCCCATAATGTAGATGCTTGCTTGATTGGCTCTGTGGTGATCTATACCATTAGACAATTGGAATGGGTGGAGCAGTGGAGACCCAGGATGCAGGGAAGATGCAAGGATAACCAGCATGAGGGTAATGACAGGAGGAACTGTTAGAGAGCCACCTGCTAGCTATAAGTACATGCCAGAGCTTGCTTATAGGTGTCCTGTTGAAGTTCCTATTTTATTAGATTGCTAAAGAAAAGAAGCCCTCCTCATAGACAGAGAGGGATGAACATGGGTGATCTTCAGGATTCTCAGTCAGAGAAGTCTGAATATCAAAACAAGCTGTCAGCACCTCTCTGTTCACCCCTTGGCTGGTCCATCCCATTTTTGTCTTTGTCAGCTTTCGTATATATAATAATTTGCATGGGGTAAGTATGCTTCATTCACAGGGATATTGGTGAACCTGGCATAAGAATGGAGCATGTTTTCTACACCTTACAGTTCACAACATGCTTGTGAACTTACTGGAATTCCTGGACCCACCCAAGACTGGAAATGATGGGTTTAGCATTGTTAATGCATCATAGTATCATTTCTTGTGATGAGAGTCTCTCTTACCTCAAGAATCAAAAATATGCAGAAACCTACCCAAGTAAGAGTTCATATCTGGGGAATGAGGGTTACTCTAACTTACTTTGGGAAAGGTATCAAAGTTGAGATTGTGGCTATGTGGAAAAAATTCTCTTGTTATTAATAATGTGGATGCTTGGAAAATGAAAGAGGATTTATAGAATGTCATCCCTACTTTTATTAGTCCTTTCTCACACCACTGATAAAGACATGCCTAAGACTGAGTAATTTACACAGGAAAAAATTTAATGGACTCACAGTTCTACGTAGCTGGAGATTGTGAGAGGAGACCTCACAATCATGGTGGAAGGCAAAAGGCACATCTTACATGGCAGCAGATAAGAGAGAGAATAAGAGTCAGGCAAAAAGGGTTTCCTCTTATAAAGCCATCAGATCTAGTGAGATTTATTCACTAGCACAAGAATAGTATGGGGGAAACCACCCCCATGATTCAATTATCACCCACTGGTTCCCTCGCACAACACATGGGAATTATGGGAGCTAAAATTCAAGAAGAGATTTGGGTGGGGACACAGCCCCTGGTCCCTCCAAAATCTCATGTCCCCACATTTCAAAAACCATTCATGCCTTCTCAACAGTCCCCCAAAGTCTTAACTTATTTCAGCATTAACTCAAAAGTCCACAGTCCAAAGTCTCATCTGAGACAAGGCAAGTCCCTTCCACCTATGAGCCTGTAAAATCAAAAGCAAGTTAGTTTCTTCCTAGATACAATAGGGGTACAGGCATTGGGTAAGTACAGCCATTCCAAATGGGAGAAATTGGCCAAAACAAAGGGGCTACAGGTCCCATGCAAGTCCAAAATCCAGCAGGGCAGTCAAATCTTAAAGCTTCAAAATGATCTCCTTTGACTCCATCTCTCACATCCAGGTCATGCTGATACAAGAGGTGGGTTCCCCTGGTCTTGGGCAGCTCTGCCCCTGTGGCTTTGTAGGGTACAGACTCTGCTCCTGGCTATTTTCACAGGCTGGCATTGTGTCTATGGCTTTTCCAGGTGCACGGTGCAATCTGCCAGTGAATCTACCATTCTGGGATCTGGAGGACAGCAGCTTTCTTCTCACAGCTCCACTAGGCAGTGTCTCAGTGGAGACTCTGTGTGGGGGCTTCAACCCCACATTTCCCTTCCACACTGCTCTAGCAGAGGTTCTCCATGAGGGCCCCACCCCTGCAGCAAACTTCTGCCTGGACATCCCGGTGTTTCCATACATCCTTTGAAATCTAGGCAGAAATTCCCAAACCTCAATTCTTGACTTCTGCGCACTGGCAGGCTCAACACCACGTGCAAGCTGCCAAGGCTTGTGGCTTGCACCCTCTGAAGCCCAAGCTGTACCTTTGTCCATTTTAGCCATGGCTAGAGCAGCTGGGATGCAGGGCATCAAGTTCCTAGACTGCACACAGCAGGTGTGGGGTGGGGGGCTGGTCCTGGCCCAGGAAACCATATTTTCCTTCTAGGTCTCTGGGCCTGTGACGGGAGGGTCTGCTGCAAAGGTCTCTGACATGTCCTGGAGACATTTTCCTCATTGTCTTGGCAATTAACATTTGGCTCCTTGTTACTTATGCAAATATCTGTAGCCAGCTTGAATTTCTCCTCACAAAATGGGTTTTTCTTTTCTATTGCAAAGTCAGGCTGCAAATTTTTCAAACTTTTATGCTCTGTTTCCCATTTAAAACTGAATGCCTTTTACAGCACCCATGTCACCACTCGAATGCTTTGCTGCTTAGAAATTTCTTCCACTAGATACCCTAAATCATCTCCCTCAAGTCCAAAGTTCCATAAGTCTCTAGGGCAGGGCCAAAATGCTGCCAGTCTTTTTGCTAAAACATAGCAAGGGTCACCTTTACTCCAGTTCCCAATGAGTTGCTCATCTCCATTTGAGACCACCTCAGCCTGGATTTCATTGTCTATATCGTTATCAGCATTTTGGTCAAAGCCATTCAACAAGTCTCTAGGAAGTTCCAAACTTTCCCACATTGTTCTGTCTTCTTCTGAGTCTTTCAAACTATTCCAACCTCTGCCTGTTACCCAATTCCAAAGTTGCTTCCACATGTTCAAGTATCCTTTCAGTAATGCCCCACTCTACTGGTACCAATTTACTGTATTAGCCTGTTCTCATGCTGCTGCTGAAGAAATACCTGAGACTGGGTAATTTATAAAGAAAAAGAGGTTTAATGGATTCACAGTTCTACATGGTTTGGGAGGCCTCACAATCATGGTGGAAGGCGAAAGGCATGTCTTACAAGGCAACAGACAAGAGAGAGAATGAGGGTCAAGTGAAGTGATTTCTCCTTATAAAACCATCAGATTTCATGACACTTATTCACTACCATGAGAACAGTATGGGGGAAACCATCCCCATGATTCAGTTGTCACCAATGGGTCCCTCCCACAACATGTGAGAATTATGGGAGCTACAATTCAAGATGAGATTTGGGTGGGAACACAGCCAAACCATATCACTACTTTAATTGCTTATGGTTTTATTTATTGTTATTAATAACAATAGAACTGTTGCACATATGTACCTTTGTGTGCATGTGTTGAGGCGAAGGTTGAAGGAATGAAGGGATAAGTTGAGCAATGATCCTGACATCCAGGATTCTGACATCCAGGATAACATATAAGCTTTGTATGTTATTCTTGGAAAAACTCACCAATTCATTTATTTATTCACTCAACATTTATTAATGCAATGATTTGTTGAATACTTACTTTGCACCTGTCCTGCAATTTAGGGATCCAATAGTACTCCCCCAGGTTATTGGCCTCAACAGAGTAGGTAAATACTAAATATTATATAGTGGCACAAAGGAGAAAATAAGATGGAGATGAAATGCAGGTCAGCAAAGGCCTCTCAAAAAAGATACTTAGTTGGATTTTCAAAGGAAATAAAACTTAGTCAACAAGACATTTCAGACAGAGAGAATAGTGCTTGCAAAGGCACAAAGGCCCGAAAATGATAAGCACATTCCAAAGATTATATGTAGTTTGGTGAATGGAGAGAAGGAGTATTGATGGGAGAGACTAAGAGTAGTCAAGTCAATCATGGGAAGATGTATATGCCATGGGTAGTGTACTTTTTATTTTTTTAATCTTACCAGTATCTCTTCCCCCTTCAAGGGATAATATAATCCTGGTTTTCTTTGGGAAACTACATATTCCAACTCCTTGTAACCTTGGTTGGCCTTTTCTTCGTTCAATCTCATAGGGAAGGTAATGACTAAAGGTGCCTCATCTAGGGTTATAGCCTCCTTGTCATAGTGATTAGTTTAAGGCATGCAGCCCAAACTAGGCCTGTCAGAGCCTTGGGACACAAGATCTTTCTTCCTTTGGAATCTTGAATTATATGAATTGTTATAAGTAGTTACCTTCCCTGGCCTAAAGTTTTTGGCCAAATAAGGCAAACATACAGAGGAAAGCAGAATTTAAGAATGGTGTGAGAGAGAGCAAGAGAAAGGGAAGGGTGGAGGCTTGGTGACACTACTTGATCCCTGTGTCTGAAGTTTTTGGTTAATCCATGGACATTCAAGTCACATGATTTGTTTCTACTTGAGTCACTCTGAATCAAATTTTCATTACTCTGACCATAAAAGTTACATGAATGTTAAAACTATGTTAAGGGCTTTGGACTTTATTATCTGGACAGTGAGGGGGGCTTTGTGTGATATATGAGCAAATTTAGTTTTGCCTAATAAATTCAAATTCCTTTTAAAGAAGGTTGTTCTGGGAAGTGCATTAATTGGATGGACTTGGATTTGCCAAATATAACTTGTGTGATCTTAGATCTTCAGTCACTAAACTCTTCACATACATTTAATCTCTTGAAAAATGCAGAGCATTAATGCTGCTTTGGCTTTCCCCACAAACGGCTATGTGAGGTTTTCAAGTGAGGTGTGGGAAAGTATTCTGTAATGTGTTAAGTACAATATGTATGTCAGTAAGTCATGAATATTAGAGAATATTGCCATAATAAGGTTGTAAGTACATTTATTAGATTTTTTTTGCTGAACTTGTGAATCAGATAGACTTTTTTATGAGGATTTACATTAATTTGGCTGACAACATACAAATCTGCTTTACCTAAAATTAAAAGAGAAGAAAGAATGGGATGGAAACAGGAAAAGAAAACAACAAAAAAACTATGGCCAAATTTGTTAGTGTGGATGCACCTGTTAGAAGAGCTGCAGAGTTTTGATGATATAAGATCACAGTTAGCAGCAGCATGAACTGGTAGAAAGAAGAGTCAAGGGAGGAGAGTTCAAATTCCAAGTATATTTTTGACTCATTGTGTGACTATGGGAAGACATTCCTTAGCCTTCTATGTTGAGGTTTTTGAGGGGATTAGCAGTGGGAAAAGAAAAGCAAAAATAACATGTAACCAAAAAATCAAATTCAACAGATAAATATTACACTACTGTCAAGATTCTGTGCTTTGCACAGAATCAAGGATCACCAAATATTTGTTGTAAAAGTAGCTGAATGAGTGTTGGTGTCAGAGGTAGTGAACAAGAAGAAAATCATCACTTGCTTGACTCTTACTATGTTGTTAAATTTAGCTTTTCTCTCTTTGTATTCTCACCTGCAATGTGGAGCAAAGACAATTTTTATACTGAGAATTAATGACAAAGGAGGATTGCAAAGTAAACACAAGATAAAAGTAAGCTTACTGCTGTGCTTTTTGAATGTTTATGTCCCCTCCAAAATGTACATGTTAAAACTTAATCTCCAATGTGACAGTATTAAGAGGCAGACATTAAGTCATGAAGGTGGAGCCCTAGTGCATGAGATTAAGACCTTTATAAAAGAACATTAGGCCCACGTGTCATTTTGCCTTCTACCATGTAAGAACCCAGTAACAAGACAGCATCTTGGAAGCAGAGATCAGCTTCACTAGACACCAGACTTGATCTTGGATTCTGTAGTCCCTAGAACTGTAAGAAATAAATTTCTGTTCTTTATAAATGACCTAATCTGTGGTATTTGGTATTTTGTTATAGCAGCATAAACAGACTCAGACATTTACCTTCCATATGTAAGCCCAATATTTTTCAAAGTTCTTTTATGTGCACCTGTTATTGAAGCTCATTGAAACAAGAGACTGTGGGATTTTATAGGTACAATATTTAAACAAACATACTTGCTTGTTTTCCCTCTTGCCAATAGGACTGACCTCCATCTCATCTCCTGTCTCATTCATGCTCAGGGAACATCATGAGCCATTTCAAGGAATGATGCCAAGTTCCATCTGCAGGTCTAGCAACTTGAGACAAGTGTGGGCGATGGGCATGATTGAATCCTTTGGGTATTGAGAAACCTACCCTGGAGTTATTGCCTTAGCAGGGCTGGCAATGACCTAGAGAAACTCTTGGGCCTCACCCCTGCCTGTCCCACTTCTGCTGTGATGTAAATGACATTACCTAGAGGGTAGGAGTACTCAGAGGAAGGGAGTGGAGATCAACGTAAGCAGAGAAAATATCAGGAAATCAGATGGCAGCCCAGACCTAAAGGAAGGGAGGCACCCCCAAGTTTACCTGAACATCACTGTCAATCAACACACATCCCTCATTTAGCTGTAGATTGCCACAAGAGACAGTAAACCCTGATTCACAAAGGCTCATGGGAAAGAAGATTTTAATTCATTTCATCATGTACAGAGTGCAGATTTGGTTGAGTACAGGGATTTAACATGCCTTACCATGATCTTTTGAAGCTAGAATCTAAATGTTGAGCTTTATTTCTAGAATTATTGGAATCCTAACGATCTTTGGGATTCTTTCTGCAGCCTCAATATCACAAAGTGGAATCTGGAAATACTGGAAAATTGGATCCTGGGCATTATCAAAAGAAATCTGGAAGACCGTCTCTGAAAGCAGAGAGTAGCATGTTCTATGCATTCCTCAGTCTTTCTTATAGACTTCTCAGCTTTGACAGGGGCAGGGTCATGGTATATAGCTATTTGTGTTATTAAGGACCTGGCTTACGTAGGTGCTAACTTAGCAAATAGTTGATGGAAATGACAATCTCTAATAGAACAATGGTTGGCAGCAGTCAGGAAACCAACAAAACTTTTAAAGGGCCGCAAGTTTTGATTTTGGCCTCATTAGTGCCATGCTAAAATACACCTGAACCATCTAGTTCTTGGTTTTATGTATGGAAAACAATGGAGGAAGAGAACATCATCCAGTAAGTGAGATGTCTTTGCCTTTTGACTTCTGCCTTATTCCAGCCAATTGCTCTATAAATTCCCTCCATTAAGTCAAACCAATCTCACTAATGGTGAAAAAACTCAAAACATGCTACTTTCATGAACAAAGGTTGTTAATATCAATTTTTGTTTTTTAGTGACTGGAGGGCCACTCAGAACTCATTACTCTCAGCCCCCCAATAACTGCTAAGCAGGAACAGTTTTCTATGGTGCTATAGAGGATACTAACGTATAGTGGTAGAGTTCCAGATAGAATTTTAAATTGTATTCTGTACCTTCTCTTGGACAAAGCAATGATAATAGGAGGGAACTTTTTGTAATATAAGTTCAACTATGAAATCCTGAGAGCATGCCTCGGGCCTTATTGCTCTTAAGGTTGAAAATAAAGATGTGAAATCAATCTATCATTCAAAAATGTTAATTGAGCATCTGTTGAATGCCAAACACTATGGTAGATGATCAGTCTACAGAGCTAATTAAGACTCATGAAGTCTTAATTAGCTTCATGAAGGCAACCATACCAAGAAATAATTTCAGTATAGAATGTAATGCTGTAATGGAGGTAGAGATACAGAGTAGCTTTGTCCAGTGTAGAATTTCTAGAAAAGCTTTATATAATGTAATATAAGGGAAAATATTTGAATTAACTTTGGAAAAATGGGTAGAGATTCCCCTGGTGACTGTGTTGTGGGGCAGCTGGGGGATGGTTGAGAATAATCCAGGCAGAGGGAAGACTGGACATGCCTCCATTTTTCTTTTTAATGCACATGCTTTTCCATATACAACCTTTTTTACAGGATTTTTTTTTTTTTTTTTGGTCAGTGAAGTGGTGGCAAAGGAGAGATACATCAGAAACATCTTTTCAGAACCAATACATGCGATAAGAAAGAAGCCAAAGGTTGCTAATTTGATTACCTATAGCCATATTTACTATCCTAAAGTTTTACTCAGCTTGCCTCCCAGACCAAGCTGGGATAGCATAGGGAAGGAGTTGGAGTTCGCCATTTTAGTGGAGCTTAGGGATTCTATGTAATGGATAAAAATGTTTAGTTGTTTAGACTGTTAAGCAAAGGGAAAATCTGACTTGAGACTAGGATCTCAATCATTAACATCATTCAAGTGTTCCTTGCCCTTCATGGGACCCTACTAACTATATCCTTCTGCTCTTAATGAGGCACTGGGGAATTTACAACATTTAACCCAAATACTTTCATCCAAACATATTTATTCAATCATTTTTGCTTCCATAAAAGCAAAAATTGCACTAGACAATGTTAAGCAGTCAAGAAAAGACTTTATCAAGGCTATTGTAATAGGGTAGAGAGACCAGAACTCAGTCTGAGCTCCACTCTGTTGAAACAAAGGGTGAGAAGGTTTTTAAGTTCTGTGGTGAGCTAGAGGAAAAGTATTGGAAGAGGTTGAGGGAAGTCACAGACCATCTGTGTTTGCTAATTGACTTTATCTGAAAGAAAAATACAGTTCTCATATCTTTATGAGAAGGAACTAGTTTTGCAACTTGGAGAAAGGCATTCACTGAAGTTAGGCTCCTACCTTCTGACATAGAAGGGGAAATGTTCTAATATCTTCCTTGATTATTACATTTCAGAGTTTGAAACATAACTCTTTTAAAAAGCCTCCTGCCATTTTTAAAACCTAAGCTCCACTAAAAACCCCTAAGCTCTACTAAAATGGCAAACTCCAGCTCCTCCCCTATGCCATCTCAAGTTGGTTTGGGAAGTAAGCTAAGTAAACTATAAATGTTTATTATAAAACTTACAGCCAGAAAAAGAACTTACAGTTACAAGTTCTAAAGAAAATCCCCCAAGAAAATGGAGATCAGGGCCTAGAGTTAGGAGTAAGCCTGTCTGAAGTTCAGTCAAGCCAAGGGAACCATTATGGCCATCTCATTCACTTCCCTAAAGGCATTTTACTAGGTATAACTTACCATACTCCTTTTCCTTGCATGCCGCACTTCTACTTCTTACCTTTGCCCTCAGTGTAGTTACGTTCATAGGCAACAAAGAAGCAAAAACAATGACCTCAGCAAGAGATGGCTTTAGAATCCCTTCCTACTGTTTCAACTCTTTGAAAACTCAAACTGGGTTTGAGCAATTATAACAGCAGATACTTCTTTTAGCATGAGTCTTCCTAGTTTATGTGAAATGGTTGAAAAAAAACCAGGCACTGTACTATTGAGGTAGAAGACACCAGACAAGAACCAATGCTGGATTTGAACAAGACATATTTTTTATTTCTGGCTGGAAATGAAGTAGAGTATTTTTCTCTCCAGAGAGCCTAGACTCTCCATATTGGAAAGGAACCCTGATTTTCCATTTAACTTCTGTCTTATATATGTTGTTCCTGATAATAGGAAAGGAGTAGTGGTGCTCAACTTATTTTATGAGCCTATTGTAGTGTTGATTCCAAAAACAAATAAAGATGCTTCAACAGTTTGTCATTATTAAAAAAAAGAACAGCCAGGAAATTCCTGAGCTTAGCAGAAGTATGTACCAGGCTATTCCTAGTCTTTAATGAAATGCACTGAGGTTTTTTTCATTGTGGTTAATGAAAAAACCTTAGTGCATTCCAGTAAAGACTAAGAATAAGAGAAGGATGACCTCTAACACCGCTACTACTTCACACAGTACTATACGTGCTGGTAAATATAACTAGGAAAGCAAAAGAAATAAGAAATTCAAGGACTGGAAGACAAGAGATAAAACTTACATTTCATGAGTGATATAATTATCTACCTAGAAAAAGCAACAGAAGTGCAGGCTAACCCTTAAGCTATTAAGAATTCAGTGTGCTTGCTGGATTAAAGACTACTTTACAAAATTACAGGGCACATTTTTTCATTAGTAGTAGTCAAATACAAAAATGAAATTTAAACAGATATTTCTCTCAATAATAAAAAACTTATCCGAAGTTAAGATGCCAAAGAATAGACAAGTTTTCTAGAAGATGACCTGAACAAATTTAGAGACATTTTATAATCTTAGATTTGAGGACTTAATATTACAAAGATACCGATTCACTCCACATTTATTTATAAATTCAACATAAACCCAATAAAACTTGAATATGAATCTTTGAAGAAACTAAAATCACCTTATTCTAACATCTTGGAAAAAGGACTACAGACAGAAGTGCCCTAAAAATTAAGTGCCATAAGAAATGCCCTACCATTTATAAGAAATATTAAACATAGTAATAAAAGTAATTTCCCAGACCATAGAGCTCTGAAAACAGACCCATGTACAAACAGCAAAGACAGCCCTGCAAACCAGTGAGGAAAGGACAGATAATTTAGTGAATGGTGTTAAGAAAACTGGCTTGCAACATGTCAAATAATAAAACTAAACCCCTTTTAACAGTAAATGCAAAAGGAATATTATGAATGAATTCAGAACCAAATGTTAAAATGAAAACTACAAAGTTTATACCAGAAAATGAAGAATACCCTTGTTACCTAAGATTGAAGGAAAATATTCGTAAACAGTACTTTCCCTTAAAATTTAATAAATTATGAATAAAATAATTGATGAACTTGATTACATCATAATTAGGTCTTTCTGTTGGATGAAGCATGTCATGGATAAAGTTTACAGACAGGTTACATATTGAGAGATGTTTAAATATCTAAAACCATGAAAGACCAATATTTAACATGAGCAATACTTGCAAATCAACAAGAAGAAGAAGAAAGAAATCCCCGATTAAAAAAATGTGCTAAGGGCATGATTGGGTAATTTACAAAAGAGCAAATCAACAACAACAAGAAGACAGAAATCCCCAATAAAAAAATGTGCTAAGGATATGATTGGGTAGTTTACAAAAGAGAAAATCCAAAAGGCTAGCAAACATATGAAAAACTGCTCTCAAACTCATTAGTAGTCACAGAATTGTGAATTAATCAATAATGAAACATTACACATGTTAAACTGGCAAAAAATGAGAAAGCTGGACACTGCCAAATGATAATGGGAATGTTGTGGCATCTTCCTGGGAGAGTAGAGACTGTTGCAGAGATCAGTCTAGCAGTGCTTAGTCCTAGTAAATATCCCCACACTTTATGACTCAGCAATTACACTTCTGGACAATGAACAAAAGGAAGTTCTCACGCAGTATCCTGAGGTCACATTTTCAAGGAAGCTCATCATACTGTTGCTTTAGGTGGTGGAAATTAGAGATGATCTTGGTGTCCATTCAGTGGGAAAGAAAGAGATTGAAAATGGAGTATTCCCATCATGAAGAACTATACAGCAGAAACAGTGACAGAGTACATATGCCTAGAGCAACATGAGTGGATGTTAGAAACCTGTGTCTCACTTTTTAAAGAGAAGGAAAAGAAACAGGAATGAAATCTGTAAATAATTTTATTGGCATAAATTTAAAATTCATGCACATGAAATAAATATTTTGTAAAACAGACAATAAAAAGTTTCACATATTTTGTAAAAACATACAAAAGGATATATATTAAGCACATTAGAATGCTTGCCTATTCTGTGGAGGGGGGATTGGAGAAAGAAGTAGGAAGAGAAGTAAGAAGAAATGAATGCATAAAAGAAATTAAGAGAGGGGCCAGTGTGGACCTATGATAATGATGTGATTCTGAGGAGTATGATTGATTTATAGAGTAACTATATATAATATTATTATCTTTATATATAATTCTGCAATGTGCAACAAATATGTTATAGTATAATTACATATAATAGCACATGAATATATACAATTTATATAATACATAAAATATAGCATAATTATATATGCTATGTTATATAATGTATATCATTGCATGTCACAATCATCCTTTTGTATGTCCATGAAGGGTTGGTTCCAGGGTCCCTGCACTGTGGATATCAAAATCCATGGATGCTCAGGTTCCTCATATAAAATAGTATAATATTTGCATATAACTTACACACATCCTCCCATATACTTTAAATCACCTCTAGATTACTTGTTATACCTAATATAATGTAAATGCTATCTAAATAGGTACTATACTGCATTATTTAGGAAAGAATGACAAGAAAAATGTCTGTACATAGTACATACACAACCATCCTTTTTTTTCCCAAATATTTTTCATCCTTGGCTGTTTGAATCCACGAATGAGGAACCCATGTATATGGAGGGCTGACTATACATATTTTATATATATATAAAATATTAAATAAATATATTTTATATAATATATTTTATATCATATATTATATAATATATAATTATGTTATATATTATATAATATATGTTATATGCTTATATTATTATATCACATATATTCTATTATAAATATATAAATATTTATATATAAGTATTATGTTTATTTTATATAAACACACATACACAGAGATTGAGGGAGAGAGAAATTTCCACTGCTAGGTAAGAGCATAGAATGGAATCATAGAATGTCCTTGTTGAAAGATATGGCTCGAGATTGAATTTTATATATTCTCTTATATATTCTCACCCTCTAGGAGAGTTTTTTTCAAACCCTTGTTACTTAACTGAGAGCTCATGTCAAATCCAAAAGAAAAAAAAAGGAGGAAAGAAAAGAATTCAACCAGACTCAAAGAACCATTATCTAAATATTACTGATATAACTGAGTAAGAGAAGTTCAGTTATGAAAGAGAAAATAAAACCAAGGAAGGATTAAATAATACATTTGCCAAATCCACAGAATAATACAATTTTCAGAGAAATTGATTAGTTCAGTACAAGTACAGCCATGCTTCCTCTTGATCACTGTGGAGACTAAACAGCAAGACTGACTATATTTCAACTGAATTCATGGAATATTTTTTTGTCAGTCAGGAACATTCTCAAAGTCTGTGGTATATTCTCACTTCATAGTTCATTTGGAGAAGGTTTGAAAATCCTAGTGGAATGTACTCTTACACACTGTTCAATGTAAATTGTATGTGGTTTCCCATTTTTGGTACCCAAGCAAAGGAAGCTGACTTTTCCACAGTTTTAGACTCTAGAGAGGAAAAATAAATTGTTTCCCAATGAATTTTACAGGAAAATAGCAGCTGCTTCTGACATAAGTGAAAAGACACCAATACTTCAGCAGATGGATTGGTTTCTTTTGGCAAATGTTATGAATAGAAAAATCAAACACCCTTCCTACACAAATATTTCTTAAATTTTCTTTTGGTATTAAAGAAATATCTTTTAATATCTTGATTAAAAAATGTGGATCACGTGAAACTATGCCCAAATTGAAGAAACAGCAAAAAGAAAAAAAAGTATCACAAACATTAGATGAGAGATTGAGAACCATTTACCATAAGGAGGCAAGGATCAGAAAAAAAACAAACCACTAGTTCCCACTCTGGAGTGAAGCAATGCATGCTTCGGAGAAATATTCTAGGACTTTCGTTCATTCATTCAAAATACATCAAAGAGTGACTCATTCTTCAAACATTGTTATCAGAATTGTAGACAACACCAGCAGAGCCGTTTATAGTCTAATGCAATCATACAGACAAGAAATGTGATTTCATGTAACATTAAGCCACAGGGCAGAAAACAAGAGGAAAAGTAATAATGGGAGAAAGAGAGGAGAGAGCAAGAGACAGAGTGTATAGTGATTACACTGGTGGCTACTCTAGGTAGAGTGATTACAAAAAGCATTTATGGAGAGCTGGCATTTTAGGGGGAACTGAATGAGGAAATGATAGGCTGATAGATAGGAAACAGTGTTCTAGGGAGAAGGAAGCAAGTGAACCATGAAAGAGATGGGTATGTATGGGGACAGGAAGAAACACAGTGTGGCTCAAGTATCGTGAACAAATTGGAGAGTAGTTAAAGGTGATCAAAAAGAAGATGGGGTTATATTACACAAAACCTTATTGGCTATGAGAAAAGGTGGTTTAGATTTTTATTGTAAGTGCAGAGAATTGTAAGAGAGAAGAGAGACAGAAGTGGGAAGCGGGGTAATTTAGCCTAATTTACATTTTGAGAGACCATTTTGACTTCTAGAAGTAGAGAATAACAATGAAAGCAAGACAACAAGTTAGGAGGCTTTTATGGCAATCCTGAATGAAGTGGTGGTTTGGGTTAAAATTCTATCAGGAGAAATAATGAGTTATAGTCTGACTCAGGCATCTTTGGAGGACTGGCTGATTGATTGGAGGTGGTGTATAAGGAAAGGAAGGAAACCAGGGACGAGTTAAATCTGAGATTTAATGTGTCATATAATCAAGTGGAGATGTCAACTAGGCAGCTGATTGTAAGAGACTGGAGGTCTTTGATGAGGCAGCAGCTGCAAAAATAACTACTGTAATACTTAATTTTTCTGAAGGATTGAGAATTGATCAGACACTTTCCATGCTTTTGGAAAATCTTTCTAAAATATACGTCCTTCATAATAAAGTATAGTATATACTCAGTGCACATAAGCATGTCTTCAATTAATGGTTGGTGATTAAGTGATTAATTCACAGTTCATTATACTTACATTCTCTAACCTTTTGATATGATTGAGGCAAATCACTGGGCAAAGTACTTACTAGGGCAATTTCTTCATCTATAAAATGAGTATAACAATATTATCTTGCAGGGTTGTTATAAAAATAAGAATGAACGTATGCAAAATACCTGGTGAATAGTAGGTATCAATGTATAGTAACTATTATTGTAGATTATATTCTAGTCAAGGTAGAGCTAACTATAAGGCAATCTGAGCAACTTTCTCTGAAATGAAGGGGCTCCAAATGAAACTTTTTCAGTCTAAGTGACATTTCGGGAAATAATACTCAATAGGCTAACATTTCCTTTCAGAGTTAAGGCAATGGCTCTCAGCAACCTAAGGTTTATTTAATCTTTACCTTGCATGCAATACCTGTATTGTTGGCCTCAAGAAGTCCAATACTAACTTTGTTTTGGTATGTATTTGTATTAGTCAGGATTCTCCACAGAAACAGAACAGCAAATAATATGTGTGTGTGTATGTAGTGAGAAAGAAACAGAGAGAGAGAGAAGGGGGGCGGGAGAGAGAGAGAGAGCAGAAAGAGAGAGAGAGAGACATTTTAAGGAATTGGCTCATGTGATTGTGGGGGCTAACAATTCCAAATTCTGGGTAAGTCAGCAGGCTGGCAAGAAGACTTAATGTTGTAGCTTGAGTCCAAGGGTAGCCTGGAGGCAGAATTTCTTCCTATTTGGAGGACCTCAGTCTTTTTCTCTCAAAGCCTTCAACTGATTAGAAAAGGCTCACCCACATTATAAGGGGTAGTCTGCTTTATTCAAAGTCTCTGATTTAAATATTAACCTCATCTAAAAACAGCTTCACAGCAACATCTAGACTGGTGTTTTACTCAATATATAGGTATTGTAGCCTAGTCAAATTGACACATAAAATTAACCATCACAATGTTCATTACTGGGGTTTAACAAAGGTGGTATTATTTATTTCATACAGCTGAAAAAGAAAACATCCAGCAACTATGTGAAAGAAATCTTCAGTTATTAAAATTCCAAAACAGGGCAAGCTCACTCATTCCACATCAGTATCTTTAGTGTCTTCAACCATTACCTGCCAAGGTGAGATTCTACAAACTCATAGAGTTTTCTTAATACTACAAGCTTTCTTTCTACGCACTCCTCCTTCTCCTCCACTCCCATCTTATCAAATATTCCTGATGAAATATAGGTGTAAGCACTTTTAAAAGAAATGTCTCTATAAAGAAGAAAACATTATAAGCAGAAGGGAGACTATATTTAAACAGACAGTACTAGATATCACACACGTTGGTAATTGTACCACAGAAAAAGGCATAAAACAGAGAAGAAGACAACAATAAAACAACAATAAAAAGCTTCTTTCCACTGCTTTATCCTCAAACAGGCCATGAAATGGTCACCACCGACCTATGGCCAAGAAATGACTTGGGGAAGTGAGAGTTCCAGGTCAGCCTCATTGCATGGCAGTTCATATTTTACTCTTCAATGACTTTGAGAGGAACTGACTAATTTGAACCAAATGTAGCAAATTATTACCAAACCCCAGCATGCATCATCATGCTTATTTATTTTCAAAACAGAATACTTTTAATCACTGAGAG
Source organism: Hylobates moloch (assembly GCF_009828535.3). Classification (NCBI taxonomy): domain Eukaryota; kingdom Metazoa; phylum Chordata; class Mammalia; order Primates; family Hylobatidae; genus Hylobates; species Hylobates moloch. The sequence continues at coordinate 60,822,530 of NW_026652283.1, forward strand.
ATGTTTTGGGCACATAGGATATAGTCTGGCTATGTTTACTACACAAATATTTTTAAGCCCAATTATCAATTATCAATAAACCCAAGAATTTCCATTAATTCTGTGGGCAAAGACATTAAGGCAATATGACAAATATTTTAAGGTGAGCAAAAGTTTCACCTCCAGTTACCTGGGCAGGAAGTGTGGACAAACCAGTTTGGTCCTATTGTGCTGGTGGTTGCGAGGAAGAAATCATACCATAGCAGAGTTTCAATATGCCTTAAACATAGTATGATTCCTCACACATTTGAAAGATATTCCATTCATTTCAACAATGTTTACTGAGTTTCTATCATGTTCAAAGCCCTGAACTAGGTGGAAGTAGTGGTTTGGGGGAAGATTTACAGATGGGTAAATCATACGCTCTACTCTTCTCATAATTAAAATTTAGAAGGAAGCATAAAAGCAGTATGTCATATAAGACAAAATATAGTCAGGAACCTAAGAATAGAAATATTTGTGTAGTGGTTTATTGGCCAAAATGTCTTTTTGTACTTTAAGAGGAAGAAGGGTTGGGACAACCAACCTCAATTACCTTTGAAAAAGTTGCTCAATGGCCAAGAATCTTGGATAAACTCAGCTTATTTTGAAAATAGTCTCCAGCGCCAACAACAAAGCCTTCCCCATCACTTTATTCTGTTCTTGGTCTTCCTGATTTAGACCTCCAGTGAGATTTTAGAAATCTGCTTCTGTAAGTGGCATTCGGCCATCAGGAGCCTGACACTGCTAATACCTTTGGGAGGCCCAGGCTGTACCCTGGCTTTCCAAGAACACAGAATGCAAAATGAATACTGAATGCCACCAAACATTCTGGGTGCCCTCCACCTTGTCCTTGACCTGATGTGAGCCTGCATCTCTCACCTATCCTCTGTTTCCTTCGTCTGCCCTGGGCCAAAGTCAAGAGCTCCTTGCTTTATTTATTTATTTATTTATTTATTTATTTTTTGAGTCACTACCAAACTTGTTGACTTTGGCCTTTCCTTGTGATAATTTTCAGTTTAACTGTTTGCTCTGGCCACAGAGATTTCAGTCTAGCTTACCAACTACTTTTATTATATAACTCAGGGTTTAGGCCAGATTGGTAGCTGGCTCCACTTACATACCCTGGCTACTGATTCAACAGCTATTTTGTTCCTGGGAAGCTTCTGGTTAGAACTGGATGAAATGATATGATGTCAGTGGCTGCCAAGCTGCACAATTCTTCAGTTTACATTTCAGTCTAAAGTGATTATAAAGTTATTTGGGGCACCTTTTTTGAGGGACCTTGACACTTGCCACAAAAAACAAAGCCAGATGTTTTTTAGGATTTGATTCCTCTCCACTCATCTCTGTCCCAGTCATGAATTCAAGGACACCTGCCTTTGGAACTTAAACTCTGATGATGCAATTCATATAAAGTTCAGAACGTCCAGGTTCAAACAGGGCTACGTCCATACTAGTAATTCACTAAACATTTTGAGGGAGAATTTATCTCTCCACTGGCTCTTACCATTTTTCCCTAACATTTCCTCCATTCAGTTAATCACTCAGTTATTCATCAAATATTTATTGAGTGCTTGCTATGTGCCAGAGACTATTCTGGGTGTAGGGAATGTATCAGGGAATAAAAGTAACACAAGTTCTGTCCTCATGAAGCTTATACCCCTTAAAATATACAGGGTTAAAGACAATAAATACATTGGCAAATTATACATTATTATAAATGGTTATAATTGATATAAAGAAAAATAAGGTACGGAAAGGGATAAGGAGGATGGGGCCAAAAGGAGATGTGGATTTGAATAGGGTACTCCTTTGTTAAAACACTGGGATATTACAAAGCATTGGCAAAAAAAAATTGAGAAAGAACGGTCAGTGAGATAGGGGACAAACAAGAGGAGGGTGGTTTTGGTGGTCACACCACTTTGGGAAACTGTTTGACAATATCTTCTAAAGTTAAATATGACCCTGTGGCTCTACAACTCTACTCCTGGCTATGCACCCAGCAGAAATGAGTGCTTATGTGCAAAAAAAAAAAAAAAAGAAAAAAAGAAAAAAAAAGAAAAGAAAAGAAAAATGGAAAAACTAAAAACATGTACAAGAATGTTCTTAAGAGCTTATTCACAATAGCCAAAAATTAGAAACAGTCCAAATATTTATTCATGGTAGAAAGGATAGACATGCTGTGATATGCTTGTACAATGGAATATAAAGTAGAAATGAAAAAGAATGAACTACTGCTACACTCAAACAACATGGATGGATCTCACAGAAGTATACTGCATGAAAAAATCTAGACACAAGAGTGTATATTGTATAAGTCCATCAATATATTTAAAAATATTTAAGTTATTTTAAATTTTAAAATTTAAAAATAGACAAAACTAATCTGTGGTGATAAAGTAGAAAATAGACATTACCTTTGGGGAGATGGAGACTGAGAAGGGGCATAAGGGATCCTGTCAAGGACTGGTGTTATTCTTATCTTGATCAGAGTAGTGCTTAAGTGCTATATATTTAAGATCTGTGCATGTCACTGTGTACAAGTCATATATATATTATAGTATATATATTATAGTATATATATTATATATAGTATATATTATATTATATATTATATTATATATAGTATATACAATATATTATATATATAGTATATATTATATGCCCATCAATGATAGACTGGCTAAAGAAAATGTGGTACATATACAGTATGAAATACTATGCAGCCATAAAAAGGAATGAGATCATGTCCTTTGCAGGTACATGGAGGAAGCTGGAAGGCATCACCTTCAGCAAACTAACACAGGAACAGAAAACCAAACACCACATGTTCTCACTCATAAATGGGAGTTGAACAGTGAGAACACATAGTCACAGGGAGGGGAACAACACACACCAGGACCTATAGGCAGGAGGGATGTGGGGCCTGTAGGCAGGAGGGGTGGTGAAGGGAGGGAGAGCATCAGGACAATTAGCTAATGCATGCAGGGCTTAAAACCTAGTTGGCAGGTTGATAGGTTCAGCAAATCACCATGGCACATGTATACCTGTGTAACAAACCTGCACATTCCACACATGCATCCTGGAACTTAAAGTAAACAAAATTAAAAATAAAAATAAAAAGAATTTAAAAAATAAAAATAAAAAAAATTGGAAGTAGAATTGGGAACAGGGACCGGGAACAATTGTTTCATTTATTTTCCCCTTAACACTAAGTTAAAGTTCTAAGTACATAGACTGTTAGAGTGGGAGATGATTTAAAGATCATCCTGTCCAAACTCCTTCCGTAATAGTCAATGAAGCATGCTGCTTTCCTGTGGATGGAGTCTGGATATGTGGCTTTTTGGGTGTTGATCACTTTTCTATAAATTATTTTTGTTGGCTTTTTCAATTATGGAAGTCAAGAGATAAAGTACAGCAAAAAAGAGTTAGGGTAAACTTAAGGCATGATTTCTTTAAAGATCAAAGATATTGAAACATGTGTTCCATATAGAGATGCGAAATTCCAACCAACTACTCCCTGATGTTTTATTTATTTTTTATTTTTTATTTTGAGACGGAGTCTCGTTCTGTCACCCAGGCTGGAATGCAGTGGCGTGATCTCGGCTCACTGCAAGCTCCACCTTCCCGATTCACACCTTTCTCCTGCCTCAGCCTCCCGAGTAGCTGGGACTACAGGCGCCCGCCACTACACCTGGCTAATTTTTTTTTTTTGTATTTTTAGTAGAGACGGGGTTTCACCGTGTTAGCCAGGATGGTCTGGATCTCCTGAACCCGTGATCTGCCCGTCTCGGCCTCCCAAAGTGCTAGGATTACAGGCGTGAGCCACCATGCCTGGCCGATATTTTATTTTTAAAAAGCACCACTTCTGAGTTGAGAAAGCATGTTTACGGTAGAAAGCATGAGGTGTGCCCACACAAATCCTGGATTATTCCAATCTAGGGGTTTCTCCATGTATGAAAGAAATATAAAAATCTTCTTAGCTTGAATTGCATCTTTTAAATATTTTTAGGCAAGCTGGTGTAAAGATAACATATCCAAAAATGGTTCCCAGTAATGTCATAACCCAACTAAACCACTCAACATGGGCTGGCCCTGGTGAGGAGCCTTACCTTTTATGTTGATTTGGAAATAATGACATAGCGTAAACCAAGCCCTCTCTCTCTTGAAGCCAAGCCAACTTCCAGAGCTACCACCTTTCCTTGCCAAAGAATGCACCCTGAGCCACGTGAACCTTTCTTGCACAGTCCTCAAGAGTGTGACGTGGCAACAGCGGTATGACTGAGAGCTTATGAATTGGGAAAAGGAGGTTGCTGGCCCAGAGGGAAACTTCTCCTGCCTTCTCTCTTGAGCACACCAAAGTTATGTAGGAAGGGAAGCCTTCTCTTCCCTCAGCAGGTACAAATTTAAAAAGGATAGAAACTGTCTGTGGTAGCTGCTGGCACGGGAGGGAAAAAGCTGCTTGTTTTGTAAGAATAAGATGGGGCAGGAATTGGAGAGGAGATTCAGGGAAACCCTGGTCTGCGGATTGCAGTCTGTGCTGTAGGAAATTATGTAATTGAGGTTTCATCAGCATCCAGGTTACTGAAGCTAATACTGTTCACTTCCTAGGACACAAGTCTTCAAAAAGGCTAGATGATAATGTTTTTTGGGAAAATGAATATTAAGGCATTCATTCTGTTATTAGAAGTTGGGATGGAGAGATGATGGAGATGATTAAAAGGGTATATGGCTTTCAACACCAACTTGTGTCTCATATGTGAACAAAAGTGGTATTTTTAGAGATCAAAATGATGCTCATATGCAGCATACATTGTAGGTTTTCATTAAACGTTTTGATTGAGAAGTGAATTTGTATTAGCTACTAGGTCTTTTAAAGATAAACTTAGAGTTTTTAAAAAAGCACTATGCATCTTAAAATTATTTATATTGAAATTTATTTATAGCTAGGCATTATCACTTGTGAATTTCTTAAAAGGCAAATTATTGGGTCCCACACTAAAATCAGGAGTTTATGTTTTAACAAGTCCTCCTGGTGATTTTGATGCAGGCTAAAGTTTGAGAAACACCACATCAGGGAATCATCAGAAACAATGCCATCAGTTTTCACATGATCAACCACATGCAACATATTTTAAAAAGGCATACTCAGAGTTTTACTTGCAATTAGACTGATCTAAAAATCAACATAATTATAAGCTTGCAAATTTTAAAAATGTTAAGTAAAGAAAGGAAATTTTCTTTGTGCTGCTGCACACAGGCAGACTGCTGATAATATTCCAAAGTAGGCTAGACTGGCACATGCTAGAAAACTGTATTCCACGCAAACACATGATTACATGTTCCTAATTCCTGGAAATGTTACACAGCTACTGTACTTGGTGGTCCTTTCTCACAGTAACACATCCTCCATGTTAAAGCCAAAAAAAAAATTTCCACATGCAACATTGGTCATATGACATTATATCCAGGCTTGAAAAACCTCCAGGCTTTCCCATGCCCACAGGCTAAAGACCAAAATCCCCAGCATGGCCTCGGAGGCCCTACACATTCCGGCCCCAACCTACTTCTCCACCCTTGTGTCCTACTATGCTCCCTGGTGAGTTCTGTGCTTTGGCCACAGTGGCCTTCTCTGTGTCCGGTTTAATCCTTACCACCTCTCCTGCCACAAATTCGTTTCATATGCTTTAACCTCTGCCTAGAACACTGTTCTCCCTTTGTCTTTGTGTATTTAATTCCTCCTCATCCTTCAAATCTCAGTTCAGTCCTCATCTCCACAAGGCGACCTTCCCTGACCTTCTCCCCCAACCTCCAACCAGGTCACACTCTTCTTTTCTGTTTGAAGAGCACAATACTTTATCTTTCAGAGCACTCCTCCTAGGTACAATCTTGCATTTATCTGTGAGACTCTTGACTACTTCTATTTCCCCCACCATTCAGTCAACTCTCTACAGGTAAGCTCTCTTTTAACCGTGTTAGCCAGGATGGTCTGGATCTCCTGAACCCGTGATCTGCCCGTCTCAGCCTCCCAAAGTGCTAGGATTACAGGCGTGAGCCACCATGCCCGGCTGATATTTTATTTTTAAAAAGCACCACTTCTGAGTTGAGAAAGCATGTTTACAGTAGAAGGCATGAGGTGGGCCAACACAAATCCTGGATTATTCCAATCTAGGGGTTTCTCCATGTATGAAAGAAATATAAAATCTTCTTAGCTTGAACTGCATCTTTTAAATATTTTTAGGCAAGCTGGTGTAAAGATAACATATCCAAAAATGGTTCCCAGTAATGTCATAACCCAACCAAACCACTCAACATGTGCTGGCCCTGGTGAGGAGCCTTACCTGTTATGTTGATTTGGAAATAATGACATAGCATAAATCAAGCCCTCTCTCTCGAAGCCAAGCCAACTTCCAGAGCTACCACCTTTCCTTGCCAAAGACTTCTTGTGCCAAAGCACAGGACTTGACATGTAGCAAGAGCTCGAGGAGGATTTTAATGAGTGGATAAATGGATGAATGGAGGAATGAATGAATGAATGAATGAATAGCAGTTTGGCTATATGTATAGGACTTCTTACTATTTAAGTTGTTTACAATAGGCATTGACCTGTGTCACACCATCTGCATTCCCTTGTTTAAGGTCCAGATAGTCTTACAGGAAGGGAAAAAAGACATTTTAGAAAGTATTGGTGTTTTTTGTTTATCACCCTGTCTGAGTTTTGAGATTTGCTTGAGGGAGAAAACTGAACTAGAAGCCAAATATTTCTCTTAGCTGTGACTGTCTCTATTAGCATGTGCACACTAGCTTTGCCACAGTGGACTGGATGTGAACCATACACTGCTTTCTGGCATCATATCAGCAGGCTCAGCCCATCAGTTTCTCTCACCTGAGCTTGTTCTGACAAGGTTAAAACTTTCACATTCCTAGAGCCTAAGACAGTACCTAGCTAAAGTCGAAACTGGCATGTAAAGTATGTGGAGGGATTTGTGTGAGAGCAAAGCTTGGGCTGAACTAGCTAGTGACATGGGTTGTGCTCGCAGCCCAATTTGTTTGAGGGATTGGGGGCCCCTGGATATATCATGCTCCAAGAGAAAAGCATAAGTTCCCTCCATGGGAGTGGGAAGACTTCTCAATAGCAATACTAGATGCAAAAAGATAATAAAATTCTATTTTAAAATATTGAGGAAAAATAGTTTTGAACTTAAAATTTTATATCCAGTAGCGTTTTCATTTAAAAAGAGGGCTTGATAAAAAAAAATTATTCTTAGGCTTAGAAAGCCTCAGGTTTGCCTCATAGAGATACTATACTGAATATAGTTTTAGAGGAAGTTCTAACTAAAAGAAACATATCCAGGAGCTGCTTGAGATGAGAAAATAAGGGTTATCAAATACCTTGGTGAATTTTATTGTTCTCTTTTTTAAAAAATCTAGAACCAAAGAAACATAAAAAGGGAAATATTTGATCCGGAAGAAAAACTTAGACAACATGAATACATGAATATGGAGACAAAACATAGTATTTTTAATGGCAAGATAAGAGAATTGATACATTAAGAAACCAATAGGGATATAGGCACATAAGTATTGATTCTACAAGAAAAAAATAGAATATGTGATTTTAAAGTAGTAGAAGAAAATGTAATCTATCCTTTGGAAAGCAGAAAATAGAGAAAGGGAACTAAAGGAAGCTATAAAAAATGAATAAAGGCTGACTCTCCAGGCTGCTCAATGGTAGTGCATTGGGATCTGGCAGTGGCCTGGGGAAGAGACAGAATTAATAGACATTTTGTTTTGGAGGACAAACCCTTGGTGACCTCATCACAATTATTCACCTTTTCCTTTCTGATCACCACAAAGCTGAGGAGCCTTCATAGTGGCCATTGTTCTTACTCAACCACTGTGTAATCAAAGTAATGTATTTGGAAAATAGGGTTTTTGTTTGCCCTGCCCTGGGCCCCAGGGAAGGTCTTAAAAGTTTGCCCAGCTCTTAAATTTCAAATTAAGAAACTGACTGTTAGAGACAAATGGCAGGCCAGGTTAATAACTGTGCAAAAAATTGGCATAAATGTGCTGGACCCATAGTCTCTCTATGTAGTCTGTTTGCTATTCTATGGATCAAGGATAAATGAGTAATTTGAAATGCACAACAACTATACTTGTCAACTAGTTGCAAAACTTGGGGCCCAAAAGAACCATAAGAGACAAAATATCTCTGAGAACTGAAAACTTGTGTATTTGACTTTTCTATATATACAGAACTCCAAGCACTGGACTTTGATAGTAAATTCAAAATGGAAGGAGAATTAGCTTGCATGGGAAGAAATTAGCTTTCTGGGTTGAACATTCCAGTTCCAGAGGAATGTGTTGATCTTCTACTTTCCCAAGACAGAAAGGCAAGACATATTTTGGTATTTCTGCTCTAAGACAAGCCTCCATAGTGATTTCTCAGATTCTTTCTGAATGGAAGGCACATTCCCTGGCTTGATGGAGCATTCACTGAGCTGGGTGGCCTAGAAAGCTTCCGTTCTTGAAGACATATTTACTTAGCAGTGAGGTTAGATGCTATCTGTGGGAGCAGATGTTTCAACACTCATTTTAGCAAACCCATCTGGAATGCTGGAGGAGCATTCCAGAGTGGAATATATTCTAGCATCCAACAGGGAGAAATGGGAAGTTCATATTCAAGACTCTTCATTCTTAGGCTAAGGTATCATGAATGTCTTTACCAGCATGCATAATTAGACTTCCCAAAGGGCACCAGAAAAAAACAAAAAGACATAGGAAAAAAAAGGATATAGAAAAGGAATTTTAGGATCTACTAATTTTCTTTAAGTGTACTTAATTTCACTTGGGTTCTGGTTTCATAAATTAGGTATTATTTAAACAAATTTTTGTAACTTTTTCAAGGCAATTGCTTTCAGAGAATATTGTTGACTGGCGTATTTTGCCTATCTAATTTTTTAGGACTCCCAGGAATTTTTAAGTTTTAGGATAAGCACTCTTCCACATAATTTTATTAACAACCTTAATAGAAAATACTCTATAACACACATATTCAAAATTCAGCTGTTTGTATAAATCTGCGCATGCCCACAGAGTTCCTCCTAAGCAATCGTATTCTGCAAAACCTATTTACCTTTCCCATAAATCAGACCTGGAGATGTATGTATCTTTGTAATTTAGACCTCACAGTTTATCTCTGTGAAACTCTATAGAACTTAATTTAGTCGTCACTACAAAAGTACTATTTCTATTTACTATCAGAAGGATTCTCAGAGGCTTGAGCTGGCTAGATTTATTGCACTCTAAACGTGATGGATTAATGGGAACTGTGGGTTGGGCAACAGTCTGGTTTTTGGGTTTTATTTATTTATTTAACAAATTTTATTTATTAACTTTTTTCTTTTAACCCCATTTTCATTATGACACCTCATCCTAATTAATTCTGCTAGGGTTTTCTAAAAGTAAGAATAAATATTCTCTTACATAAACATAATAGCACAAACTCCCCTAAGACATTAATAGGGATTTCCTAGTAATTGTCTTCTATCTAATCAATATTCAGGTTGCCCCAGTTGTCTCCAGAACACCTTTTGGTCAGAATTTAATTTCTTTTGATTTAGAACAGATCCCATTCCCACAACGTTTTATTCGGTTTTGTTTTTATGACAACTGACTTTTTGATAGGACCAGGTAAGTTGTCTTGTAGAAAATCCCACAGGCCACATTCTGTGTGTGTGTGGGGGGAGTGGGTAGTGGGGGAGCAGGGGTGAGGGTGATGTTTTAACTTGTTGCTCTAAACCTATATTTCCTATAAACTGAAAGTTAGGACTAAATAACTTTTAGTTATTTTTCTGTCTCTTGTAATCTAGCAGTGTACTTGGAACACAGGTATGAATGAATGAATGAATGAATGAAATATTTAATATGTACATCAAGGAGGCTGAACTAAAGAAACTTGAAGTAATTTTCATAATCTAGCACCATAAGTTACACTGCTAGATTACAAGAGACAGAAAAATAACTAAAATATAGTTCCTGCCTTTGATGAGTTCAAAGTTGAGTTAGGATACAGACATAGAAAGAATTATCATTTCATCCAGGAAAACTTTCCTAACTTCCTCATTTGGCATTGAAAAGAGACGTGCTGCTCCCTTTATGTTTCTCTAGATCTCTCTCTATATGCCCAATATTGTTTCTCTCATAGCATTGTGATTATTCATTCTTTGTCATTTTTCTCACTAGACTGAGAATTCCTTGAATTCTTTGAGTTTTTTTGCCTTTGTGTCTCCAGCATCTAGCAATAATCCCTGAAACATAATAGATGCCCAGTAAATAACTGACAGATGTACACAATGTTATTAGAGATGAGAGACATGTATTAACTGTTATTAGAGAAATATTAGACTAGTGGTGTGGAAATATTGAGAAAGTGACATTTGAATTAGAATCCTAAAGGATGAATAGGAAAAGACTGCAGAAAACGGTATTATAAGGAAAGGGAACTGCAGGCAAAAAGGCCCTTGGTTTCCAGAGAACAAAGCAACACTTCAAAGGGCAAAATATAAGGGATAAATTATCAGGGTGAGAATGTGGGTTGGGATTAGATTTTGAAGGGACTTGACTGCAATGCTAAAAGTGTTTAGATTCTATCCCATAGGCAACAGAGGGAAAATAAAATAGAAGCTTTTTAAGATAAGGAACGACACAATTACTTTTATTTTTTCAACATGATTGTTCTAGTATAGGACTGGAATGGAGAAAATTGATGTCAGGGAGGAGAAACAAAAAAGAAAAAAAAATTGAGAGCAATACAGTGACTTGACCAATATCACAGTGCTAACCCACCAGCATCCCATTAACACAATCTGGAGCAGGGCAAGAATAGTGAGTTTAAGGTTATAAGATGTGAGCATAAGTGTTATTCAGAGGCGAGTGAGTTAAGAGAAACTAGAGTTACTCAAAATGAACCCATGGATGAGGGAGGAAGTAAGCTGAGTCATAAGGAAAGATTCAAGAATTGTTAAAATAGGCTTCAAGGAAAAGAAACATTCTAACCATGGACTGAAACAGTGAAAGGCCTAGACAAATTGCTGGGTGGATGTGCTGGCTGTGGGGTAGGGACTAGAAGGAAATAGGGTTGCAGAGATAATTAGGGGCTAGTTTGTTTATGGCTCTTGAATAAATAATGTTTATATATATATATATATAGCTCCAAACTGTTATCATCTCCAACTCTAGTCCAGCTGTCATAAGTGATTTATTTATTAGTCATCTAGCTAGAGAGATGAAAGGTTAGTTGTTCAGCTAATTGGTTACTTTAGAGCCATGTACCTTATAAGGGACTTTTTCCTGGCCATGTATTTTCCACTGGTCAGAGGTAGGTAGGTCCCATTTTCTGGGATGGAACTACCCTAGGCTTCCTCATTGCCACTTACCATGCATGAAACTACAGTTGAAACCCACTGATAGGTTGACAGGGATAGTCAACAAATATGACATGCTAAGACGAGACTCTGAGAATCTGAAAGCATCCTGCAGACACATACATTTCAATAAGGTATGAAGCTTTTCACCACATAAAGCCAATCTCCACCCAGAGGAAGAGATGTGAGAGAAATTTTACACTCAGGATTCCTTCCCACAGATTCTCACAAATGCTGTTCAGGTACTGGCAGCAACCAGAAGTTCATTGTAGTTTTTTTTTTTTTTTTTTTAATATCACTTGGTCCAGGAATTGGGGAGGGTAAAGCCTGGGATGGAAGACTTTTCCTTGGGGCCCTAAATCTAAACAGCAGCTTTCAACTGAGTCTAAAAGCATTATACAGCATAACTTCTATTTATTTCCCTTTTTTGTTGAAAATTTTGTTTTAAAAGTTTTCTCCTTTCTGTGTCTCTCTGAGCTATTATGCCAGGATGGGCCTTGGAAACACAAGTAGTTCAAGTAATTAGAACAAATGAAGAACCTTTTCAAACCATTCTACTTTCTTTTGTTCAATTCATTTAGTGTATCCATTCATTCAGTAAATCATTCACCCATTCATTCCTTCATTTGTTGAACAAATTTTTAGGGAGTGCCTACTACATACCAGACACAGTTTTAGGCATTAGAAATACATCAGTGAGGCCAGGCACAGTAGCTCACGCCTGTAATCCCAGCACTTTGGGAGGCTGAGACGGGCGGATCACAAGGTCAGGAGACTGAGACCATTCTGGCTAACACGGTGAAACCCCGTCTCTACTAAAAATACAAAAAGTTAGCTGGGCGTGGTGGCGGGTGCCTGTAGTCCCAGCTACTGGGGAGGCTGAGCCAGGAGAATGGCGTGAACCCGGGAGGCAGAGTTTGCAGTGAGCCGAGATCGCGCCACTGCACTCCAGCCTGGGTGACAGAGCAAGACTCTGTCTCAAGAGAAAAAAAAAAAGCATCAGTGAATGAAACAGATGCATTCCTCTGTCCTTGTATAACTTAACTTCAAACAGAGAGACTTACCTCACATAATAAACACATAGGTAAGTAAAGCATAGAATATGTTAGAAGGTATAAGTACTATGGAGAAAGGGAATGCAGCCAAAAATGAGAGATTGAGAGTGCAGGAGGAGATAGGAAGGAGGATGTAAGAATTGCAATTCAAAGAATGGTGGTCAAGGAGGCATTGGGAAGATGACATTTATTAGCACAGCCTTGAGGGAGGTGCCTTCTGCATAGCAAAGTGCTGCTTTAATCTTCTCAAGCAAGTTTTGTAGCCAGTGCTATTCTCAATTTTTCCAGGCCTCCAGAGAATGCTGTTTGCCATGGAAGTTCCTTTCATCAAGAAGGTGGACAGTTGGTCCAAACCAAGTCCTTCACCTTGATGCAGAAGACTTAGATGATTTTTAAATCTTCTCTGCTATGAAGCTTCTACGAGGGAATTCTGAGAATAATATCATTCTCTCCAGTCTCTTACCTCTTTGCATGGTTTCCCTCTTTCCTATATTCTGTATCCACCTCTACATAGCAACAATTATCTAAAGAAAACAGGGGAAATCTTGGCTTTTGTTTGAATTTCCTAGAATATTGAGGAAAGAATGTATATAGCTAGCAGTGTTTGAATATGTACTCTGTCCAAGCACCATTTTGTGTGCTTACGTGTGTAGTAAAACTCATAAAAACCTTAAGAGGAAAGTATTTGTATTAGTCAGTTTTACAGATAAAGAAATTAAGGCTTAAATAAGTTAAATAACTTGTCTATGGTCATAAATCTCACATATTTAGAGCCAGGATTTGAACCCATTGTTTATTCTGAAGCCCACACAATGTTTGGGAGTCACATCAAAGTTCACATCTGGCCACTGCTAAGCCAAGTTTTAACTCTGTCTTTTTGCAAGACTACAAGTGCCTGAATCAAAATATCTTAAATCATGCCTTCCTATGATAGTTAATATAATATCTGATATTACTTTTCCATTCAGCCCCTTTTTCTCCTCTAAGTAAAGAAAACTTAACAATAGACAATAAATTGAAATCCAAACAAGCTGACAATGTGTTTTTTAATTAAACACACTTTAAAGACGGAAAGGAGGGAGGACAAATAGAGCAGCAAGGAAAAGAGTAGATTCCTGGCTATGGGAGTCCCACAGGTCACCACCACGAAAAAAGCCACATACCCTTATTTTACTCATGTTATTTCCTACTTACTCAAAGTGCCCTTGCCAAGTATTTACCAAATGCCAGTCACCACAGTTGCGGGAACATTTCTACACATCAGTAATGTTAATAGTGTTAATAGTTATAGTCCAAATTTCACTGTTTTACTTCCATATACTCACAGAGGTCTTCAATTGTGACACATGAAAAAACTGCTTAAGAAAGGGCTTGCTCTTTAATTTTCTTCAGTATTACAAATTAGAAAAAAAGAAAAGTTTTGAGAAGTAAAACCTTTAGAGAGCAGAGGAAAGCTACAATTTTTTTTCCTGTATAAATGTTTTTCTTTCTTTCTTTCCTTTTTATTTCCAACTTTTAAGTTCAGGGGTACATGTGCGGAATGAACAGGTTTGTTATACAGGTAAACGTGTGCTATCTTGGTTTGCTGCACAGATCATCTCATCACCCAGCTATCAAGCGCAGCATCCATTAGCTATTCTTGATGCTCTGCCTCCAACCACCCTAACCCTCCAACAGGCCCCAAGGTGTGTTGCTTCCCCCCATGTGTCCATGCGTTTTCATCATTCAGCTTCCACTTATAAGTGAGAACATGCAGTATTTGGTTTTCTGTTTCTGAGTTAGTTTGCTGAGGATAATGGCTTCCAGCTCCATTCATGTCCCTGTGAAGGGCATGATCTGTTCCTTTTTATGGCTGCATAGCATTGCATGGTATATAAGTACCACACTTTTTTAAATCTAGTCTGTCATTGATGGGCATTTAGGTTGATTCCATGTTTTTGTTCTTGTGAATAGTGCGTCAATGAACATACGCATGCGTGTATCTTTATCATAGAATGATTTATATTCCATTGGGTGTATACCCAGTAATGGGATTGCTGGGTCAAATGGTATTTCTGCCTCTAGGTCTTTGAGGAATCCCCACATTGTCTTCCACAATGGTTGAACTAATTTACACTCCCATCAACCACGTAAAAGTGTTCTTTTTTTCTCCACGATCTCAACAGCATGTTGTTTTTTGACTTTTTATAACAGCCGTTTTAACTGGCTTGAGATGGTATCTCATTGTGGTTTTGATTTGCATTTCTCTAAAGGTCAGTGATGTTGACCTTCTTTTCATATATTTGCTGGCCGCATGTATGTCTTCTCTTTAGAAGTGTCTGTTCATTTCCTTTGCCCACTTTTTAATGGAGTTGTTTGATTTTTTTCTTGTAAATTTGTTGAAGTGAGGAAAGCCAAAATTACAATTTATTTTGGTAAAAGGGAGAGTGATTTCCTTCTGGGTCCAAAACACCATAACTTTCCAGAGACCCATGCATTTAATTGATATTGGTTACACCCCACTTAATCTGTATATCTTCATAAATTTTTCAATTTTGCTTATTGTGATAAAATGCACATAACATAAAATTTATCATCTTACTGGTTTTAGGTGTACAATCATCATAATCATAATATTATAGTCATAATATAATCATAATCATGATACTTCATAATATGAGGTATGCATCTATTGTGAAATCAATGCTTAGAAGGACTTAACTCTGAGAGAGTGTATCCTTTCCTATTAGCTTTAGTGGGTTAGTAGTTCCAAGAATTAGATATGATGCACCCAAGATGGATGCTGGAGGTCCTCCAAGCATTTTTTATTATCATTCCCACTTGGATAAGTAGGAGTCTCTTGAACTTTGGGTGCATCATCTCTAATTCTTGGAACTACTAATCCACTAAAGCTAATAGGATACAAGACACTCTCTCAGAGCTAAGTTCTTCTCTTCAAGGAGAACTACAAACCACTGCTCAAGGAAATAAGAGATAACATAAACAATGGAAAAGCATTCCATGCTCATGGATAGAAAGAATCAATATCCTGAAAATGGCCACACTGCCGAAAGTAATTTATAGATTTAATGCTATTCCTGTCAAGTCTTCATTGACTTTCCTCACAGAACTAGAAAAAAATACTTCAAATTTCATATGGAATCAAAAAGAGCTCATATAGCCAAGACAATTTTAAACAAAAAGAACAAAGATGGAAGCATCATGCTACCTGACTTCAAACTATACTATAAGGCTACGGTAACCAAAACAGCATGGTCCTGTTACCAAAACAGATATATAGACCAATGGAACAGAACAGAGGCCTCAGAAATAACATCACACACCTACAACCATCTGATCTTCGACAAACCTGACAAAAACAAGCAATGGGGAAACGATTCCCTATTTAATAAATGGTACTGGGAAAACTGGCTAGCCATAGGCAGAAAACAGAAACTGGACTCCTTCCTTACACCTTATACAAAAATTAACTCAAGACAGATTAAAGACTTAAATGTAAAACCTAAAACCATAAAAACCCTAGAAGAAAACCTAGGCAATACCATTCAGGACATAGGCATGGGCAAAGACTTCATGACTAAAACACCAGAAGCAATTGCAACAAAAGCCAAAATTGACAAATCAGTTCTAGTTAAACTAAAGAGCTTCTGCACAACAAAATAAACTATCATCAGAGTGAACAGGCAACCTACAGAATAGGAGAAAATTTTTACAATCTACCCATCTGACAAAGGTCTAATATCCAAACCTTACAAGAAACTTAAAGAACTGAAACAAATTTGCAAGAAAAAAACAACCCCATCAAAAAGTGGGCAAAGGATATGAACAGACACTTCTCAAAAAGAAGACATTATGTGGCCAAGAAACATATGAAGAAAAGCTCATAATCACTGGTCATTAGAGAAATGCAAATCAAAACCACAATGAGAGACCATCTCACATCAGTTAGAATGGAGATCATTAAAAAGTCAGGAAACAGCAGATGCTGACGAGGATGCAGAGAAACAGGAACACTTTTACACTGTTGGTGGGAGTGTAAATTAGTTCAACCATTGTGGAAGACAGTGTGGCGATTCCTCAAGAATCTAGAACCAGAAATATCATTTGACTGGGTATATATGCAAGGATTATAAATCATTCTACTGTAAAGACACATGCACACGTATGTTTATTGCAGCACTATTTACAACAGTAAAGCCATGGAACCAACCCAAATGCCCATCAATGATAGACTGGATAAAGAAAATGTGGCACATATATACCATGGAATACTATGCAGCCTTAAAAAGAAATGAGTCCATGAACTTTGCAGGCACATGGATGAAGCTGGAAACCACCATCCTCAGAAAACTAATACAGGAACAGAAAATCAAACACCACATGTTCTCACTTATAAGTCGGAGCTGAACAATGAGAACACAGGGACACAGGGAGGGGAATATCACACACTGGGGCCTTTCGGGGGGTGAGAGGCAAGGCGAGGGAGAGCATTAGGACAAATACCTAATGCAGGTGGACCTTAAAACCTAGATGACGGTTTGATAGGTGTAGCAAACCGTCATGGCACATGTATACCTATGTAACAAAACTGTGTGTTCAGCACATGTATCCCAGAACTTAAAGGATAATTTTTTAAAAAATGAAAAAAAAAGATACTTGGAGTAGGTTTTTACTGGCTGTATTTCAGAGACTGCTTGGATTCACAGACATCTAGAAAGAAATTATAAAATTCTCTTTGATTTGTTTTTACCACAACAATTTCTCCAATCTGTCAGGGGATAACATAAACTGAAAGGCAAAAGTTAGCTATGTTTGTATGTACAAGCTGTCTGGTGACTTGGCAAGGGAAACCTGCCAACACCGTTACAGTAAAAGGAGTCAGGGAGATGTAAATCAGTAAACTTGAAGAAGGAAAGGTCTGTGGGCGTTTCATGTGTGAATATTTTAATTGAATTTTTAAAAACTGAATCTATTTTTCTCTAAAGAAGCATTTGTTTAGGTGTATTTTCTCAGCAAGGAAACGTTCCTTCCCATTCCTTGAAAAGTCATGCCCCAAATACCCCAAGGGAAGTGGCCCTCGGAGGGGTAGTTTGAATGAATGTTGTAGTAGGGAAAGCTGGAGAGAGTGACAGTCAAGGCTGTGAAATGGGAATTTAGGTGGAGCTGCATGGAGGATGCGGAGTGAGGAAACGCTGCCACGTTGAGGGAAGTACCAGACAAGGCAAGGAAGTAGAGGAGGTTTACATGTGTACTGCTTGCCCCAGGGTTTCATTATCTTAGTGTTCTCTAGATCTGCCAGGTTATATCCCAGGGGAGGAACACAGAGACGTCCTTACCCCAGAAAGACAGAAAACTAACTTGTAACCCAGTTCCCTAGTCTCATGAAAGCTTTTACCATTTTCTACTTCATTTAGAGAAGGCTGACCTAATTTCAATTTCATCTAAACTGATTTCCTCTAACCAGACATCTAGGCACACATTCTGTTAGGTATTCTAAATGGTAAAAAATTTAAACAATTTTTTTTCCTCTGAAGGAGCCAAGGTAATTTTCCCAGGGAACACTTTATATTTTAGTTCTACAACATTCCTCAAATTCTATTCAGCTGATTGCTCATATCTGCAAGTATGCTCCTTGGTCCGCTTATTCTAGTGACCAGGAGATGATCTGTGGATCTGTGTGCTCCTACTCAGATCTGCCCTGGCAGCAATCTCAGAGGTAGAAAAGATCTTGCAAGATATCTGGTTCTTGGTTCAGCTCTGTCACCAGACAAGTTAACATCTAGCCCAGACTAGACAGATGTGTGTGTGAAATGAGGGACAGAAAGTAATGTCATCTGGACTGCTTCCCCAAATCCTCTGCCTACTACCTGACATCTGGCAGCAATTCCCTGTGCTACTGTTTCCTTCTGCTCTCCATCCGACCATCAAGATGATTGTGCCCCCATCCAGGCTGGAAATAATGAGTGCCTAGAGAAGTCACCAAGCCCCATTCTCACAATCTCCCTTTCCTTCCTCTGAGTCTTACCACTCTTCTAATACCTCTGAAGGGCAAGGGCCAAAATAAGTGGGTTCACTTCCTAGAGACTTCCAGCCCTCTTTTATGAGTTGGTCTTTGACCTAGAAATGGCTGCAAACACTGTATGCTAGAAGCAGTGTGTGTTTACGATATCCTGAGTTTTACACTAGCTTTATGAAACTCAGTAGCAAGGATGAACTTGTTTAAAATAAAAATCTAGACCTTCACACCTCCTCTTTGTATATTTTCCCGCTTTTTTTTTGTTTTCACGTGGAAACATCTGGAAATAAATACTCTTGCATTTATGGCCTACAGCACAAAAGGCTTATCCGTGGCCTAAAATGGATTTAACTAAGGTTCCTCACATAAAAAATTCAGGTCAATACCTCTGAATGCCATGTGAGTAAGATGAAAACTCACTGTTTTATTCGTAAGATTTTATTATGTAACCAGGCTAGTGCTTTAATGAAATGTTTTATTTGAATTGATTCGTCTTCAATAGAAATTAATTAGCTTGAAATTAATTTGACCAAAGGAATCTTCTATTCAGAAGCCAGCTCCCCTTTAAATGGTTTCTCATTCTAGATTTGTGAATCTGTAGCAAACCTTTGCTCAACATTTTAGCACAAACTAGGCATTTTATTAAAAGTGTTTCTTGGCCAGGCGTGGTGGCTCACACCTGTAATCCCAACACTTTCGGAGGCTAAGGCAGGTGGATCACTTGAGGTCAGGAGTTTGAGACCAGCCTGGCTAACATGGTGAAACCCTGTCTCTACTAAAAATACAAAAAAAATTTAGCTGGGCATGGTGGAGCACGTCTGTAATCCCAGCTACTTGGGAGGCTGAGGCAGGATAATTGCTTGAACCTAAGAGGCAGAGGTTGCAGTGAGCTGAGATCTGAGATCTTGCCACTGTACTCCAGCCTGGGCGACAGAGAGAGACTCCGTCTCAAAAAAAAAAAAAAAAAAAAAAAAAGTGTTTGTTTACTGACATTATGCAGCATGTGGAAAGGAATGAATTTTGCCCCCTCACCCCACCCTCCCTCCAAATTTGCACGAAACTACTTGAGGTCAAGAACCAGTTTCCATAATGTTTTAGTTCCCACTCTGCTTCCTTCTCTTTTATCCAACTGGTTCTCAATAGCAGAACTGAAGAGAGGTTTATCCAGTAATAGCAACAAATTTAGCCTTTTTACCAATGAGCTGTTTTTTCCATAAGTGTAATTTGTTTTACTTTCCCATATCATAAACTTGTGCTGATATTTATAGCTCTTAATTCTGTGGAAAGGGGAACAGATTGAATCAATATGTTACACTTACTAAGTTGATTATAATCAACTTATAAGTTGATTATAATATGTTACACTTACTAAGTGTATTATAATATGTTATACTTAGTTGATTATAATATATATATTATATATTATATAATGATATATAATGTTACTAAGTTGATTATAATGTTACACTAAGTTGATTATAATCCATTTTATTTGAATTGATCATAAAATAGTGACATTTACCCTCTTAAATATCTTAACAATGAATCTAGAAAACCTCAGATTCTGAGGAAATATTAACAAATAAAATATATGAGGTTGATTTCAGCTCAGCTTGTCAAAACAAAGCCCAACTTGTCAAAAGAGCTATACTTCCATTCTTTACCACAAAACGAATCTGAAACCCCTGGTTCTTTTTCCATGCTGAAAAAAACTACATGCAAACAAAACTATTGATATATGGAGCACCTGTATAGTAAATAATACAAGTGGTGGGCCACCACATTATTTATTTTGATGGTACATATTCAGTCAACTTTAATGTAATGCAAAGTGTTCATGCATCTGCTGTCATTCCTACTTAGCCAACTCTGGATTAAGGCTCTAGATTACCTTTATTCCTGCACCAGGGGAGATAAGCAGCCAATCCTGGGAAGTGGAGCCACTAGGGTTAATAGTACTAGTGGGAGATTTAATACCAAACACTGACTATTTGTTCTTGATTTGAATTTTTTTTTTCTTTTTGAGACAAGATCTCACTCTCTCACCCAGACTGAAGTGCAGTGGTGCAATCATATTTCACTGCATCCTTGATCTCCTTGGCTGCAGCAATCCTCCTGCCTCAGCCTCCCAGGTAGCTAGGACTACAGGTGTGAGCCACCATGCCTGGTCTAATCTGATATTCTCAAACACTATCTCAAAGCTCCATCTCTGTCCAGTCCATCGTAGCAGATGCTTTTGCTACTTATTTCTCTGAGAAATTCAAGGTTAATTAGGCATGAAATATCTGAACTTCCTGTCTCTCTACCCACATAATTATCTATATTTATATTCTCCCTTTCTTTTCTTTATTTGTCAAGCAAAATGAATTGTCCTTTCTCTGGTTCAAGGCAAACACACTGCTCTGCACTTTGGATGCCAGCTCCTCCTGTCCCCAGCAGGACTCAGCTCCAGCAATCATCCCTGTTTCCTCTGTCTTCAATCTGCCCTTTCCATTGATCATCTTATAACCATGTTCATAAGCAACTTCTTCCCTCTATTTGCCTCATGATTTATTTTCTTCTAAGATACTTCTTTACCTTCCATTAAAACCTCAACTTGCTATAATCTGGCTTCTACCCCAAAAAATCCCCTGAAGCAGTTCTTGTTAAGTGCATCGGTCTTAGTAGAACTTTGATGAGTTTGACAGTTCATTGCTACTCCCTTAAAATGCTCTACCCTTGCGTTTTTATAGTAAAAGATTCTGTCTAAAAGTTGATGTCTCCTGAGGATCTATCCTCATGATATCTTTCTCATTCTACATTGCTCCCTGGATGATCTGATCCACTTCCATTGTTTTAACTGCTTCCTAGAGGCTGGTGTAGCTAATGTAGTTGTTTTGTTTTGTTTTGTTTTCCTTCTTAAAGTGTAGTTACTTTTTGTGCTAGCAGCGTTAAAAGGTCACCTTGTATCCTTTCTTGGTTATGCAGATATGTAGCAGACAGTTTCCTGCCCTAAGGAAAGGTGTCATGCAAGTTTTCACTAATGTATTGGAATTATCCCAGCCTCCTAAGATACAGAGCTCCATACAGAGCTCTAGGCAGAACATAAGACAACTTGCCTAAGGACCCCTGAGGATCCTTCCGTGTAGGTAAGTGTAAATAACCCCAATCCCAGAATGGATGCTCACATAGGCCTCGTGGGGAAGCAAAGTGATAAGTTTCCTAAAGAACTGCCATGAATAGAAACAGAGGAGATTTAGTGGGCTAGCCCTGGGGCCGCCTCAGGAGAGGCAAAGGGGAAAGATGGTTCTCTGTCCTTGAACTAGCCAATGTGGGGACCCCTGGAGGGTGACCCAAACCATTATCTTTCTCTTACTTCTTAAATCCTGTCAGACACCAAATCTTTCTGATTCTAACTTTCAAATATCTCTTGTCTCTTTCTCCCCTTCCAATTTCATTGTCATTGATTTGAGTCTGTCCCTCAACATCTCTCGCCCCGACAGTTGCAATCAATTCTTTACTGGTTTCCTACCTAAATGTCTTACCACTAAAAATGCAAACTTGATATATCACCTGTCTGCCTAAGACCACCTGGTGGTTTCCCACTATTCACAGATTAAAGCCCAAACTCCTTCACATGTGCCAAATGCACTCCATTTTCCAGAGTCTGCCTATCTCTTCCGCGTCAATGTTTTCATTTCCTGCCTGCAGGAAAACCAAATTATGTATAGTTGTTCTTAATCCCATGGTGTTTTTTGTTTTCTGTCTCATTCCATTGGCCTGCTATAAGAAAATACCATAGAGTGGGTAGCTTATAAACAACAGAAGTTTATTTCTCACAGTTCTGCAGGCTCAGAAATCCAAACTCAAGGCACCAACAAATTCAGCGTCTGGTGAGGGCCCGTTTCCTGGCTCACAGTTGGCACCTTCTAGCTGTATCCTCACATAGTGAAAGAGGCAAGGAAGCTCTCTGGGCATCTTTTATAAGGCACTGATCCCATTTATGAGGATACAACCTTCATGACCTAATCACCTCTCAACATCCAACACCTAATACCATCATCCTGGGCATTAGGAATTCAGCATATGAGTTTTGAAGGAACAAACATTCAGACCATGGCATTTTCATCTCTTTGTTCACACTGTTCATGAATCAGGAATACTCTTCACCTTTTATCTTGCTCTTAATAATTTTTCAAGACCCCACTTGGGCATCCTCAATTCGCTGTCTCCTAACCCATTTTCTGTATAACTGTTGTGCTTTTTCCTCTTAGTTATCCTTGTTGCCAACCTCCCTCCCCACCCCATCAGACTATTCAGCTATTCAAGAATTCTCAATGTCATTGCTTAGAAGGCCATCCTGACAGTTATCACAGCCAGTTAGTACAAAACAAGTGGTAATAACACATTGTTGAGAAGATTGGGAAATGACACATACAAAAATATCTTCGCCATCTGGAGGATTACAGTAGGCCTCAGCTTTATTTTCCTCCTGACATTATTCATGTCGTTTTATTTATCCCTCTCTGAAAAGACATTTACCACTGATAATAACTTTTTTTCCTGTAGATTCTCCACATGATATTAAAAGGAATGTGACTAATTATGTACTTACGAGGTGTTTCCCTCTCTTCCTACTTTGTGTAATTCCCGCCCCTCGAAGTAATTAGCAAATGTTTCATAGGATCACACAGTACAGTCATTAAATGTGCAAGTTTTGAAATTAGACCAACAGACTTGACTTTAAATTCTCTACCACATGTTGTGTAACTTTGGAATTTTAATCTCTCTAAGACTTAATTCCCTGTCTCTAAAATGGAAATAATATTAATATCTACCACATGAAGGTTAGCTTTATGATGTTCTTTGGGGAATGATGAAAATTAGGACCGGCAGGGAGACCTGCAGGAGAAGAGAAAACTCGGAAGAGAGAACTCATGTCCACATGTTAGCTTGGAGTTAACACAATGATTCCTTCACTGAAGTGAAGCAGGAATGCCTTTGGGTAACAGCTGCATGGGCAGAGCCTCTTCCACTCCCTCAGGTGGGAGGCAGTGGAAATGATTCATGTTACCTGGAGGAGAGTGAAGCTGGTGGAATGAGAAACTGTGAAGGAAGCTCTCTAAGTTGTAGTGTAACTTTCTGTTTCTCCACCTTGGTTCAGGAGCTACCCTAGGGTTGTGACAACAGTGGGGTATCTGTGGGAACTTTGGAAAGGGCTTGAGAATGCTTACGTGGCTGGCCCACTTGACAATCAAGCCTATGTCTATGGACTGTGCTCATCCTCTCAGTGTGGATGGACCAATGGCAGATGCTGGTCAGCTGATCAGGACCAAAGGGTGAGCCGGACACAGAGTGGGCCCTACACACAAGTGCAAAACCAAAGGAATGTGTTTCTGCGGAACTCCCTGCCTCCCAAGCCTATGTCCTTCTCCTAAGGGCCTTGGGCTCTTCATTTCTAAGACTCGTCTACAAATGAGGCAGGTTCTAGACGGCTCTGAGGAGAATGGGGAGTGAGTCTGTTAATGACTCAGCAGCTGAGGGACTAAGTTCGAATCTTAGTATTTGACCAAATCTAACATAGAAAAGTGCACCTTTTCTATGATGGGCTTTCCAAAAGCAAATGTTTCAATCCTAACCATAAGGAGCTGCAATTCTCTTAGCCAAAAGAATTTTCATTATAGCAGTACTGCTGTAGGGTTCCTCAGAGATGTCCCCATTTTTGGGTAGCATCTCTGTGTCAATTTGCCAGCTCACAATGTTCTCTTCTGCACAGTGCGACGCAGACTACCATGAGTTCAACATCTATTCCTGAGGATGAGGGCCAGAAGGGGAGTTTAGGATGCTCCTTTAGTAAATGGGAGACTTATGTCCCTATAGTCCCAATTATTAATATGATAATCTTACATTTTATCTGCTTTAGGTCAATTTTATAATTTTCACTAAATTGGAAGACTTTCATCTAAAATGGTCTCTTGTTACTTATTCACTGGTTAGTCAAACATGTGATGTAACTGCTCCTCCAATTCCTTGAAAGTAAGAAAGAGGACATGAAGTCATCTCAAGGCATTTCTTAAGAAAATAGGGCAGGTCCTGGGGTTGGCTTCTGTCTTTTGCAACACTGGACTGTTAGGAGTACATGTATGTACAATATCCATGTATCCCCTGCTGGGGTTCACCAGGGTAGATTCAAATATTTTTGTTAAATAAATAAAATATAGATAAGGGTGAAATCTTCTGTGCACCTCCCTCCAGTTGTAGTCACAATCATGAGATAGGGTTTTATCATTTCTGTGAAATTTTTTCTACATAGCAACAATAATAACATTCATAGTAATAATAACTAACACATGTAGTGCTTATGGTGTGTCCAGCACTATTCTAAGCACTTTCTATGTATTCACTTGTATAATTGTACTAACCTACAAGGTAAGTTTTATTGTCATTCCCATTTTATTAACCAGGAAACCAAAGCTCAGAGTTGCCCAAGGTCACATGATAAGTAGGAGAGCCAAAATCTGTAAAAATATATAGAGTGATTTTAAAGTAACATTAATGGTATCATAATTTGCTCTGTAAGTTACTGTTTGTGATATTTATCCAGGTTAATAAGTATAGCTCTCATTCATTCATTTCGATTGCCACACAAAATTACATCATATGGCTTTTCCACATTATACTTATCTATTTTTCTGTTCATGGACCTGTAGATAGTTTGTAATGTTTAATATGATAAACAATGTTGTCAAGTAACATTCTTGTGTATATGTTCGTTTGGCAGGTGTGCAAGAATTTCTCTAGTGTAATATACCTAGAATTGAAATTGATTAGTCATAGAACATATTGACAAATTGTGTCAGTTTATACTTCTACCAGTAATATATGGAAGTTATTCTTTGCTTCAAACTTTTACAAATACCTAATATTGTTAGGCTTTTAGATTCTGCACCCATCCACACAAAATCTGGTAGAAGTAAGATAATATCTTGTTGTGGTTTAGATTTGTGTTTTCCTGGTTTCTGGTAAAATTGAGCATCTTATCTTTACTAGCCATTGAGACATTCTCTGTGCTTTGATTTTGCCTCTTCCGTTTTTTGCCAATTTTTCCTTTGAGTAATTTTTCTTTTTTGTGTTGTTTTTTGGGAGTCCTTTATATATTTTGAATAGTAATCTTTAGTCTCTACATGCTTATCTTTAGTTTATACTGTGTGACATTATCCAATGGATAATGTTTATTAAGTGGGGTGTTCATATATCATACATCTTTTCACTGACATTTGCTTTGAATCCATGAGCATAATCTCATTATGTTCTTTATCCCTGTTTAGGACTTACCAACACAAACACCAGATTCCTAGATCCATATCTCCTGTAGTTCAATTCTCAATAGTTTCCACATATCATCTAATTTACCTTTTTCTCCTGCCCTTTCCCAATTCTCAAAACCCTTCCATTGTGCCCTATGCAATGTATTGTCATGAAGAACAAAATTCCTTATATTCTTAAATTCTTTTCTGAATACTCCTTTCATCTTCTTGCTCTAAGAGGAAAGTAGTTCACCCTGAGGACACAGCTTGCCCTGCAGCCCACTCAAGTGGGGCTATTTTATTCCTTGAAGTTTTCTACCACCAGGTATGAAGGTGGAGTATCCTCATGTCGCCTCAGTGCTACTTTCAGATCATTATTTCTCCCCTTCTAAAATCCTTCCCTCTCTCTCACCACATCTCTGTATCTCTTGTGTGGTAATTTAAAAATATGGTCCCCAAAGCCTTTGCTATTTCTTTCATTGAGAGGTGGGGGCTGTGTCCCTTCCCTTGAATCTGACTTCTGGGACCGAATTCAGTGGTGTGATGCTGTAGCTGTTTCTAGATCTAGGCGTCATGAAACCATCTGCTTCTACGTTTTATCTCTTGAGATTCTGACTTTTGAACCCAGCTAAATTATTTGTGTCGATTACGCAACATGTAGATCAGCCTAAGTGAAAAGGAACAAAGATGCCCAGCATACAGCCCAGCTGAGCTCCCAGCCAACAGCCAGCATCAACTTGCCAGCCATGTGAGACATTAAAAGAAAAACTTGTTTTTCTTTTGCACACGCATTTCACTTCTGACCTCAGATATGTGTGGGTTTTCCCCTACATATTAGGCAATTCTCTAATTCTCTGTGAATGCCTACTGACTGTCCTATAATTTAACTCAGTTCTGACATTAACTACCCAGAATTAGTGCAGATCTCACAAGGTAAGGACTCAGCCCCATAAGACTGCCCCTACTTTACATATCAATTGCAAGTCCCATGTTGTCACCTGTACTTCTAACGAATTGGCTATAAATCAGGCATTCCTGTAACTCTCTCCTCAGGTTTGAAAATTTGCTGTAATCGTTCATTAAACTGTAGGACACTCTTACTTATGTTTATCAGTTTATTATAAAGAACAGCTAAGTGGAAAAGATGCATAAAGCAAAGTATGGGGTGGGGGTGTAGAGAGCTTTTGTGACCTTTCCAGGTGTGCTACCTTCCCAGTACCTTCATGTGTTCACCAACCTGGATCCCATCATTGAAAGTTTTATGAAGTTTCCATTATGTATACATGATTGATCAAATTATTGGCCATTGGTGACTGAACTCAGTCTGTATCCCCTTTTTCCCCTTTGGAGATCAAGGGATGGGGATGAAAGTTCCAACCCTCTAATCACAAGGTTATTTTCTCTAGCAAAGGGCCCCCATCCTCCAAGCATCATATCATTAGCATAAACTCATTTAAGGTTAAAAAAGGGCTTATTTATGAGTACACAAAAGATGCTCCTTTCACTCTTATCACTCAAGGAATTCCAAGGGTTTTAGGAGCTTTGTGCCAGGAACCAGGGACAGAGTCCAAATGTGTATTTCTTATTATATCACAATATTACAGTCATCGTGGAAGTGGATCTTCTAGCCCCACATAAACAGCTTGAGCTGATATCACATGGAGCAGAGACATGGTTTCCCCACCAAGGTCTGTCCAAATTGCAGATTCACAGCTACATGAATGATTGTTATTTTAATCCACTAGGTTTTGATGTACTTTGCTATATAACTAAGGTTGCTTTCCTTCTGAAATTTTATGAGTCTATACTTAAAAAAATGGCTAGTATCCTAGACTTAAGATGAGAACCAATCTTTGTTAGTTGTTCATAGATTATGGCCTGATTATTCCAATAGTTTGCTCATTGTAATAAATGCCTTCTGCAGAGCTTCCCAGATTGAACAAGTAACTCAGTATTGGATAAGACAACATTTCTTTCCTCTTAATTTGGATTCAGTCTGGAGCGCTATATGCATTTTTCGGAATTTAGTTTAATAAACACAACCTATCCTGGCTTCTTCATGTTTTTATTAAGTACACTGACTCTTCTCTGAACTAAGTTACATTCATGCTTTATACTTTGTCTAATGCTTAGAAATATCTAGACAAAATTCTTTATCAGTAGCTCCTAAGACATAGAGAAGACACTAATACTCACTCAACTGGAGAGAAATGCTTGAGTGGAGAGGCAATGGGCATGTGGTTTTTTTTTTTTTTTTTTTTTTTTTTGAGATGGAGTCTCACTCTGTCACCCAGGCTGGAGTGCAGTGGTGCGATCTCGGCTCACTGCAAGCTCCGCCTCCCAGGTTCACGCCATTCCCCTGCCTCAGCCTCCCGAGTAGCTAGGACTACAGGCACCTGCCACCACACCCAGCTAATTTTTTGTATTTTTAGTAGAGACAGGGTTTCACCATGTTAGCCAGGAGAGTCTCGATCTCCTGACCTCGTGATCCCTCCGCCTCAGCCTCCCAAAGTGCTGGGATTACAGGCATGAGCCACCGCACCCGGCCATGGGCATGTTTAAAACAAAAGAATGGTTATTCTTCTTCTCTTTTACTACCTCTTTTCCAGAAACAAATTCTGACAGTCCTTTTGCTCTACCCCCATTTCTGGATAACAAGAGGAAGAAGAGTAATCAAAAGAAGGTGAGAGGCAGCAGAGGTGAGGGATGGAATGGGAGGGCATCCCAGAGGGCATATCTACATTTTTATAGCACTGGGAACTTTTTTTAAAAAAAGGGATACTTCCTGTGAAGTAGACAGTATAAAAGTATACTTCCTATGAAGAATCCCTACTTATGGGCCTGCAAGAATTAATGATTTACAGGACATCATGCACTTTGTGGCAGCAAACAACCTGGAATCCAAATAATCTTAGGAATTAATTTTATTCTAATATCCCTGCAAAGGATGTTGGAGGTCAACTACCACCAGGGCCCTGAAAAAAATCACCAAGTATGTAGAGGCTGATGTTCCTAGGTCAGCACCCACACCTACCCTCCTGGAAGTGGCTCATCTCCTCCTCCAAAGTTTTCTCTTTCTTCTTTCCTCCAGATCAAACTTCAATCTCCTGCCCTAATTCTCCCCAGGTTTAGGAATGGGGTTGAAAGAGGAGCTCATGGGCTCACCTGAGTCTTTCATGGAGGTGGGAATGGGCAAGCAGAGAGTGATAGTCAGGAATTATATTGTTGTCTTCTTTATGTTCTTTTTTTTTGTTGTTTAGTTATTTAGTGGAGAAGTGGAGGATGATCATTTTAGGGCACAGAACTCCCTTTTGCTCTTACACCCCCCACATGACGCCAGAGAACAGAACGAAGCTAACTGGCATATAGCCATGCCCTAGTCTGCACTTCCTTTCATTTTATTCACATGAAAAAAAAAAAGAGTGAATTTATATGTCCTTGGGAAAACAAAGAACATTTTTTTTTTTTTTTTCGCACAGTGTCAGAGCTGGAAGGCAACTTGGAGATGTGGAGGCCAGCAGTCTCAGTCTCAGGCTCTATTATATAGCACCCTGGGGCTCTGTGGAGGGAAAGCCGAGGGAATGCCAACCAGGAAACTTCTCTGCCCACTTCAACCAGCATGGCATTGCTTCTGCCTCTTTTATATACCATAGCTTTATGTAAGATTTTATTAATGAAAGGCTACCATTAAAAAATGTATAAACAGCCACCCTTCTTCTCCAATCATCTTATATTGCAGAGGACAAAACAAAGATCCAGTAAAATGAATGGATTTCCCAGGAACTTGAATGTGCAGCAGAAGCAGAATCTAAGCCTTTTAACTCCCTTTCCAGTGTTCTTTGTTTTTCTCCAAGTTTCCCAGTCCTTTACCCACTCAGACTTCTGCATGTTGGGATATGGGAATGGATTGACTTTGAATTTCACCCTCTAGAGTTAGCTGTCTTCAAGGCTTACCGTTGTCACTGCTCCTGCTCTGTACTCAGCTCATCGTGAGCTGGAAGTGTGTGTCTCCATACTGATAATGCTCTGTGCATCCCCTCATGAGCCACACTAAGCCACAGTCATTGGCATGGACTCAGCTTGCAGGTCTGTAGAAGGTCGACTCACTCACTGTGCTGAGAACATCCTCCTGCCAGCTCATCAGTGCCCTCAACTCCAGACCATATACCCCTTAAGACGTTAACAAGTTTATTACTTCCCAAATGTGAATGGGTAGAATATTCTGCTAAGGCCATGCTTGTGCTTTCATTTCAGAGTGGGATTTCGTTGCCTTCCTGGCCCTAAATTGCTCTGAAATGATACAATGCTCTTGTCTGTATTAATAATCCTGGCACTTTTTATTTGGTCTTCTAGTTTTTGTTTTGTGGTTCTGCTTCTGCAACAGAATGGAAGATTTCTTGAAAGCTGGGATTAGTTTCTGAGAACCATATTTTTAAAACCTCAAAGTGGTTTTAGAATAGCAGGTTTAGAAACATAGCAGAATGCTATGTTTTTAATAGGATCCTGGGGAAAAGCATTAGATTTAGGCTATGAAGACCTCATGAAAACATATAAATGACCTAGAGACATCCTATGATGGTCAAGAATAAAAATGAAATAAATGATGCGCTCATTGATGATAAGCAGAATGAAAGATAGCTATGCATTTGGAGATAATGGAATGATGGTATCCTTTTCAATGCAACCCAGAAAACATTGTTGAGCATTGTCTATAAGTAAGGTTAGGGTTAGGCACCCTGTGGGATGCTGGTTCAAAAAGAACACCCAGAATTCCTTGCTAATGCTGCAACATAGTACGGGACAAAAGTGGAGTAGGACCAGATGGAAAGTCAGAGTGAATAAGTTGTTTGTGGTCTGGTAAAGGGCTTTGAAATGAAGTTGAGTTTTTGGATGACCATTTTAAATCACTCCAGGACTGTCAAAGTGCTGGGATTAAGAAAACTGCATTAGCTGCAGTGCTAAGGGTGATTTGGAGAAAGTTATTGCTAGAGGTGAGCAGGAATGAAAAGACTTAGGTTTTAACTTGGGCCTTGTGTTAGCCAAATGGCCCCAAACTGCTGGTGAGAAAATTTGCCTAAATTTTTGTCATTTAACAGCAACGAAAATATTGATCTCAGTTGTTAATGGAAAAGCCCATAATGTAAAAAGCTATGATGACTTGAAACTGTTCCATTACTTTTCATTTCATTTAGTTATGCTTTATGAGACATGTCAAAAAAGGAAGCAACATTGCTTTCTAGAGAAATATTTATTTCCTGAACTGATGTCACCAAATGAAGTCACATGGGAGGGCTTTTCCTCCAAAAGGAGGACTAATGGTGACATAATGTGGTCCAAAGCATGAGCAGGCAATTTCTTGAGAGTGAAGAGATGACAGAGAGAGAGAGAGAGAGCCTAGAGAGAGAGAGAGACAGAGCCCAGAGAGAAAAGGCAAGGCAGAACTGCTTAGCCCCACAATGTTCTGAATTAAGCTGATAATTTTCTTGTTCGTAGAAACACTCCAGATTCTCAGAAATGTAAGTTTCCATCAAAAGGGGTTTAACATCCTTGGTCTTTGTGAAGTATGTGGTCTTTTCAGTTTTTCAAATCAAGGCAAATAGGCAACCCGGGAAGGATTACTGTTGACCTCGGTGACTGCAGTGTCTAACTTACTCTCACCTGCTTCCTGTCCTTTGCAGAATAAAGTGTTAAGCCAATGAATCAAACAAATAATCAATCAACGTGCAATAGAAGGGATTAATCCTCTCATTTAGGCTACTTTTTCAATGCATACTCCTGTGCTGTTAGCTTATTGGTCTTAGCCTCACAAGTGGCCAGAGAGTTGATTGCAAGAACTGCTTAATGAGCCATGAATTAAGGGACATGATAAACTCAGTTCTTGATATCTGAAGTTCACAAATACATTTTTTAAAATAGAAAAGATATTAGATAGTTACAAGAATAAAATCCCTTTAGAATGGCTGTGATTTCCTGGGGAAAAGAATGTAGGGACCTAGTGGGGCTAGAGATGGAATAACTGGTGATTTGGCCCTTCTGATATCTTTAAGGCAGGTAAGTCAAAGTTTGGCATAGTTTCTATAAGACCCCTAAAACTCTGCCAGTTTCTATTAGATCCCTTACCACATTGTATGGCAGATGTCTACATACAAAGCTTCCAATATCAATTCTGCAGGGTGCAGCTTTCTACTCTCCTAAATCTCGGAAGCAATAACAGCCTTTTATTTTTATTTGTATTCTTACTTTCTTCAAAGTAGATGCCTATAAGATGTTGAGTAGGTGGGTAGGTAGGTAGGTAGATAGATGGAGAGAAATCATCACACTCACCATGGTTAATCAACTCAAACCTGGAAATGGAAGGAAATTAACACTGCCTCATGGAAATTAACACATCAATTTAAAACCGTTAATTTCCATGAGGCATTTCAGGTAAACTAAGGAATGTGTGTTGGTAATTAAATGAGCAATCTACTGAAAAAGCACTCACTAGTTTTCAGAGAAATTTATTTTCAAGAAAGGCAAGTCACAAGTGAGGATATTTGCACCCTTTCTCTTTTAATTATAGCAATACAATAGAATGACATTCCAGAAAAGGCCAATGAGGATTAACATCCTGATATTTTGCGAGTCTTCCCTTTGACAAGTTAATTATTCCAACCCTTGGGAGTGATTTTTAAATACTGTCTCCTAGAACAGGGGTTTTTAACTTTCTTTTTCTTATGTTACACACATCTCTGTCTCTCTATTCTTCTCCCTCTGTTTCTTTTTCCTTCTCCTCCTTGCCACCTCACACCCCATTCCTGACTCCTCACATCTGCACTCCCTTTAAGCAATTATTCTGTCTGTGTTATTGCCTTGGGGGAGGAATGTGAAATGGTAAAAAGTTGGAATACCCTAAGAGCTATTTCTTTGCTTTAGTTCTAAAATCCTCATTTCTGTGGGGGAAAAGAGGCAGTTCTGTGTTCATCCAAAATATATGAAGAACAAACTTGAAGGATAACATTCCCTCGATGCTAGAAAAAGCTTCTCCAGGATGGGGAGGATGTAGAGAAAGAACAGATATGATGAAAGCAGACAGGTGGGTGGACTCCAGAGACAAAGGCCTGATATCCTGCTGCCTCAAGAGTCCTAGAGAGGTGGCAAGACCTCTGAGAGATTTAGCAGAGTAGAAAGCTGCACCCTGCAGAAGGAGCAGCAGAACCAGAGACAAGAACTAACTGTGTTGTGGTCCAAGACAGGAGAAGGCTGTGGATCAGCTAAAAGATTACCATATCCCAGGATGATCTGGCAGCAGAGAAATGGTCCCCATTACACATATGAGGCCCAGAATCTGTGAAGAGATCCACCACCCTTTTCCACAGGCAGTTCAGCAATGACATGAATAGGCTACTGACTGAGGACCAGGCTGAACCAGGGAGTCTCAGTAAAATCCTGTGGGAACAAAGAACCAGAAGTGTTCCTGCAACACAATGCCTGTTTCCCTATAAGCTCTTCAGAACTGATCCACAGCCCTGCAGAAAAGAGGAAGAAATCTTAAATTGAGCTTAGTTTCCCTTTCTAGGGTAGAATCATAGATTCAAAATACTAATTAAGTAGAGATATAAAAATTGTAAACAATTTGTATATGCTGCACATCCAAGTGTAGATTGAGATACATTCCTGTTATTTATTGATATCTATCTTCCACCTATTCATCTATCCATCCTTCATCATTTTTTAGGAAGAACCTAAGCCTGCTTATGAGTATATATGATCAATCAAAGAACTTTGGTGCTACCATAACAGACACATAAATTGGACCAGGCATTGCAGTTCAGGTGCCAAGAGGGACCAGACAGCCAACATAAATAAATGAAGCCTGTCCGAGAAAGCTAGATCCTTTGTTTAAACTGTGTCTATTTTTACTGACTATAGTGTGTGTTCTATGGTATTAAACATCCTATTTAAAATTGATGTATGTGTGTGTGTGTATGTGTGTGAAATTTTAAATTATTGCATTTTTAATTTTGTAATTGAATTCTTAGATTAGGAACAAGAATCCTGGCAATGTTAGATCTTGTATTGCACTTTTTGGCATGCCATATACGGAATTCAGCCTTATATTTTTAAACTGGGAAGGATGTTTTGTTTTATTCATTATAGTAACAGCCAGTCACAAATATAGGTTTTTCCAAACAGACTTTTCACAATTTTTTTATATTCAAGGAACTGTTCGTCTGCTCTGGACTAACACCAATAATATTAATTGTAAATAACAACTTAGACAATTTTCTGATATTTTCAAAAAGTCTGAAATCAGAAACCATTTCTGAAATGTAGTCTTCCAATCCCTAAATTGGGGATGTTAGTTTAGGCCATCACTTCATGGTGGGGAGAGACAATTTCAGCATATGAAAGTAGATCATATTCTTTCTTGACAAATCAGCTTCCCAAAATCATAATTTTGTCAGGAGGAAGCAAATTAAATAATATATTTGGGTACCTTTTTACCTATTAATGAATGCCTCTGTAGAAAAAAATATTTAAAATATTTAGTTTGATCCAACTTCTCCCATAAGTTATTTCTATAATTTCCCTTTGAATAACATGAACATACCAGCTTTTTTTCCCAACAAATCAAAAAGCTTTTGGCACCATATAATGAATGAACAAGTCACCTAATGCATATGTTCTATAGCAGATTAGGTATCAACCATATCGTTCATTAAGAAAGT
Source organism: Hylobates moloch (assembly GCF_009828535.3). Classification (NCBI taxonomy): domain Eukaryota; kingdom Metazoa; phylum Chordata; class Mammalia; order Primates; family Hylobatidae; genus Hylobates; species Hylobates moloch. Next base: position 60,857,045 of record NW_026652283.1, read on the forward strand.
ATTGCACTATCTGTGGTTCAGACACAGAAGCATGGAGTTAATTATAATATTCATGATGAGTGAAAAATCTAACTTTCTAGCAAAAAGTGGTTTCTACAAAAGATGTAGTGAGCAGATTTAAGTTCCAAGTCCTTTTAAAACAATGCCACACTGGATTTAAGTTTCATTATAAAGACATGTTAACACCAAGTTCCAACAGTGTTCACAAGAGTACCATTTGAAGTCATACTTAGTACTTTTGATTAGTCTAAATTAAATTTTTCAAGACTATTCTCAATACATAATTTCCTGAAGTTGTGTCTCTCCTGGGCCTCTTGTGTTCCAAATGTTATTTAGTAATGGTAAAATATTTATTAACACTGTATTAGTCCATTCTCACACTGCTATGAAGAAATACCCAAGACTGGGTAATTTATAAAGAAAAGAGGTTTAATTGACTCACAGTTCTGCATGGCTGAGGAAGCCTCAGGAAACTTACAATCATGGTAGACAGCACCTCTTCACAGGGCAGCAGGAGTGCATAGCGAAGTGGGGAAAAGCCGCTTATGAAATTATATCTCATGAGAACTTACTATCATGAGAACAGCATGGGGGAACTGCCCCCATGATGTAATCACCTCCCACAAGGTCCCTCCTCAAACACGTGGGGATTACAATTTGGATTACAATTCAAGATGAGATTTGGGTGGGGACACAGAGCCAGACCATATCAAAGACCATAAAAATAGGATGGCATTATTTAAATCTGCTCCCACCCACTGCAATATGAGACACCACAAATGATTTCACTTTTTTACAAAACTCATTCTATAGGCTTTCAGCTATGTCTTCAAAATAATGAGCAACGTTATACCTGATTAGACTTCCATTCATAAATGGCCATTCTTGATTAGTACCTATCATCTCTGCTGCAACACTGACACACTGTTATGGTCTGAAAGTTTGTATCCCCCCAAATTCTTATGTTGACATTCTAGCCCTCAATATGATGCTTTTAGGAGGTGAAATTTTGGGGAGGTAATAAGGGTTAGATGAGGTCATGAAGGTGGGGGTTCATGATAAAACTAATGACCTTATAAAGAGGAGGAGACACAAGACCTCTCTCTGCTCTCTCCTGAGGGCACCTTGAGAAGATGGCAGTCTGTAACCTGGAAGAGGCCCCTCCCCAGAACCTGACCATGCTGGCACTCCACTCTCATCTCAGACTTCCAGCCTCCAGAATTGTAAGACATAAATTTCTGGTTTTTTAAGTTACCCGGTCCATGAGTATTTTGTCACATATAGCAGCCTGAACTGAATAATACAAACACTTTTACAACATTGTCATCTGTAAACACTTTTGATTCTAGGAAAACTTTTCTTAATATATGCAAGCATTTTACAATAGCCTGTCATTTAGTCAAAAATTAAGCCTTGTTTACACGTTATGCCTTTTGTAGTTCACTAAGTTTTTATCCTACATAATCCCCATATTCATATTGCTGTCTTTAGGTTACATTCTGTTGTCTCAAGCACACGTTTTTTCACATTAATTATCTAAACATTTTTTACTTTTTAAAAATAGTATGAAGTTTTCTGTTTGGTCTTTAACCTAAACAAGGCTTATATTACCAAAAAACAATTAATACAAGGATTTATAGGGACGTTGAATTTGGGAGGGGCCAATATTCTCCTCTCATCTCACCTCATCTCATCTCAATGGCATTTTAGGCTAGGGAGCAACTCTGCAAGAAGGTTGGGACCTCAGTCTTCTTATGGCTTACTGTATTACTTTTATTTATTTCAGGGTGTGCATACAACAAATGAATCATACTAGTGATGCTACTGTATCTTTTTCTCCAAAGATGCTCTCTTGCTACTAACAGAACACTAAGTTTTATACCTGAAGTGATGTTTGAAGCATGTCAGTTAATGAATTAAAACACCAAAACAGGCCAAGTATTGTCAGCTAGTTTGGGGTTTTAAGATAAACCAGATGTGAAGGTGCTAATGCTAACTTGCCAGTCTTTTAATAGCAACTGATTCAAACAAATTGCTTTTCACACGTTGTGGGCAACTAAATCTGTGCCACCAGCTTGCAGCTTGCAAGTGACTGGAGATCTTTGCTTTAGGAGAGGAGCACTTTTCTTTTAGCTTTATTCTCCAGCTATTTAATTCATTGCCATACTCTCCTAGCCATTCCCAGCCATACTGGGCTGCTAGAAATATTGCTTCTGGCAAACTTCACAGCAGTCCTTTTTTCCTCCCTGCATGCAGTAAGCACAAGCTCAGCTCACTGAGTGAGATGCTGTGCCAAGCTCCAGGGACTCAGGATGTGAGGAGTACTCACACTTCACTGATGACACCTTGGTTACATTCAGGGGCCACATGATGGGCCCTGGCCCACCGGAAGTGCTTGGTGGTGCACAGGCAGATGTGCCATCTTCATAGCCTCAGTCACACAGGAGGTAAGGGGGCATTGCAGCTTATCAGGCCCTAGCTGAGCATGAGGCTGAGGCCACATTGCCACTGCTCATGCTCCTTCCTCAAAATGTGCTCACCCTGTTCCTTGTTTGATTTTTTTGTGTCTTCCCATCACTCTTAAGCTACAAGCCAAGCTTCTAGCAGGGCATGTGAGCCCCACTCCTCAACCAGCCTGGCTGTTGATTCTCCTCTAATGTCTCTTCTCTTCTCACTTGTCACCCTAGGAGCCAGTTGAGTGTACCTTTCCCTGACTTTTGTTTTTTCTTTCTTTTTTTTTTTGAGACAGGGTCTCGCTCTGTCACCTAGGCTGGAGAGCAGTGCCCCACTGCAGACTGCAGCCTTGAATTCCTGGACTCAAGCAATCCTCCCACCTCATGCTCCTGAGTAGCTGGGGCCACAGGCATGCACCACCAAACACAGCTAATTTTTTTGTAGAAACAGGGTTTCACCATGTTGCCCAGTCTGGTCTAGAGTTCTTGAGCTCAAGCAATCCACCCTCCTTGGCCTCCCAAAGAGCTGGGATTACAGGTGTGAGCCACCACCTCAGGGCTTGATTTTTCATTGTTCTATCATACACTGTGAACTCCTGGAGGCTGAGAATGCTAGTTTTTGTCCTTGCATCGCCAGCACAGCAATCCCAGATAAATTGGACATCTTAAATATAGGCAAATGACAAATGCTAATAGCTTCCAAAAGTTTTCAACCAATCATTTGATAAATATTTAGTGAGTGTTTATTAAATGCAAAGCTCTCTTTTGTGCATGACACAAAGATAAATGAGATGCATAGTTTACATTCCAGGAACTTCAAGTCTAGTAGCAATGTGCAAGCACACAGACCTCCAAAAGAAAACCAGTGACGTGGGGGCTGTCTGGACTCTGCACAGTTGACCTACATAGTATTATAAATTTAAGTTTGTTGCAAAAATAGGGTTATTTGTGTAGAAAAGCCGAGTTTTCATCTTCTCTTGAAAAAGTAAAGAAATTTGGCATCACTGCTTTGCATTGTCACATGGCAATACTGGGCTAAAGCTGAGAAGTAGCCTCCCCTTATATGAGGCAGTTGGACAGACAGCTGATAGTACTCTGAGCACTCATTACTAGTCAGCATCTTACTCCAGCCATTTTACCCCTTGGCTATCTTGCTGGCCCTTCCAAACCAAGCCTTTATGAAAATATATGCTGGTCATAAGAGTGAGAAATGAATAATCATAAGTGAAAGGTTCTGATTTAAAGGCTTAAAGTTACATATTATACAGTGAAACTTGTCTTGACAGGGGTAAAGAGTAATTAAGGAAATAATTTTTTGCATGTAACTAATTTTTGCTGTGGTTTTGTAGAAAGAAGCTTAAATTTAAGCTTCAGGAATTCTTACAAGATGTCACCACAAATTATTAGCAAACCAAAAAGACTTCAACCACAATTATAGTCTAAGTCTTTCTCTGGCTGAAATCTTAGAAAAACATTTATTCAAAGTGTCTTATTAAAATTCTTTAAATAAAAGCAAGGAAATTAACCTACTATTCTTTTTCCTTCCTTTCCTTCCTTCCTTCCTTCCTTCCTTCCTTCATTGCTTCTTTTTTTAATTCTTGAGATGAAAAGAGAAAGAAATTTCTTACTGTAGTCGATGCTGTTGGTACCCTGCTCAGGTTCCCTTCACTGAGTGGACCCAACCATCCCCCAACAGCCTTGGGTGTCACTGCTAAGGGTCCACAGCTTCCCCTTCTTCAGACAGCTGCTCTCCCAGAGAAGCCACTTCCCTGAAGGCAGCCAACCACGCATGACTTACTGACAGGGCTTATGTAATACCGGCCCCCTCGTCTCCAAGTAAGACTAACCTTGTGGTATAATTCATGCTCCAGAATTCCTTGCAGGGCACAGGCTGAAAGTAGCCCCAGCTGAGGCCACATCCTTATTTTCTATCCCTATCCTACCCCACTTCCCTCCCTTTCTTTCTCCTGAGAGCACTTCCTCAATAAATTGCCTTCAACAAAAATCCCTGTCTCAGGCTCTGCCTCGAGGGAAGCCGACCTAAGACATCTATTACCTGAGTAGATCCACCTGGCTCCCACTCTAAGGACTCCGTGAGTTTAAATACTTCACTGCCAACTTGAGGGAGGCAGGCAGGAAAATTTAACACCTCTGTGCCTGGACCCTGTTCAAGGACACCTCCTGGCTTGTGCCCCTGCCATCAGAAATTTATTCTGCAGTAGACTTACCAGATACACCCCTCAGATCAAGATAGAACTGCCCTATTCAGATCAAGAAAATACATATTGCTACTGTACTCCCACCAAATATACATTTTCCCACAGGTTCCTAGCAGAAGTAATCTAAAAAGTTTGATTCTCACTTTTGAATCAAATAAGGAAAACAGACAGAATAAGACAAAGAGGGAGGGATTCTCATGAAAATAGGCCAAAGTAATCAGAAGCTTTTGTAATCATTAATTAAATAAATTTCCACTTCATCCAGAACATCAGCAATCCCATGCATAGCCTATGATTAAGAGTCTAGTTAAAAATATTTGTTGACATGTATTTCTCCTGATGACTAAAAGTCAGTCGTCACTTCACCATATTGAGTGGTGAGAAACTTTCTTTGGTTGGGACTCTTAAGCAGTGGCTTGCAATAGTGTTGCAATATACTAGAATGTTTTCAGTTATCAGAAATGGGGGCAAGTTGCCATAAGTTTTCAAAGATTCCATGTTTAGACAATATTCATTTTAGTTGCTTTCATTTCAAAACCTAAATTTTTAAAAATAACACATGTAAAAACTCAGAGCACTGCAAAATAAAATAATAATAAGAAGAAGTAATGACACTTCCAAGTTGGGAATTTCCATCTTGAGAACTAGATCATTAAAAGATCACCACCAAAAAGTAAAATAAAAGGTTTTATAGTTGTAAGACACTAATCAACAATAGGTAAGATAAGCAGGGAAGAATACAACAATGTTTTAAGAGCACATAGTTTGTCATTTCCTAGAGCATGCTATTTACTGAATGGGTCCTCTCCTAAATTAAGAGTCCTTGGAACTTTAGTGTACTCTCAGAAATATGAGTTTTGATCAGGCACCATGGGAATTCTATACGAACTCCTTGGAGGGTGTCTACAGTCACTTGGCTGAGGGAGTATAGATAGGGGGATATACAGGACAGTAGAGAAAGAAACTGTAGTAGATTTTACATAAATTCTCTCATTTGCACCTAACAGAGATCTAATTAGTGGTGGGCATTAAGACTAATCTATGGATTCAAAAACTGAAGTTGAGAGGTTAAGTAACTTATTGCTTCCACAATTTCATAGGCAAAGTCTTGACAACGAAGTGGTAGGGTAGACTAACAGTGGAACCTTAGCCTGACCTTATTCTCTACCTCTACCCATTGGAGTAAAGAGACTGCCTGTCCAAAGGGATTCATTTGGAAGCATGTCGGTAGTAAAACCAGAGATCCTTTTAATTTAGGTCGAGTAACTTTCTGTATAAATAGGAGGTAATATACTACAGCAATAAGAACATAGCTATGGGGGTCAGGTAAATTGATTTAAGATTTCAGGTCTCCAAAGATTTAGCTGTGGAGCATTACCAGAGGTGCCTTAATATATCTGAGCCTCAGTCTTTAAGGGATAACAGTAGTACCTACTTCATAGGATGATTGTTGGGATTAAGATAATGCATATAAATCTAGGCCAGGCGTGGTAGCTCATGCCTATAATCCCAGCACTTTGGGAGGCCGAGGTGGGTAGATCATCTGAGGTCAGGAGTTCAAGATCAGCTTGGCCAACATGGCAAAACCCCATCTCTACTAAAAATACAAAAATTAGCCAGGTGTGGTGGAGTGGGCCTGTAGTCCCAGATACTTAGGGGCTGAGGCAGGAGAATCACTGGAATGAGGGAGGTAGAAGTTGCACTGAGTCAAGATTGCACCACTGTACTCCAGCCTGGGCGACAGAGTAAGACTCTGTCTCAAAAAACAAATTAAATAAATAAATAAATAAATAAATCTAGAGCAGTGTATAGAAAATAGTAAACATTCATTGATGGTAGGGAAAACTGTTAACATGACCTATCTGGCATTTTCCTTCCTTCAGGTCTCTTGTGTAATGTTGTTTTATCACTAATATAATCTCTTTGTCTGTCTCCACTTATTTTATTATTCATTTTATTGATAAATAAAATTGTATATATTTATGGTGTTCAACATGTTTTGAAATATGTACACATTGTGGAATGGCTAAATCAAGATAACTAGCATATGTACTCCCTAACATACTTATAAGGCACTTGTGGTGAGAACACTTAAAATATACTCTTTTAGCAGGTTTCAAATGTGCAATATATTGTTATTAACTATAGCCACCATGTTGTACAATAGATCTCTTGAACTTATTTCTCCAGTCTACTGAAATTTTGTATTTTTTGACCAATATCTCTTCAGTCCTTCCCTGTCCACTCTGGTAACCACTATTCTACTTAGATTCCTATTTTCGAGTAAAATAATAGTTTCTCATTCTTAAATTTGTTTTATTTATTGTTATCAAGTATTAGATAGAAGGTAGCCAGATGTTCCTCAAGTCAGAACAGATATCACAAAGAGTGGAGACCTCTTTTACAGTTTGCCTCCACAACAACCACCTCTAAAACATATATTTGGGACTTTCTATTTTGTAGGGTTAGGTACTCCAAGTTTACCTGGACCTGAGACATCTGGTCACTCAACAATTCTGCCTGGGGTGATAGTCTCTCACTGGGCACAACTCACTAAATTGAAAGGACAATGGCTACTGTTGCCCCTGGGAGGCCTGATGATGGCAGGAACAGGGAAAGGGTCCAGATGATAGAACTCAAATAGTAGGGATCCCTTTTGCTTGAGAGAGATCATTTTCTCCTCTTATTCTTCCTGCAAATACAGTCCCAGATACAGCACAGTAAAATTCTTAAAGAACTGAATTCTCTGCGATGGTTAACTTTATGTGTCAACTTGATGAGGTCATGGGAGGCCCAGATATTTGGTCAAAAATTATTGTGTGTGTGTGTGTGTGAGGGTGTTTTTTTGAAGAGATTAATCTTTGAATTGACAGACTGAGTAAAGAAGATTGCCTTCCCTGAAGTGGATGGGCCTCAGCCAATCAGTTGAAGGCCTACTAGAATAAGAAGGCTGACCTTCCTGTGAGTAGAGGGGAATTCCACTTCCTTGACTGCTATGAACTGCTACGAACCTGGTCTTTTCCAGCCTTTGGGCCGGAAACTTGAACTGAAACATTATCTCTCTTGGGTCTCCAGATTGCCACCTGAAGATCTTGAGACTTCACATCCTCCATAATTGCATATTCCTTATCTCTCTTGCAACCTCTCTCTCTCTACACATGTACATGTGCACATGCATGCACATGCATGCACACACACACATGCACGTGCGTGCACACACACACATTGTTCTGTTTCTCTGGAGAACTTTAACATACTCTCTCAGAACTTAACCTATTTTTAAATCTGTTCATTTTTAGTAAGAATATCTGAGAAATAAAATCTCTATTCTTAAGAACTAGCATTATTTTTTGAAAAGAGAATAAAGCATACAAGGAGGAAATACCTTCTTGCCACACTGTGATGTGTGTGTGCACATGCACGTGTGTGTGTGTGAAGGATTTGGTTTCTAGGGAATAAAGAAAGATAATAATGAGGAGTATCAACAGCAGATCTGTAAGTTATTTTATGGTATTTTATGATATTTCACATATTATTCAGATGCTTCTTTAATTTTTCAAGATCCTAGCTGGAAGAAGTATGAAAATGTGATTCCTGTTGAATGCCGTCCAAGAGAAATAGACTCTGGCAGTATAGGGGCAGCAACTTTATGAAGAATTCCTTTGGTTATATGAAGAAAACAATAGAATTGCCATATTGTCAAGCAATTCTACTCTTAGTATATACTCAAGAGAAATGAAATTATATATTTACTAAAAATGTGCACACACTCATAGCAGCATTACCCAGAATAGCCAAAAAGTAGAAACAACTCAAGTGTCTATCAGCTGGTTAATGGATAAATAAAAATGTGGTATATCTATTCAATGGAATATAACTTAGTCTCAGAAAAGGAATGAAGTACTAACACAGGTTGCAACATGAATGATCCTTGAGAATATTATGCTAAGTGAAAGCAACCAGTCACAAAAGCACACATATTTATACAGCATTTCCATGATACTATTTATACAGCATTTTCGTAATAGGCAAATCATGGAGACAGGAAGTAAATTAGCGGTTGCTAGAGGTTGGAGGGGAGAATAGGAAATGGATTATTCAAGTATAGATTTCTTTTGAGAGTGATGAAAATATTCTGGAATTAGTGATATCTGCAGTTATGTGAATATACTGAAAACTGTTGAACTGCACATTTTAAAATAGTGATTTTTATGGTATGTGAATCTCATTTAAAAAATCAAGAGTAGTGTAAATTATCCATTCTTTCCATGATAGAGCAGGACAAATGATGAATGTATACACTGGCCAGTGGCATACATGCAATTTGAAGCTTCATAACATGGTAATTTGTGGTTTATAGAATGCTCACATTCTTTAGTACCTTAAAATTATTGATCTTAATGTGCTCATCTTCTCTTTGCTTCTCATCCCCACTTTTATCCTCTACCATACATACAAGTCATTTCTAGTGTAAATTTTAGCTGTACATTTCCATGTTGCAGACATTACACATTTCAACATGTTCAATAACTCAGCCCAGAAGAGGATGTCATCTAAGGCAATGTTTTCCAAAGTGGATCAAAATTACTGAAGAAGGGAGTCTTTTAAAAAATCAGCTTCCAGGACTATGCATAGAAGCAAGGAATTTGCCTTGATAACGAGCATCGCAGGAGATGGATGCATAGGCGCACCCATGTTTGGGAATCTGCTTCTAGAAATTGAGCAAGACTTACTTAATGCGGGTTCTTTGCCTGTTCACTCAGTGATGACAATTATGGTTAAATAAACTTTCCTAGGCCTCTGAATTTATCATTGACTCTGTCTCCTTTGTAACTCTGCTCTCCTCTTCCCAGATGATTGGTCATCTGGATGCTGTAGTGTTAGGGGAAGTACACAAAGCAGCCTTCCCCATTCCATGTGAGAAGCCTGACATTCTCTGCACTTAAAGGCAAAGATTCTTGCATCAAATTTACCGAATAAGGCACAGACTCAATTCAGGACCCTGTGTCCCATTGTTCCTTCTATATTTGGAAGACTAAACTAAAAGAGTTCTGATAATGGACCAAGGGATACACCATCTATGACGTTATTATTAACACAAATGGGTTAAATAAGAGGAAAAATAATTTATCATCTGTGTCCCTCACAGGCAAACAGGAAATCCTTCTGACAGTTATCTGGCCAGCATGCCTTAGCATGGCTGTGACTCATCTTCCATTCCCTGGTGCATTTCTAATGTGTACCCATACCCTGAGTCCATAGGGCCTGCCAAGTTTTTGTAACCCCTCTTCTACTCCTACCTCAATCTCCCAGGCAGGCTGAGACTTGACAAAGACAAGTTAAAAAATGCAAATGTTCCAAATCAGTGACTGGAAAAACTGATATCACAGGCGAAACAAGAATCCAGTCCATAGGCCAAGACTGCTATCTCTTTTTTTTTTTTTTTTTTTTTGAGACAGAGTCTCGCTCTGCTGCCCAGGCTGGAATGCAGTGGCGTGATATTGGCTGACTGTAAGCTCAGCCTCCCACGTTCATGTCATTCTCCTGAGTAGAGTAGCTGGGACTACAGGCACCTGCCACCACACCTGACTAATTTTTTTGTATTTTTTTTAGTAGAGACGGGGTTTCACCGTGTTGGCCAGGATAGTCTTGAGCTCCTGACCTTGCGATCTGCCCACCTCAGCCTCCCAAAGTGCTGGGATTACAGGAGTGAGCCACCATGCCCGGCCCAAGTCTGCTATCTCTATTCTAATAAGGTAAGAACCAATCTCCAAAACAGGCCTGTAAATGAAACTGATTTTTTTTTCTTAAGCAACTTACATCAAGACCAAAACCTAATTAATGACTTCTTAAATTCTATTATTTTAATATATAAATCTCCACAAACATTTAAAAATATCTTACTTTCTAGAGCCACTATCTAGGAGCCACTTCTGCTCTGGCTGTCCAGTTTCACCTGAGTTTCTCTTCCTGGCTGTGTTTTTCTGTTCTCAGGCTGGTGATGAATACCAACAGCATCCCTGAGAAGTTCACCTTTGTCCCTTCCACTCAGCCCACTGTGTGCCATACTGGGAACTGAAGAACTAGCCTCAGGGGAAAGAAAGCTAGTGATTGCAATCAAAATGAAGCAGAATTTAGAGCATTGGCAGCACAAGAACAATGAGTTTGTGTTTTAATGGCAAACACTTAAACATTCTGATGTCCAGGCCTCATCCTTGGCCAATAGATCAGAATCTCTGGGTATGGGAAACAAGAATTGATATTTTAAAAATTCCTCAGATGGTTCCAATGAACAGCCAAGATTGATAACTTGTCTCAGCTTTGTGGAAAGAGATCAGTGGAAAGAGAAAAAGGAAACATTAGGAAACATCTAGAAATCAACATCACATAAGATTTGATTCCATGGGATTATCCCAGAACCCCACGTTCCTAGACCTGATACCATCTTCAAGCAGAAGGTGGAATTGCCTTTCCCTATATTCCAACTTTTCAGCTGTAATTCCTCCTTTTGGCATGTGCCCCATTTAAGATGCCTTTGATGTTCAAGTTAACTTGGTTTTATATTTAGTAAGCATTGTACAAGTATAGCAAGCAGGAGTGTACTTTAATCATGACTGCCCGTTTCTCACTGTCACTCCATTTCTGTAGATCAGTGATTTTCAAAGCATAGTTCCTAGACCTGTGACAACATCAGCACCTTGGAATATGTAGAAATGCAGATTCTTGGGCCCCACCTCACAAAACTCTGGGATGGAGTCCAGCAATCTGTGTTTTAATAAGTTTTTCAGGTCATTCTAACACACGCTAAAGCTTGAGAGCCCCTGCTCTGGTGTCCATGAGATAGCAGTTTATGCCTTCCATTGTGAAGCTCAAAGCCAACCGGATAGTACAGAACCTCTAGGAGAAAGGCAGAGGATCTGGAGCTGATGTTGGAGCAAAACACGAAGCCACCTTTAGGCTGAACAACTGTAGCAATATTGGCAGCATAAGCAGCAGAGGGCAGAAGGGGCTATGACCCTTGAGTCTCCTTTTGCTGGGTTTCCCACTGACCTCTTTTGTCTCCTCTGTGTCCCTGGATTTTCTTTCAGTTGATCAGCACTTGGGAGTATATACATTGCTATTTGAACATTACTCCTTCCACAGACAGTGGCTCTCTTTCGCATCTTCCAGAATATGAAAGTGTACACAGAGTTCGTAATTTTATTACATGGGAGCCAAATAAACAGAGCACAGTTCACAGAAAGAACAAAGGGTTTAGCTTGAGTCCTAGACACTTTTAATTCATCAAAATATATTTATTTATTCTATGAGTTCAGTATGATGATAAATCTTGTTGACAATTGGCCTAACATGTTCATGAGGGTATTTTGGTTTATTTTATTTTCATGTGTTGGTGTTCAGCAATAGTCTACTATCACATCTCCTGGGTTTCACTTTCCTCCTTCCTTCCAATCCACTTGCTATACGGAAGCCAAAAGGTTTTTCTTTTTTTTTTTTAAAGAAAATTCCTTCCCACCACTTCCTTCCTTAGAAATATCCAACGACTTCAAATTGCACTTGAAATAAAAGTTAAATGAATTTCTAAAACTTACAAGAGTCTTCATAATCTGGTCCTTATGCGGGTTCCTACTTCCTCAGCTACCATGTTCCCCTTTCATATTCACTAGGCTTTGGTCACCATGGCCTTGATGCTCCTCAACAACTCAGTCTTCTTCTTAATGTAGGGCCTTTGCATTTGCTGTTCTCTTTGCCTGGAGGGATCCTTCCACTATTTTCACATGCCTGCCCCCACTTTAGTCATTCCTGTCCCAAGTCTAATATTCTCTTCTCTAGGAAACATGAGCACCTACTCTATATTAGCCAATCCCTGTATGATTGCTATCATGCTCCCTTTTATAGTTAAATAAAGCTCCCTTTTAGTTATAACCAGCTAAATAAAATTATCTATTATCTATCTATCTATCTATCTATCTATCTATCTATCTATCTATCTATCTACTATCTATCTATCTATCTATCTATCTATCTATCTATCTATCTATCTAATCTATCTATCTATCTAATAATTCACCTTTCTGTCTGTTGTTTGTTTAGTACTTTTTTTGTCTGTCTCCCCTCACTTGGAATCTAAGCTCCATGAAAACAGAGACCTTTTCTGTCTTTCTCACACCTGTACTCCCAGGTATAATAGGATAATAAATATTTTCTGAATAAATATGTGAACAAATGCACATGTGTTACAGAATAGTTTGAAGAATAGTCTTATATAAAGTTATTTTTTAAAATAAATCAATTATTTATAAAACTCTAGGAAGATAAACGTGAATTAGCATACAGTATCATGTTGTAAAATCTGAATTACTTAGGGGAAAGTAAGCATAAAGTCTAGAAATATTTTCAATATGGAATATTGGAGCTCAGTGGAGTATTTAAAAGATATTTATGTTTATTTACTTATTTATTTTTGTACATGAATAAGTTCTTTAGTGGCGATTTCTGAGATTTTGGTGCACCCGTCATCCAAGCATTGTACACTGTACCCAATGTGTAGTCTTTTATTCCTCACCCCCTCCCACCCTTTCCTCTGAGTCCCCAAAGTTCACTGTTTTATTCTTATGCCTTTGCATCCTAATAGCTTAGCTCCCACTTATGAGTGAGAACATACAATGTTTGGTTTTCCATTCTTGAGTTACTTCACTTAGAATAACTGTCTCCAGTTCCATCCATGTTGCCGTGATTGCCATTATTTCATTCCTTTTTATAGCTGATTAGTATTCTTCAGTGTGTGTGTGTGTGTACCACATTTTCTTTATCTATTTTTGATTGATGGACATTTGGGCTAGTTCTGTATTTTTGCAATTGCAAATTGTGCTGATAAAAACGTGTGTGCAAGTACCTTTTTTGTATAATGATTTCTTTTCCTCCGGGTAGATATGCAGGAGTGGGACTTCTGGATCAAGTGGTAGATCTACTTTTGGTTCCTTAAGGAATCTCCACTGTTTTCCATAGTGATTGTACTAGTTTATAGTCCCACCAACAGTGTAAAATTATTCCCTTTTCACTTATGTGATCATATCCTTTCTTCAGGGCGAGAATGCTCTCTAACCATGAAACAGATTAATGTCTTTTATTTTAATAAAATTATCAGCCTCTTCCTTTTGCCCACAGGGAAGTCTTTGGGGCCTGAAATATAGCATGACAATTTGCATTCAGACCACTGTCTCCAAAAATGTCATCACAGAAACCTATCTTGCAAACCACAGTCATATTTTCTAATGAGTAAGTGCAACTCGACAAGCAGGTGGATTTGTCTACCTCATAAGGTGGATATATCTTTAAAGTAAAGGAGGAAAACAAAGGGAATTTCCAACTGCAATTTTCATTTGAAAAATCTGTGCCAGAGTTAAGTGGTTCAAAAGAAAAGATAATAATTAGAGAGGTAGAATTCTGTAAATCACCTAGCCCAAACTTCTGCCCCCTGTGAAAACCCCACCCTCTGTAACTTCTATAATGGCTTTTTCTTGATCATTTCCAATTTATTACCTCATAAGACAGCCCATTCCACATTTGAAAATTTTGAATTATTAGATAACTCTTTCCTATAGTGGGTTTTAATTGGCCTCTTTAAAGCTTCCCCTTTACCTCTGCCCTATTAGAGCAACCCAAAATGAGTTTGCTCCCCTTCCCACACAACATTCCTTCAAACACGGAATCACATCATTTCTTCCCTTTTCTGTTTTGAGACCAAGCTTTCTCAATGCCTTTATTTATTTCTTCTTTGATTTGTTTCCAAGCTTGTAATCATTCTGATTCCTTTCCTCTGTACATGCTCCAACTTATCAGTGTTTCTCTTAAAATCTAAACTCCAGGCTGGGTGAGGTGGCTCACGTCTGTAATCCCAGCACTTTGGGAGGCCGAGGCAGGTGGATCACCTGAGGTCAGGAGTTTGAGACCAGCCTGACCAATAGGGCGAAACCCTGTCTCTACTAAACATACAAAAATTAGCCGGGCATGGTGTCATGTGCTTGTAGTCCCACCTACTTGGGAGGCTGAGACAGGGGAATTGCTTGAGCCCAGGAGACGGAGGTTGCAGTGAGCCGAGACTGTGCCACTGCACTCCAGCCTGGGCAACAGAGAGAGACTCCATTTCAAAAACAAAAACCCTAAACCCCAGAGGTAAACACAACAGTAAACAGGTAGCTCAGCTGTTCATGGTATGCTATATCTAACATTCCCTTTATTTTAGTACTGTTCCCAGGCTAAGACTAAGTTAGTGTTTTGACAAGCTTTATCACAGCTGACTCATATTTGGAATGTATGTACTAAGAATGTCGCTCACTTTAGGAATGTCTCAAACCCTCTGCCAGATATTATCTGAAGGTATATGATGACAGAGGGACACTTAGTACTGTTCAGTTTAGGATTTCCCAGGTTTTTAAGGTTTTCAATATAGTTAGCAATAAAGGCAAGAATTCATTCTGTCTAGGTGGACTTTCCAGGTGAATTAAAGGATTTACTTTCATTTGTAAGCCTTATTCTAAGTCTCTGACTTTCTTCGATAGTTCTTTATCAACAACTCTTTTACAAGGGTTCTGGCTCTCAGAGACAGGTGTCCAGAAACAAATGGCCCCAAACGGAGAGCAGCTTCTCAAGCTTGTTTCTTTTCAGATACAGTCTCAGATGCTAACTAATGAGTCTCCATGGTTTGGATGCTAATTATTTGGCTTTTCTTTTTTTTTTATTTCCTTCTAACAACATCCATGTTTTAAAGCACAATAAAACATGACACTGCAAACCTCAGAACCGTAGTTCCAGATGGCCAAATGTTTTTTCTGCCAAGACCTTGGGAATTCCCTCCTTCTCTTGTTGCGACAAGCACCGACTTTCTGACCTCTGAGGCATCAACTAAGGTTTATGTTTATTAATATTCATCCAAAAAGCATTAGATGATCTAATCAATCTAGGTCCTTCCTGCCTTACTTTGAATTTGCCATTGGCAAGAAAAGTTGGAAATAATGTGAAACTTAAGCTGAAACATTCCTGACTTAGGTATGTACTGTGAATATCACACTGTATGATCTAAGGCATTTATAGCCTTGATCGCTTCTGCATGTTTTTAGCAAGGTACTTTTCATCTACAGAGACAGCAATCAATACATGTGTCCAGTGAATGAAGTGACTTGTATTACAGGCCTCCCCCTTGGCCTTCCATACATGTCTAGATGCATAGGATGCCCAACATCTATCACTGACTACATGGACCAGTTCCCTACTTTTCCCACCAAATTCCTGAAGGGGCCAGGCATAGTCATCAAGATAAGGTCAGATCCCTTGTTCTCTCGGAAGTTGGCCATCCCTGCCTCTGAGCCTCAGTTGTCCCTTCTTGGCATTATAATGCCTTTGGTCGTTGCGCTTTCCATTGTCTACAGACATTGCTGCAGGATCCCACTCAGACTTATATTCTATAGCATTATCTACCAGTCCCTCCAAAACATCCCCATCTATGTTATGCTCCTTACTCTCAGAACTTCAAAATATGTGTAGAAAACTAAGGTAAGAAATATAAGTATGTTCAGATAGGAATAATGGTGGTAGTTTGTTAACACAGAGGTTGAAAGTGCCAGGTTTTAGAGCCAAACTGCCTAGGTTTGAAGCCCAGCTCTACCACCTACTACCTAATCCATAGGCAAGCTATTTAACTTTTCTGTGCTTCAGTTTTCTCATCTGTAAAATAAAGCTAATAATATCTACTTTACAGTGTTATTAGTAGTATTAAATTTATGTAAAATTCCTTAAAAACTATGTGGCATATAATACCTACTCAGTAAGCACTAGGTATTACTTCCTCCAGTCAGTACTACCAATTAAACACTTTAAAGGCTTCATTTAGATGAGTAATGGTAAGAATTTCAGGAATTGCTGCTTTGGAAGTAATTTAGAATCCAGAAGAAATACTCTGATGCTTTTTCAAGCCACATTACTTAGGTATTTAGCTATCACTTAGGAATAAAGGCAACTAAGAAAACCAAAAATGGTATAATTTCCATGCACAGAAGCAAGGACATTGAAGCAGTGGTGTTGAAAGTGCTGTACATATCCTGATGGTGTGAGAAGACTTCCTGAGGGATACACACACATAGATGTCTGTAAGGGACTGAATTTTCAGATATTCACCTTCTACAAAGTGTCTGAGATGTGTGAGATGAAGCATAGGTTTTTCTCCCCCACTTACTGCTACACAATAACTTTTCTTCCACTTTACAAAAGAAAGAAGCCCTCCTCACCTATCCTAAAGTTACTTTGGTTCATTGCTCCAGAGTGTAAAAACCCAATGGGTGACAAAGGGACATTTTAAAATATTGATGTTAATGTTGAGAAAGTAAATGATACTAACAAGTGGATATTTGTTGCAAATCAGGTGGTTTCCAGTTCTTTGATTAAGAAAAAATTGAAGGAGGATCTAATCAATTTTTCAGTTGACAGATCATTAAACTATCGCAAGGACAAAAAACCAAACACCGCATGTTCTCACTCATAGGTGGGAATTGAACAATGAGAACTCATGGACACAGGAAGGGGAACATCACACTCCGGGGACTGTTGTGGGGTGGGGGAGGGGGGAGGGACAGCATTAGGAGATATACCTAATGCTAAATGACAAGTTAATGGGTACAGGAAATCAACATCGCACATGGATACATATGTAACAAACCTGCACATTGTGCACATGTACCCTAAAACCTAAATTATAATAATAATAAAAAAAAAGATTTCCATTACTCAATTCCCAGTGTGCTTGCTGACATTTAACAAAGAAGCAGGGAGATTGAGTGACATTTTTATAATATTCCATTTCCCCTCCAATCTACTTAGTCATGTGAATAAAATTCTCAGTGCTTTATATGTATGAAAATAAAAAGTAAGAATAATATTGATGCTGAAACTTGCTTCATTCTGGTAATGAGATATTCATTGATAGATACCTGAAATAATTTGAATAAAGAAAAACAGTCCTATTAATTTAAGTTTGAAATTTTATCCAATTACAGGCATACCTCATTTTATTGTGCTTCACTTTGCTGCCCTTCCCAGATAATGTGTTTTTTTTTTTTTATCAATTGAAGGTTTGTGGCGACTCTGTGTCAAACATGTCTGTCAGCACCATTTCCCAACAGCGTGTACTCACTGTATGTGTCTGTGTCACATTTTGGTAATTCTCATAATATCAAGCTTTTTCATTATTATTATATCTGTTATGGTGATCTGTCATCACTGATCTTTAATATTACTATTGTAATTGTTTGGGGGCACCACAAACGTTGTGTATGTTCTGACTGCTCCACTGACCTGTTATTCCCCTGTCTTTCATTCTTCTTGGGCCTCCCTATTCCCTGAAACACAAAATATTGAAATTAGGCCAATTAATAACCCTACAATGGCCTTTACATGTCCAAGTGAAAGGAAGTCTCATGTGTCTCACATTTAGTCAAAAGCTAGTTATGATTAAGCTTAGTGAGAAAGACATGTTGAAAGCCAAGATAAGCTGAAGGCTAGGCCAAACAGCCAAGTTGCAAATGCAAAGAAATAGTTCTTAAAGGAAATTAGAGTGCTACTTCAGTGAACACATGATTGATAAGAAAGCAAAAGAGCCTTACTGCTGTTATGGATAAAGTTTTAGTGGTCTGGATAGATCAAACCAGCCACAACATTCCCTTAAGCCAAAGCTTAATCCAGAGCAAGGTCCTAAGTGTCTTCAATTCTGTGAAGCCTGAGACAGGTGAGGAAGCAGCAGAAGAAAACTCTGAAGCTAGCAGAGGTTGGTTCATAAGGTTTAAGGAAATAAGCTGTCACCGTTACATAAAATGCAAAGTAAAGCAGTAAACACTGATGTAGAAGCTGCAGCAAGTTATATCAAAGATCTAGCTAAGATCATTGACAAAGGTGGCTTCATCAACAAATAGATTTTCATTGTAGATGGAACAGCCTTCTATTGCAAAATGGTGCCATCTAGTACTTTCACAGCTAGACAGTAGTCAATGCCTGGCTTCAAAGCTTCAAAGGACATGCTGATTCTCTTGTTAGGGGCTAATGCAGCTGATGACTTTAAGTTGAAGCCAGTGTTCATTTTCCATTCTGAATATTCTAAGGCCCTTAAGAATTATGTGAAATTCACTCTGCCTATGCTCTAGAAATAAAACAAAGCCTCAATGATACCACATTTGTTTATAACATAGTTTAACAAATATTTTAAGCCCACTCTTGAGGCGTACTGCTCAGAAATAAAAATTATTTCAAAATCTTACTGCTCATTAACAATGCACCTGACCACTCGAGAGCTCTAATGGAGATGTACAAGGAGATTAATGTTGTTTTCATGACTGCTAACACAAACCCATTCTTCAGCCCATAGATCAAGAAGTATTTCAACTTTCAAATCTTATTATTCAAGAAATTCATTTTGTAAGGCTATGGCTGCCATAAATACATTCATCTGATGGATTTGGGCAAAGTAAATTGAAAACTATCCAAAAAGATTCACCATTTTAGATGCCATTGAGAACATTCATAATTTACGGGTGGAGTTCAAAATATCAACATCGACAGGAATTTGGAAGAAGTTGATTTCAACATTCACAGATGACTTTGAGGGGTTCAAGAATTCACTGGAGGGCCTAACTGAAGATGTGGTAGAAATAACAAGAGAAGTTAATTAGAAGTAGTTTGTGAAGATGTGACTGAATTGCTGCCATCTCATGATAAAACTTGAGCAGATTTAGAGTTGCTTCTTATAGATAGCAAAAAACGTGATTTCTTGAGATGGAATCTATTCCTGGTGAAGATGCTATGAATGTTGTTGAAATGACAACAAAGTGCTTAGAATATTTTATAAACTTAGCTGATAAAACATTAGAAAAATTTGAGAGGATTGACACCAATTCTGAAATAAGTTATACTGTCAGTAAAATGCTATCAGACAGCATAACATGCTACAGAGAAATATTTCATGAAACGAAGAGTCAATTGATTTGGCAAACTTCATGTTACCTTATTTTCAAAAATTGCAACAGCTGCTCTGACCTCCAGCGACCACCACCCTGATCAATCAGCAGCCATTAGCATGAGGCCACACTATCCACCAGCAAAGATATTAGATTAAGACTCACTGAGGCTCAGCTGATCATTAGCATTTGTAAGTAATAAAATATTTGAAAATTAAGGTATGTACATTGTTTTTTAGATAGAATGCTACTGCATACTTAATGGACTACAATATGGTTTAAATATAACTTTGTTTTTAAGATGGGGTCTTGCTATTTTGCTCAAGCTGGTCTCAAACTCCTAAACTGGGACTACAAACATGCACCACCATGCCCATCTCAAAACATAACTTTTATATGCACTGGGAAGCTGAAAAATTTGTGTGACTATCTTTACTGCAATATTTGTTTTATTGTGTTCTGGAACCAAATGCACAACATCTCCAAGGTATGCCTGTATATTACCTCCCACATATTATATATTCCTGTTTGATCCATTTTGTACTAATAACTTGGACAGTTGTGCAACCTGGGAAAAATTTTAACTAATGAAATTTCAATTTATCTAGTACATATGTTTGCTACAAAGAAAAATTATAAGGTAATCAACGAAAAAATTTCAGGGCTAAAATAGATTACACTAAGGGAACTTAATAATGTGACAGGCATGATATAGTTTTAGATCATTTTACAAAAGTTTTGGGGATGATGTGAGTAAAATGTCTGGAAATCACTATATTTAAGTATACTGTCTTTTTGCATATTAGTACCCAGTGTAGAACTAGCATATACCATGCAGAGGTATGAAAAGTGGGCAGGATTTCTGATCGCCAAATTTCCTAGAAGAAACTCCATAATATTATTGTTATGTGTGCGTACTCCTCAAAGCATGCTAAGTGGCAAACCTCTTCTCTATATCTTTTGTCTCTGCTGGGCTTGCTAGGGCTGACTTGATTTCCTTAATATTAGCCTCAGGTATAATTCACCACTGGAAATCTAGAAGAAAGACCTAGTTTTTCAAAGACCTAGGGACAAGTCTCCATCTCTTAAACCCTTGGGATTTCCACTGACTCTTCAGTCAAATCTCAGTTCTGCCATTTACTGGCTGTATGTCCTTAGATGAATTACTTAACTTCTCTAAACCTAGCAGTTTCATGGGTAAAGATGATGTTACAATGCTTAGCTAACAGGATCATTTTGAGTATCAAATGAAATAATATATTCATTGTGTTTAACACTGCACGGAATACAATAAACATTATTCTTAACATTTGTGTCCTAATTTTACCATTTCTAAATCCCAAAGAATTTCATAACTGCTTCATTTTCTCATTTTTATTCATGGCTCTAACTAATTAATAGGGAGTTTATTATTTACATGCTACCTTCTACCTTCCTAATGAAGAGAAATGGCACGGATGGATAGAATGAAAACATACATACACTTGTTTATCAGATTCGAGTTATTTGATTCAAGATCAGAAGTCATAGGACTCATTGTATGGGCTGAATCTATACACTCATGGTAAACACAACTAAAGTTTTTTGGATGGTTTGATTTTCCCCATTAGAAATAATCATCCTGATGGTGCGCTGCACCCATTAACTTGTCACTTAGCAATAGGTATATCTCCTAATGCTGTCCCTCCCCCCTCCCACCACCCCACAACAGTCCCCGGTGTGTGATGTTCCCCTTCCTGTGTCCATGTGTTCTCATTGTTCAATTCCCACCTATGAGTGAGAACATGCGGCGTTTGGTTTTCTGTCCTTGTGATAGTTTGCTGAGAATGATGGTTTCCAGCTTCATCCATGTCCCTACAAAGGACATGAACTCATCCTTTTTTATGGCTGCATAGTATTCCATGGTGTATATGTGCCACATTTTCTTAATCCAGTCTATCACTGATGGACATTTGGGTTGGTTCCAAGTCTTTGCTATTGCGAATAGTGCCACAATAAACATACGTGTGCATGTGTCTTTATAGCAGCATGATTTATAATCCTTTGGGTATATACCCAGTAATGGGATGGCTGGGTCAAATGGTATTTCTAGTTCTAGATCCCTGAGGAATCGCCACACCAACTTCCACAATGGTTGAACTAGTTTACAGTCCCACCAACAGTGTAAAATTGTTCCTATGTCTCCACATCCTCTCCAGCACCTGTTGTTTCCTGACTTTTTAATGATTGCCATTCTAACTGGTGTGAGATGGTATCTCATTGTGGTTTTGATTTGCATTTCTCTGATGGCCAGTGATGATGAGCATTTTTTCATGTGTCTTTTGGCTGCATAAATGTCTTCTTTTTTTTTTTTTTTTTTTTTTTTATTATACTTTAGGGTTTTAGGGTACATGTGCACAATGTGACAATGTGCAGGTTTGTTACATATGTATCCATGTGCCATGTTGATTTCCTGCACCCATTAACTCGTCCTTTAGCATTAGGTGTATCTCCTAATGCTGTCCCTCCCCCCTCCCCCCACCCCACAACAGTCCCCGGAGTGTGATGTTCCCCTTCCTGTGACCATGAGTTCTCATTGTTCAATTCCCACCTATGAGTGAGAACATGCGGTGTTTGGTTTTTTGTCCTTGCGATAGTTTACTGAGAATGATGTTTTCCAGTTTCATCCATGTCCCTACAAAGGACACGAACTCATCATTTTTTATGGCTGCATAGTATTCCATGGTGTATATGTGCCACATTTTCTTAATCCAGTCTATCGTTGTTGGACATTTGGGTTGGTTCCAACTCTTTGCTATTGTGAATAGTGCCGCAATAAACATACGTGTGCATGTGTCTTTATAGCAGCATGATTTATAGTCCTTTGGGTATATACCCAGTAATGGGATGGCTGGGTCAAATGGTATTTCTAGTTCGAGATCCCTGAGGAATCGCCACACTGACTTCCACAATGGTTGAACTAGTTTACAGTCCCACCAACAGTGTAAAAGTGTTCCTATTTCTCCACATCCTCTCCAGCACCTGTTGTTTCCTGATTTTTTAATGATGGCCATTCTAACTGGTGTGAGATGGTATCTCACTGTGGTTTTGATTTGCATTTCTCTGATGGCCAGTGATGATGAGCATTTCTTCATGTGTTTTTCGGCTGCATAAATGTCTTCTTTTGAGAAGTGTCTGTTCATGTCCTCTGCCCACTTTTTGATGGGGTTGTTTGTTTTTTTCTTGTAAATTTGTTTGAGTTCATTGTAGATTCTGGATATTAGCCCTTTGTCAGATGAGTAGGTTGCAAAAATTTTCTCCCATTCTGTAGGTTGCCTGTTCACTCTGATGATAGTTTCTTTTGCTGTGCAGAAGCTCTTTAGTTTAATGAGATCCCATTTGTCGATTTTTGCTTTTGTTGCCATTGCTTTTGGTGTTTTAGACATGAAGTCCTTGCCCACGCCTATGTCCTGAATGGTATTGCCTAGGTTTTCTTGTAGGATTTTAATGGTTTTAGGTCTAACATATAAGTCTTTAATCCATCTTGAATTAATTTTTGTATAAGGTGTAAGGAAGGGATCCAGTTGCAGCTTTCTACATATGGCTAGCCAGTTTTCCCAGCACCATTTATTAAATAGGGAATCCTTTCCCCATTTCTTGTTTTTGTCAGGTTTGTCAAAGATCAGATAGTTGTAGCTATGCGGCATCATTTCTGAGGGCTCTGTTCTGTTCCATTGATCGACGTCTCTGTTGTGGTACCAGTACCATGCTGTTTTGGATACTGTAGCCTTGTAGTATAGTTTAAAGTCAGGTAGCGTGATGCCTCCAGCTTTGTTCTTTTGGCT
Source organism: Hylobates moloch (assembly GCF_009828535.3). NCBI lineage: Eukaryota > Metazoa > Chordata > Mammalia > Primates > Hylobatidae > Hylobates > Hylobates moloch. The sequence goes on from NW_026652283.1 coordinate 60,880,540, forward strand.
TAGGATTGACTTGGCGATGCGGGCTCTTTTTTGGTTCCATATGAACTTTAAAGTAGTTTTTTCCAATTCTATGAAGAAAGTCATTGGTAGCTTGATGGGGATGGCATTGAATCTATAAATGACCTTGGGCAGTATGGCCATTTTCACGATATTGATTCTTCCAACCCATGAGCATGGAATGTTCTTCCATTTGTTTGTATCCTCTTTTATTTCATTGAGCAGTGGTTTGTAGTTCTCCTTGAAGAGGTCCTTCACATCCCTTGTAAGTTGGATTCCTAGGTATTTTATTCTCTTTGAAGCAATTGTGAATGGGAGTTCACTCATGATTTGGCTCTCTGTTTGTCTGTTATTGGTGTACAAGAATGCTTGTGATTTTTGTACATTAATTTTGTATCCTGAGACTTTGCTGAAGTTGCTAATCAGCTTAAGGAGATTTCGGGCTGAGACAATGGGGTTTTCTAGATATACAATCATGTCATCTGCAAACAGGGACAATTTGACTTCCTCTTTTCCTAATTGAATACCCTTTATTTCCTTCTCCTGCCTGATTGCTCTGGCCAGAACTTCCAGCACTATGTTGAAAAGGAGCGGTGAGAGAGGGCATCCCTGTCTTGTGCCAGTTTTCAGAGGGAATGCTTCCAGTTTTTGCCCATTCAGTATGATATTGGCTGTGGGTTTGTCATAGATAGCTCTTATTATTTTGAGATACGTCCCATCAATACCTAATTTATTGAGAGTTTTTAGCATGAAGAGATGTTGAATTTTGTCAAAGGCCTTTTCTGCATCTATTGAGATAATCATGTGGTTTTTGTCTTTGGTTCTGTTTATATGCTGGATTACATTTATTGATTGGCGTATGTTGAACCAGCCTTGCATCCCAGGGATGAAGCCCACTTGATTATGGTGGATAAGCTTTTTGATGTGCTGCTGGATTCGGTTTGCCAGTATTTTATTGAGGATTTTTGCATCAATGTTCATCAAGGATATTGGTCTGAAATTCTCTTTTTTGGTTATGTCTCTGCCAGGTTTTGGTATCAGGATGATGCTGGCTTCATAAAATGTGTTAGGGAGGATTCCCTCTTTTTCTATTGATTGGAATAGTTTCAGAAGGAATGGTACCAATTCCTCCTTGTACCTCTGGTAGAATTCAGCTGTGAATCCATCAGGTCCTGGACTCTTTTTGGTTGGTAAGCTATTGATTATTGCCACAATTTCAGAAGCTGTTATTGGTCTATTCAGAGATTCAACTTCTTCCTGGTTTAGTCTTGGGAGGGTGTATTTGTCGAGGAATTTATCCATTTCTTTTAGATTTTCTAGCTTATTTGCATAGAGGTGTTTGTAGTATTCTCTGATGGTAGATTGTATTTCTGTGGGATCGGTGGTGATATCCCCTTTTTCGTTTTTTATTGCATCTATTTGATTCTTCTCTCTTTTCTTCTTTATTAGTCTTGCTAGCGGTCCATCAATTTTGTTGATCTTTTCAAAAAACCAGCTCCTGGATTCATTAATTTTTTGAAGGGTTTTTTGTGTCTCTATTTCCTTCAGTTCTGCTCTGATTTTAGTTATTTCTAGCCTTCTGCTAGCTTTTGAATGTGTTTGCTCTTGCTTTTCTAGTTCTTTTAATTGTGATGTTATGGTGTCAATTTTGGATCTTTCCTGCTTTCTCTTGTGGGCATTTAGTGCTATAAATTTCCCTCTACACACTGCTTTGAATGTGTCCCAGAGATTCTGGTATGTTGTATCTTTGTTCTCGTTGGTTTCAAAGAACATCTTTATTTCTGCCTTCATTTCATTATGTACCCAATAGTCATTCAGGAGCAGGTTGTTCAGTTTCCATGTAGTTGAGCGGTTTTGAGTGAGTTTCTTAATCCTGAGTTCTAGTTTGATTGCACTGTGGTCTGAGAGATAGTTTGTTATAATTTCTGTTCTTTTACATTTGCTGAGGAGAGCTTTACTTCCAACTATGTGGTCAATTTTGGAATAGGTGTGGTGTGGTGCTGAAAAAAATGTATATTCTGTTGACTTGGGGTGGAGAGTTCTGTAGATGTCTATTAGGTCCACTTTATGTAGAGCTGAGTTCAATTCCTGGATATCCTTGTTAACTTTCTGTCTCGTTGATCTGTCTAATGCTGACAGTGGGGTGTTAAAATCTCCCATTATTATTGTGTGGGAGTTTAAGTCCCTTTGTAGGTCACTGAGGACTTGCTTTATGAATCTGGGTGCTCCTGTGTTGGGTGCATATATATTTAGGATAGTTAGCTCTTCTTGTTGAATTGATCCCTTTACCATTATGTAATGGCCTTCTTTGTCTCTTATGATCTTTGTTGGTTTAAAGTCTATTTTATCAGATACTAGGATTGCAACCCCTGCCTTTTTTTGTTTTCCAGTTGCTTGATAGATCTTCCTCCATCCCTTTATTTTGAGTCTATGTGTGTCTCTGCACGTGAGATGGGTTTCCTGAATACAGCACACTGATGGGTCCTGACTCCTTATCCAGTTTGCCAGTCTGTGTCTTTTGATTGGAGCATTTAGCCCATTTACATTTAACGTTAATATTGTTATGTGTGAATCTGATCCTGTCATTATGATGTTAGTTGGTTATTTTGCTCGTTAGTTGCTATAGTTTCTTCCTAGCCTCGATGGTCTTTACAATTTGGCATGTTTTTGCAGTGGCTGGAACCGGTTGTTCCTTTCCATGTTTAGTGCTTCCTTCAGGAGCTCTTTTAGGGCAGGCCTGGTGGTGACAAAATCACTCAGCGTTTGCTTGTCTATAAAGTATTTTATTTCTCCTTCACTTATGAAGCTTAGTTTGGCGGGATAGCAAATTCTGGGTTGAAAATTCTTTTCTTTAAGAATGTTGAATATCGGCCCCCACTCTCTTCTGGCTTGTAGAGTTTCTGCTGAGAGATCAGCTGTTAGTCTGATGGGCTTCCCTTTGTGGGTAACCCGACCTTTCTCTCTGGCTGCCCTTAACATTTTTTCCTTCATTTCAACTTTGGTGAATCTGACAATTATGTGTCTTGGAGTTGCCCTTCTCGAGGAGTATCTTTGTGGCGTTCTCTGTATTTCCTGAATCTGAATGCTGGCCTGCCTTGCTAGATTGGGGAAGTTCTCCTGGATAATATCTTGCAGAGTGTTTTCCAACTTGGTTCCATTCTCCCCATCATTTTCAGGTACACCAATCAGACGTAGGTTTGGTCTTTTCACATAGTCCCAAATTTCTTGGAGGCTTTGTTCATTTCTTTTTATTCTTTTTTCTCTAAACTTCCCTTCTCTCTTCATTTCATTCATTTCATCTTCCATCAGTGATACCCTTTCTTCCAGTTGATCGCATCTGCTACTGAGGCTTCTGCAATCTTCGCGTAGTTCTCGAAACTTGGCTTTCAGCTCCATCAGCTCCTTTAAGCCCTTCTCTCCATTGGTTATTCTAGTTATCCATCCTTCTAATTTTTTTTCAAAGTTTTTAACTTCTTTGCTATTGTTTTGAATTTCCTCTCGTAGCTCAGAGTAGTTTGATCGTCTGAAGCCTTCTTCTCTCAACTCATCAAAGTCATCCTCCATCCAGCTTTGTTCCGTTGCTGGTGAGGAACTGCGTTCCTTTGGAGGAGGAGAGGTGCTCTGTTTTTTAGAGTTTCCAGTTTTTCTGCTCTGTTTTTTCCCCATCTTTGTGGTTTTATCTACTTTTTGTCTTTGGTGATGGTGATGTACAGATGGGTTTTTGGTGTTGAAGTCCTTTCTGTTTGTTAGTTTTCCTTCTACCAGACAAGACCCTCAGCTGCAGGTCTGTTGGAGTTTACTAGAGGTCCACTCCAGACCCTGTTTGGCTGGGTGTCAGCAGCGGTGGCTGCAGAACAGCGGATTTTCGTGAGACCACAAATTCAGCTGTCTGATAGTTCCTCTGAAAGTTTTGTCTCAGAGGAGTACCCGGTTGAATGAGGTGTCAGTCTGACCCTACTGGGGGGGTGCCTCCCAGTTAGGCTGCTCAGGGGTGAGGGACCCACTTTAGGAGGCAGTCTGTCTGTTCTCAGATCTCCAGCTGCGTGCTGGGAGAACCACTACTCTCTTCAAAGCTGTCAGTCAGACAGGGGCATTTAAGTCTGTGGAGGTTCTTTGCTGAGTTTTTGTTTGTCTGTGCCCTGCCCCCAGAGGTGGAGCCTACAGAGGCAGGCAGGCCTCCTTGAGCTATTGTGGGCTCCACCCAGTTCGAGCTTCCTGGCTGCTTTGTTTACCTAAGCAAGCCTGGGCAATGGCGGGCGCCCCTCCCCCAGCCTCGCTGCCGCCTTGCAGCTTGATCTCAGACTGCTGTGCTAGCAATCAGCGAGACTCCGTGGGCATAGGACCCTCCGAGCCAGGTGCGGGACACAATCTCCTAGTGTGCCGTTTTCCAGGCCCGTTGGAGAAGCGCAGTATTAGGATGGGACTGACCCGATATTCCAGGTGCCGTCTGTTTCCCCTTTCTTTGACTAGGAAAGGGAACTCCCTGACCCCTTGCACTTCCCGAGTGAGGCAATGCCTCGCCCTGCTTCGGCTCGCGCACAGTGTGCTTCACCGTCTGTCCTGCACCCACTGTTAGGCACTCCCTAGTGAGATGAAACCGGTACCTCAAGCAGAAATGCAGAAATCACCAGTCTTCTGTGTCGCTGGGGCTGGGAGCTGGAGACCGGAGCTGTTCCTATTCGGCCATCTTGGCTCCACCCTCCTAAATGTCTTCTTTTGAGAAGTGTCTGTTCATGTCCTTCACCCACTTTTTGATGGGGTTGTTTGTTTTTTTCTTGTAAATTTGTTTGAGTTCATTGTAGATTCTGGATATTAGCCCTTTGTCAGATGAGTAGGTTGCAAAAATTTTCTCCCATTCTGTAGGTTGCCTGTTCACTCTGATGGTGGTTTCTTTTGCTGTGCAGAAGCTCTTTAGTTTAACTACATCCCATTTGTCAATTTTGGCTTTTGTTGCCATTGCTTTTGGTGTTTTAGACATGAAGTCCTTGCCCATGCCTATGTCCTGAATGGTATTGCCTAGGTTTTCTTCTAGGGTTTTTATGGTTTTAGGTCTAACATGTAAGTCTTTAGTCCATCTTGAATTAATTTTTATGTAAGGTGTAAGGAAGGGACCCAGTTTCAGCTTTCTACATGTATACATATGTAACAAACCTGCACATTGTGCACATGTATCCTAAAACTTAAAGTATAATAATAATAAAAAAAGAAATTATCATCCTGAGAACATAGAAGTGTCTAATTGGTAATTCAGAAAGACTGGCTCTTTATGGTGTGTCTTATTTAACCATACTTGCATAAACCTGGCTGTGGTGTCTTTGCTGAAGTAATGTGTTAAACAGTTGATATTAGTAGGCTAACATTGGTAGGAAAGAATTTGAATATAATTTTTCAGAGCATATTTGTGTGGGTGTAAGCTCTGGAGAGACTCTTAGGGAAATCTTCACTAAGCGCTGGGGTGTGGTAGGAATAGATTTATTATCCTGAAAATGGTTTTGTTTGGTTTTTAGAAACCATAATATAACTCACATTAACAGTGAATCCTAGGTCATATCAATCATCAACCCAGTTTAGAGAAAAGGTCGAAAGGAATATCTTGCAGGCAAAAATTAATCTCTAATGTTAATCTCAAAAAGGATATAGTCAAAACACTTCTCACTGGAAATTACACATTTATTATTCTTCCCCCATTCAGCTAGTCAGTCTGATTGGAAACATATAAGCCATGCTTAGCCCCATCCAACTGGTCATTAAGACTTACTAATTCATCCTCCTTAAAGTACCTACTTAAAGAGACCCCCATTTCCTCTCCCAATTGCACCGCTTAAATTTATGTCCTCACTTTCTCTTTTTTGGAATTTCCTGCCAGAGAAAACCATCTAATATGCAAATTTCCCCTTCAAAAATCTCCTTACTGCATGCAAGATAAAGTCTAAGTTCTTTAGCATGACATATAACACCTTCCAAGATTGGGCCCTTGTCTGTCTTCCTGTTCTCTTCCTTGTCTCCTCTTTCATGTGTATACTCTAGCCAGATTGAACTGCTTACATTTTCCCCAGACTCAAATATGTCCTCTTCTACAGCCCTTCCCAACCTCCCCAAGTAGAGAAAGCCACTCCCATGTCTGTCTCACCATTGCACCTAATTTGTATACTGTTACATTTTATGCAGTTATTGGTTTCTTTTTTATTGTCTGCTAGCTTAGATTCTGTGCAGAGAACATAGACTATGTTATACAACCTCTGACTTTACCTGCCGTATTGAACGTAATATACATAGAAGACACTCAACAGATAGCTGAAGATGTAATGAATAAACAAATAAACAAATGCATCTTTTCTATATACATGTTGGACTCCAACATATGAAAGTGTTTTTCCTTAGTTTCTAATAAAATTCCTTTGGGAAATCCCAGTATGATTCAGTTGTGCCATGGAAAAGGCCAAAATTGATTTTGGTTGTGGCAGTACTCGGATCACAATCTCAGGAGAGCAGCGTACTTTTCAGTACAGGATAAGGCAGTAGATGTAAGAATAAACATAACGAAATCTCAAAGGGAAGAGGAAACCTGAACTGTAGAGTCAGCTTTGCCTAACTGGTTCCCCCAAAGTATATGGAGGTTTTCCTCCTGGAATTCTTCTCTGCTAAAATCTGTAAGATTTGGTGTTTTGGTTTCATAATGAAGGGCGTTTTCTCTAAAGATAACAAAATATCAATCTGTCTGATGCAGTATAAATGAAAGAAACAGATCCACAGCAAAGTAAAGGGGCTGACCTCAAATAGGGGCATAGAAAATTCATCAATTTTCATAGGAAGGGAGGGAGAACCTGTGGGCACAGGGGCAGGTAAGTTGAAGGTTTGATGCAGAAGAATGAGGAAGTTATTTTTTGATTGTTCTTATCTCCTCAGTGAAGAACGAAGCAAAGTAATCAGCTGAAAGGAAGGAACAGTAGGTTTGTTGGAGGATTGAAGAGAGAGGAAACAGTGTGAACCAAAGCTATCATTATGTAGGGAAGGGACATGCTAGTAAGTCCAATGTGATTAATGTCATTTGAGGTTAGTGCTGCAGCTCTATTCAGCTACTCAGTGCAAACAAAAATAGGCGAAGTATTGGATTTAACCACATGACTGTAATGAAGATCTAAAGGGATGAGGCAGTTGAAGGTGTATGTGACAGAGCAATGATGAGGATAATGAACCAATCAATTAAACTGAGAAAGGCGGGAAGAGCAGCTGTGGAAGGGATAATGAGCAATGAAAAGAGGAAACAGTGAATGGAAAAAGATTCCATGGGCAGTGGAGGAGGGTTACAAGAAGAACTGAATTGGAAACATGCAAGTAGGGATCCCAGAGTTTTGAGGGAGATTTGGTTCTTGCAAAGTATATGGTCTAGGGTATAACTCTGGGAGTAGATGACTGAGGTGAGGTGGGGTGGCATTTAAGAGCATTGGGAAAGAGATCAAGGGACTGAGAGAACAAGTATAGAATGGATTGTCCCTGTGGATATTGAAGTCACCAAAAATTCTGATAAGAATAGTGGGTGAGGAAAAACATGGTGAACTGGAGGCTATAATTTTTTATTGAAAAGAGAGGTGAGACTTAGGGCTTAGGAGGTAGGTAGGTGATGAGTATGGAATCTACCGGCAGGCATTTTCAGATAATGTTTTTAAAGGATTAACAATATTTGGGAGAAACACTGAGAATCAAAGACACATACCTCATCTCTAGTATATAGTACAAGGGTTATGAGAGGAAAAAAAAATCTTCACTTGAAAGGGATGTGGGAGAAGCAGTATCTTTAAAGGAGACCCAGATTTTACTTAGGACAAGCTAATGAAGAGAGTTGTGAGAGAAGAGGCTGTGTATACAGGAGATATTGCTGAGGCTTGACCATAAGAACAGAAACCAGATAAAGGGTTTGGGGGATCTGCCTGGGAAGAGATGGCAGATGGAATCAAAGTAGGAAATATAAGGAGCAGTGTGAGGAGAAGAGAGGCAGGATAACCTGAGGGCATGCCCTAAAGACTCCAAGGTGAAGGTAGATGATCGATTCTGCCTACAGCGCCTTCTTGCATTTAGTTCTTAGGCAGTTTGTGGTGGTAAGTTTTGGAGGAGTATTAAACATGAGTTTGGGAGCCTGGGAAGGGTCTCACTAGAGGCATGTAGAGCTCTGTGGGCCTCCTTTCAATCCTGGAATGGAACAACTGCAGATATTCAAAAGAAGCTCTATGGGCTTGCTTTCTGTTAAGTAGATGCTAACTGATCATTTGTTTTATTCATTTATCAATTATTTATGGGGAGCCCACAATGTAGAGGGCACTGTTTTAGACTTTGGGTAAACAAACACACCTTCGAGTCTCTGGACTTTACGGTTTAGTAGGAGAGAGATATTTAAAGTAAATAAACCGAGAAACACAATACCCAACTGTGCCATTGCTATAAAGACAAAGAACAGGGTGTAATGAAATCATGCAACTGGGTACCTTACGGTATTTAATTCTTCTACATTCTTTGAGTGTACCATGTTGCCTAGCTCCAAAAACACAGCTAAGAAGTAAAAGTGAAAACATATGTTAAGGTTTGATTATTTTCTGAATTAACTAATGAGACTGATTAAGGTGAGACTATGAAGTAGTGAGACTGATCCCAAAAAGCCACCAAGAAATTACTAATTGCCTCATAATTATAATATCCAGATACAACTTATTTTTCTACTAGTATATAGCCCTTCTCTTGAATTAACTTTAAACTGTAATTAAGTGAACATTGTTCTTTAAATATGAGAAAACATTCTGTGGATGTCACTTTGGCACAGAGATATCAGATATGAATAAATGAGAAAACCTCAACTCCATTCATTGTTCTTGGTGGAGGTGGTGGGAGGTTGCCCACAATAAAATGCAAAAGTGCCTTCTGCTGAAATGTGCCCTGAGCCCACTTAGTCACAACATAAAAATGCAGATCCAAGTATTTAGAACAATATGCTCAACTTCGGTCTATAGCTCCTAAAATGCACTGGGTCCGTATGACTCACTGGCAGAACACCGTTGAAAGAATGTCGAACTCATAAGAGGAAAATGTAACTCCCTGAGAAGAATACAACCAACAAGAGAGTGCTTGCCAATGAGAAAATATTGAATTGTTAAAATGCAGTTCTGGAGAAGGCAATACAGGTGTGGAAGGAATATTCCATACTCGCCTCTATCACAGGAGTGTGATGCTACTTCCAGCAAACTCACTTTCCAAAGAGAAGTCTTTGTAACATTTCTTCAAGGCCAGTAATGCCAAGACTGAAGTTTGCATAAGCTTTAAAAATTTCCCAACTTACCTACCAACTGAAAAATAGGTCAACTTTCAGTCTCAAGAGTAAGAAACTAAATGCATCAATGGGAAGAAACTAACTGCATCAATGGGGTCCTTTTTCCAGCTCAAATTAGGGACTTTAGGTCAGTTTTCCTTGGGAGTCTCCCAGCCTGAACGAAATAAAAAAATAAAATAAGAGCAATTAACACCATTTCAGAACTAGACCAGAGATCCACAAGGTAACCATTCTGAGAAAAAGCTAAGAAAAAATCCAAAAGATGAAGGAACAAGGCATCCAGTTCATCCAGAATCCTTCAAGCTTCTCTTTAGACTCATCCACTCACCCATCCATCCATCCATCCACCCATCCATCCATCCATCCATCCATCCATCCATCCATCCATCTTTCCATCCAACTTTCTATTTGATTTTTGTTTGGCTGTCGTTGACCAAGCAGCTACTAAGTGTCTAGCTGAGGTTCATATATCGACAAGACACAGTTCCAGTCTTTGAGGAGCTAATTTGTAATGTTGCAACAAGCCACCAGGTAACCACACAGACAATTTCCATTCTGTCTAAGAACTGTCACGATAGAGTTAGCACAGGTGCTTCGGAGACACATAATAGGGTGGGGAACTTCATTCAGTACGGGGCAGGGTAGAGGGGGAGCAGGTCAGTGTCTTTAAGGAAGTCATATCCATGCCAAGATGTGAAAGCGGTAGGAGTCCTGCAAAGGAGAGAGGAGAAGGAAAAGTATGGATAAAAAACAAGTGTGTGCTGCTCATTCCTGGGTAGGCTCTACAGTGGCCAGGCTTGTAACTCAGCTTGGGTCCCAGTAGGCTCTGTAGGAGTGAGGGGCCTCTTGAGGCTCTAACATCCACTCAGACCCAAAGCAGTGAGGCTAGAGGGCTAATAAAATGTGTGGTGATATAAATGTTTTCAGTAAATATTTACGTGAGGTAAATATTCAGTGATGGGTGATGGAAGATGGAAGATGGAGCCACAAGGTAAAACTCTTCTGGAAAGTCATATTTAGGCCAGGATCTAAAAGTGAGTAAATTCAGGTGAGTAAGAGAATGGAAACAAGTATCCTAAGCCTAGCAAATGCCACCTGCCATGGCCGAGAGAGTGCTGTGGCCAGAGTACAGAGAAGACCTGAGAAAGACAGGCAAGGAGTTGGGTGGAGAAGACAAAGTGAGCCTAGGCAGTGCCTACAAATTTGTGAAATGTTATTTTGAATATCCCCAAAGATGGCAAATCTTTGTTTTATAAAGGTGATTATTGAAAGTAGCTGAAAGTCATGGAGCCCAAACTGGTGAACAACATGAAAAATAATCTGAAAGAGTGTCTTTTAGCCCAAAACAAGATTTAAGATATGAAATAACAACATAAACATTTTCTTATAAACTGGCTCTGAAGTCATCCAAGAAAGAAAGACAAAGCAAAGAACAGGGCTATAATATGCTCTCAGAAAAAATAGTTTCTTAAATTAAGTGCATGGCCTCCAAAGGTGACTTCCTTAAAGTGACAGCACTCAGTTAGTTGCTTGTAATTTTAGACAACATTTTTTTAAGTTCTGACTCAGTGATGTCTAATCTCTTGAGAATATCCACTGAGAGTAGATTAAATATTTGTGAAGATAGAAATCGCATTGAAAAGCACACTCCAGATTTTGGAGCTATGGAATAATTTTCTTTGTAAGGGAGGTAACAGGCGCCTCACCTTCTCCAACTCCCACCCTAAGCAGTGTCTTTATCCTTTCTTAGATTTCCTCCTGGGTTTCTTACACTGGCTGAATATGGGTAATGTTGATTTTGTATCATTAACAGATGCAAAACCTCTCAGGGGAAGTTTCCTCTTGATTATACACAAGAGCTTTGACAAGTCTCAAACTATAACATAGAAGAGGGTGGGATGCACCGTCTGAGACTTCCCAGCAAATCTTTATCTCATAGTAAGGGTGGGATGGGGAACACATTTTCAAGGTCATTCTGAGCAAGGAAGTGTTGATTCAAAATGAACTATGAGTTGATATTTAATTGGGGCAGGGGTCAATGTGTGGGGCTTAAAAGTCTGGGTTTAGTGCTTTCAGGCCCTTTACCTAAATTTCAGGGACCATGTTTTGGTTTGGTTTGGTTTTTTAGAGAGGGACACATCTAATGGTGACATATTTGAAGAGTTAACCTGTTAGAGATGTAACACCTGTGCTGTCTGTTGTTCTACAATATAGAACTGAACCAATGAATAAGTTAAAGGAGAGGTAGATTTCAACTTATCGCATGGAAGAATTTGGTGATAATTGCTTGAAAAAGAGTGAGTTCTTCCTTAAGTAATGAAAATTCTCCCACTCCTGTTGTCACCATCAGAACAGGCTGGACAGATATGAAAGAAGTCTTTTTATACATTGGCTGGGGTGGGGATGTTGGTTTGGCACAGATTTTGTAATCAGGGGAGCACTTTAGCCATACAGACCTACTGAATCAGTATCAAAGGAAGAAAAGGGGAAGCCTGGCAATCTGGACTTTGAACGAGTTGCTCAGATAATCAATGTAGTGTGCAGCTTTCCAGGCACCAGGACTCCATCCAGCACATGTAAACCGGTGGTCTAAAGATCTATTTTCTGACCACTGGGTAATTTCTGTTGTTATATCGACTCTCTCTCGCAAAACCTTTCTTCTTCCCCTACATGCTCAGGCTCAATGTTAGAAATCCATTATCTTACCAGTCTGAAATATAATTCTGGTTGGAATAACTGGCTTAGATGATATTTGAAGGCATGATTTATACTCATAATTTATGACTAAATATTAATTTAACAACCCTCACATTGTGCCACTGAGGTAGAAAAACCACAGAATTGGACTGAATGCACTTGAGTTGGCATTGATGCAGTTTTTTGCATCACTTGGACAGTGTTGGATTCTAAAGTAGATTGTCAGAATCTTGGCAAACAGGATACATGTAAGGAAGAGTTTAGGAAAGGCCACCTGTGAAGTAGGGGAATGTCTTAAAAAAAAAACCTCTAAAAGTCCTTTCAATTCCTGTGATTCTATTTTCAAACCTGGCTAATATAAGAACAGCAGTATTTAGAGTAAAACCAGATTCTCACTTCCTCAATCAATCCTCCTCATCTGGGGAATAAACAAAGTGTCTGGGAGAATAGCCAAGTTTGTCCTCAGTAATCCCCTGCTCCACCTCTGAACACCTTTGTTTTAGTTTTGCAGTAATAAACCATTTATTGGTCATTGCTTTGACTGGTAACTCTGCAGGACAAAATTGAAATCTTTTTCTGTAATAAAATCATTCTCACTGGGGAAGTAGGGGGTGAGCTACTTGTTTAGGAAGCTTTGTTCCTTAGAAACCAAACTTCAGAGAGAGAGAGGGAACAGCTTCTCTAAGATGGGCAGGTAAGTGTTGAGCTCAATATCCAAACAAGTTCATCTCCTCCAGCCCAACTCTTCACTAATTCTTATTTTTTTCCAGCTTAGTTATCCTTTCTGCTCTGCAGATGAAAACCCTCATCTGAAGAAGTTTTGGGAGAAAATATTCTTTTTTTTCTTGTTCCTAGTGGGATATAACATAATCCAAATACCCAAAATTGGCTCCCTTCTGTAATTTTTTTTCTTTTTTTCTTTTTTATTATTATACTTTAGGTTTTAGGGTACAGGAAGGGGAATATCCCTTCTGTAATATTTTATCTTTAGTTATGAATTCCTGATAGGAGAATAAATCAGTTAATTAAGTGCCCAAAAGTTCAAACAGTTTTATAAACTACACTTTTCATTCAGAATTCAGAGACCTCTACTAGGAATTTCAAAATAGGCTTGTATATGTTTGTTAAGACAAATATATTCATTTGCATGAAAGTAGCATTGATTTCCAAGAGATTCACCAATGCGTTAAAAAAAACAATAAGTAGAATGCTATGTTCTAAAGCTGTATCTTTGCCTCAATGAGAAGCTTTAGAAGCAGTGCTTTTATGTGATCAGGATAATTTCTCTACAAATAACCCATGATAACACCACTTTGAAAAACTTTCTGGTGCTACCAGGAAGGAAGGAGCATGAGTAGGTATTTGAATGAAATTCCTCCTTCCTCTGATAGCTGACAGCATTTCTGTCTCTGATAACTCCTTCCTATGAGATAGAAATTCATTTGTTTCATCATTAAGCCCTGAGAAGTGTGGCTGCAATAGAAGCAGAATAATTTGAAGTGATGAAATGATTTATTTGCTACAATTCTGGTGGGAGCTGCTCTTCTTGAGAAATTCCATTTTTTCCAAGAGTGGTGGGAAGTTTCACATCTTCTGGGACAGGCTGTTAGAAAAGGGCAATGAAGGGGCTGATGAGTCAGGCTGACAAGGAGGAGCCAAGCAGAGAACAGCACGGTTCTGAAGACACTGGAGAGAAGGTTGGAAAGAATGGCTGACTTTTAATAACTACTGTGAGTGAAATTTGGGGGATAGACAGAGATGACCAAAGATTTTTAGAGAGTTTGTTGTGATAGCTGCAGAAGGCAGTCAAATGAGCCAGTCAAATGCCTAGGTAGATAGGAGTGGGTCCCCAGTGAAACATGACCTTCAAATCAAAGACAGTTTACAGCCTGAAAGCCAAGCTGTAAGTCCTGCATAAACCAAGGACTGAATTAAGAATCTCTCTTCCTGTTTGGCACACTTTCCTCTGATTGATCCTCACCCTTCACCTATTTTACGTAAATCTACCCTTCCCTAATTGATTTTTTACACTTCCATGCCCACCTTCGAGTGGTGCCTTTGTTTTAGCCTCTTTGGCATACTCACAAACCAGTCAGCAAGCACTCCCCAATTCTGAGCCCACAAAATCCCCAGACCCAGCCACACTGGTGGAGAGACCACCTGACTTCAGGTGGGGGACCATCCTTGCATCCTCTCTCCACTGAGAGCTATTCCATTGTTCAATAAAATTATTCTCCATCCTCCTCACCCTTCAATTCTCAGTGTACCCTCATTCTTCTTGGACACGGGACAAAAACTCGGGAACCACCAAACGGGAGTATAAGCTGTAACACAGGTAGGCTGGGGCACACATGGCTCAGCTGCAGGCTGAGCATGGATCCCATAGCATGGGGTCCTGGCTGGCACACAAGCCAGGCATGGCTCAGGTGGCATGTGGGAGGCCCAGGGCTGAGTGAGGCCCGGGTAAGGATGCTGCCAGCAGTGGAGGTCCCCAGCTGGCACAAAGTGACCAAGAAAAATCCTGCATCAGTTGTATGATGTCGTGAATAGATGCTCTCTGTTGCTGCCTTCTACACATCAGTAAGGTTTTATGAAATTATCAAGGTTTCAATAATCAGATAATGGTTCTTTCTAAGCATAATGCAGTGACTTTGTTCAAGGACAGAATCAAATGGTCTGTCTTTATATTCATTAAATAATTATTCAAACCAAGTTTATTTTCAACAAAGTTCAAGGACAGTAAACACATTTGGAACACCTGTGTTTAACTCTTGACTCTCAGTTGTTGGGGAGTAAAATCTGAGTCAGACAACCTGTAGAATTCTCTCTAATGGGATATTTTAAACAGGCCAGCTCATAAAATGGCACAATCTTTTACTTTGATTTTTAATTTTTATTTTATTACAACTTAGATAGATAGATATAGTATTTTCCCTCTTTTAAACCTGTTCTCTTATTGTTCTGCCATCCTTCTCTTTCCTCAACCCTGGGCATTGAGAAAGCTGAAGGAGGTGACAATATATTACACTCTCCGGCCAACATCCTAGACTTATTTTTTTTATTAATAAGTTTTTGAGATAGAGTATCACTCTGTCACTCATGCTGGAATGCAGTGGCATGATCTTGGCTCACTACAGCCTTGACCTCATGGGCTCAAGCAATCCTCCCATCTCAGCCTCCTGAGTAGCTAGGACAATCAATGCACACTGTCATGCCCAGCTAATTTTTGTATTTTTGGTAGAGACAGTGTTTTGTCATGTTGCCCAGGCTGGTCTCAAACTCCTGGGCTCAAGCAATCCTCCTTCCTCAGACTCCCAAAGTGTTGAGATTACAGGCATGGGCAACCATGCCTGGCCCCAGACTGAGTTTTTTGAAAAACTAGAAATAAGATTTGTAGCAACGACTTATCTAATTCACCCACAATGATTTAACCTAAAAATCATTGTGATTGAAAGGTGGCAAATAGGATTTTTAAATTAGACTTACATTACAGTTGTGTAAGAACATAGAGGTCATCTAATTTTTGTGCTGCCTAAGAAAATATGGAGGCCCAGAGAGTTTGAGTGACTTGCCCAAGTCGCAGAACAGGGTAGTTGATATAAGAATACAAGACTTGTCTATGTTTCTGTCTCATTACCCCACAGAAGATAATGTTTAAATTCGTTTACATTTAAAGGAAGAAATAAAAGATATAAAAATCATAAATGAAAAAGTAAAATTATAATTATCTGCAGATAATAGACATATATATATCTGATAAAACTAGCAATTGCTTTAAAAATTACTACTAATGACAAGAAAAAATAGCATAGTTACTGATTAAATAACTAATACAGTTCGGTAGTTTTCAATACAAAAATAAATGACAATTATAATGGGAAAATGATACCATTTATGAAAAAATAAAACAGGTAAATACATAGAAACAGACTTAGCAAAAAAATACGCAAGACCTATCTAAAGAAAGCTTTAAATTCTATCCAGGAAGATACAAAAAGTCTGGAAACAATGGAAAATAACTGTTTTCTTTCTGGATAGGAATATGCAATATTTAAATGATATCAATTCTCTCTGTATTAAGGCAGAATGTTAAAGCAATCCTGATAAACATACCAGGCAGATTTTCTATGATATGAAAAACTGATAATGATAATAATTATATAAAAATACACAAAAAAGTGATCAACAGGAAGAATCCACACAATGAAGGATGCTAGCTACTACAATATATCATGTCTTTCTTGTATTACCAGCACGCAGAGGAACTCCAGTTATACAGTAGGCGCTCAGTAAATACATTGAACAAAGACATAAAAGAATGAATTTAGCCAGAATAATGAAAACTATTTGGTGCTGGTAGAGGCAGACAGATCTACTGAATAGCCTTGAGAATTTGGAGACATATCCAAATATACATGGGAAATTAGCATAAAATAAAAAGTGGTATTAGAATCAGTAAATGATGTTGGTATAATTGGGTAGCCATTTGTAGAAATAAAAAACAAAAAAGCTAGATGGCTACCTCACCCCTTATATCAAAATAAATTCCTGGTGCAGAAGGAAATAAAGGTTAATTTTATTTTACAGATGACCTTTCTAAACAAAATTAAAAGTCCAGAAAACTAAAGAAAGAGATTAAAATGTTTGACTACTTTAAAAATTAATACATGTTTAAAAATTCAACAGAAACAGGCAAACAGATAAACAAAACCCCATCATAAACTAGGAGTCATATAAGTTTGGAAGATAAATGGGATTTAGATTAATTTGTAACAGAAACTGAGGGAAGTTGGCAGTCTGGGAAGTAAGCAAAACCAGCATAAACAGTGCCAAGAAGATGAATAAAATGAGTGAGCATCCAATATGAGGGTCTGAATGGGGAGAAACAAAGGAAGCAAGTGGACAGTATTAGTCATTAGTTGGTTTACTTTTGTTTCAGCTGAGAGACTGGAACCACATCTGCTCCTCCAGAGCATAACGGGTAACAGTCCCTTCTTTGGATGCAGTTAACTATGATGCAACAGAGGAGATATGTGCCTAGATAGAATTCACAACATGTAGCCTCCGCTCGGTTGATGATTAGACTTTATACTAAAGGAATAAAAGCAGCAGAGGTGTTGGGTGTTTTTAGCATTCTCACTCTCACAGCATTGCTCAGAGTCCAGGCTGATGATAATCTGGGCTGAGAAGCAGAAAGACTCAGTCTCCAGCTGTCCACGGCCCCTCTCAGTGCTCTATGGAATAGGTATGCCTCTCAGTGTTTTCCAATGAAAGCTGTAGCCCTGTCCTGGCCAACTGGTCAGCTGAGCTACCCTTTGCACAGATGTATGTGGGATAGTCCTGGAGCCTATCCTATACCACAAGCAGCTTTGGAATAAACATCCTCTTTGGTGTGGAATGAGAGCTTAGTCATCCAAGGAAAATGTGAAAAGAGGGAGGAAATGATTACCTCCACTTTAAGTATATATGTAAAACAAGGACTGAGAATGATAAGAGGGAGTTTCCATGAAAGTCCAGGAAGGGAGATGCTGTATTTGAGGTTTTGGTATAAACCATAGTAATCCTGCTTGCAGCTCTGGCAAATGCACTCCTCACTAGACCCCTGGGTTGGTTATTTTCTTTAATCCTAAAGGTCCAGAGTGCCACATGCTCTTTTACCTCACACTTGTCCCCTCCCCACCAACCTTTTTTTTAACATGTGGAGTTTGGACCTATTCTGGCCAAAAAGTCTAGATTCTTGAGTCTTGGCCTTTCCAACACGCAGCAAGTAAAAGCTACTTAAATTTTTATGAGTAATGACTCCTGGCTTGAATTAACAGTTTTGCTAATCTTCAGTGAGTAGCTTTAACAATATTGCTATCTTTATGACAGAACGATTTATATTCCTTTGGGTATATACCCAGTAATGGGATTGCTGGGTCAAATGGTAGTTCTGTTTTTAGCTCTTTGAGGAATTGCCACACTGCTTTCCACGATGGTTGAACCAATTTACACTCCCACCAACATCACCAACAGTGTATACATGTTCCTTTTTCCCACAACCTCACCAACACCTGTAATTTTTTAACTTTTTAATAATAGCCATTTTGACTGATGTAAGATGGTATCTCATTGTGGTTTTGATTTGCATTTATCTAATGATCAGTGATATTGAGCTTTTTTCTTAGGCTTTCTAGCTGCATGTATGTCTTCTTTTGAAACGTGTCTGTTCACGTTCTTTGCCCACTTTTTTATGGGGTTGTTTGTTTTCTTCTTGTAAGTTTAAGTTCCTTGTAGATGTTGGTTATTAGGCCTTTGTCCAATGCATAGTTTCTAAAATTTTCTCCCATTCTGTAGGTTGTCTGTTCACTCAACAGTTTCTTTTGCTGTGCAGAAGCTCTTTAGTTTAATTAGATCCCATTTGTCAGTTTTTGCTTTTGTTACAATTGCTTTTGGCATCTTCGTCATGAAATCTTTGCCCATTCCTATGTTTAGAATGGTATTGTTCAGGGTTTTTATAGTTCCGGGTTTTCTATTTAAGTATTTAATTCATCTTGAGTTGATTTTTGTACATGGTATAAGGAAGGGGTTCAATTTCAATCTTCTGCATATGGCTAGTCAGTTATCCCAGCACCATTTATTGAATAGGGAGTCTTTTCTCCATTGCTTGTTTTTGTCACTTTGTTGAAGATCAGATGGTTGCAACTATGTAGGCTTATTTGTGGGCCCTCTATTCTGTTCCATTTTTCTATGTGTCTGTTTTTGTACTAGCACCATGTTGTTTTGTTTACTGTAGCCCTGTAGTATAGTTTGAAGTTAGGTAGCATGATGCCTCCAGCTTTGTTCTTTTTGCTTAGGATTGCCTTGGCTAGGGCATATACCCAAAGAAATATAAATCATTCTATTATAAAAACACATGCATGTACGAGTATGTCCATTGCAGCACTATTAACAATAGCAAAGACATGGAATCAACCTAAATGCCCATCAAAGGTAGACTGGATAAAGAAAATGTGGTACATATACACCATGGAATACTATACAGCCACAAAAAATAATGATATCATGTTCTTTGCAGGAACGTGGATGGAACTGGAAGCCATTATCCTCAGCAAACTCACGCAGGAACAGAAAACCAAATATCACATGTTGTCACTTATAGGTGGAGGTTAAATGATGAGAACACACTGGGGGCAACACCAGATGCTGGCGCCTACCAGATGATGGAAGGTGGGAGGAGGGACAGGATCAGGAAAAATAACTAATAGATACTAGGCTGAGTACCTGGGTGATAAAATAATCTGTACAACAAGCCCCCTATCACACGAGTTTACCTATACAACAAACCTGCACATGTACCCCTGAACTTAAAATAAAAGTTAAGAAAAAAACCCAGAATTTTGCTATCAATGAAAATCCTTTTTTGACACCACTAGTAATTAAACTCATTGAATTGACATTCCAATTGGGGTAATGAATCACTTCCTCATCCCCACCCTAGCCTGATGGCACCACGTTTTTCAGCTCTAAATATATTTTGTTATTTGGGTTTGATTTAAAAGCCTCGGTCCTGTAGCAGTCAGTTCCCACCAGATGAAAGCCAAAACAGAAACTACACAGGAAAATCCTGGAGATCTGCTGAGTCACAGTGGAGCCATTTTCATATGTATCTGAAGGAAAGAGACTACAGGAAATATAAAAAAACTTCAGTGACGGTAAGGAGCTTTGTAAAATTAATGATAGCATTTTTGTCTCAAGGATGAAAGAACAGTTCAAAATCTGAAGGCTTATTAAAGGCAAGCAATTTACCTAGTTCCTCATGCTTCCATTAAATGGTGCGGCCAACTTCCTTCAGAGTTTTCCACAGTGAAAGTTAAGGGAGCAACATTGGAGGCAGTTTCTCAGCAAGGTTTTAGATTCCATATCCGAAAGCAGGATGTGTGGTGAATATGCAAAGGAAGCAATAGTTTAAAAAGTTATTATTAGGCTTTGCAGGTAGAAAAGGAAATGGCAGTTTCCGAATGTTGATAACAAATGAACCTTAGCCTCAACATATTCTAAGTCATCCAAAGGTGGAAGACAGAGTCAACATTTGCAGTTTCCACAGGGAAGCACCTGCGGTGTGTGGTTCTAAGAAGATCAGCAGTGGCTTAAGAGCTAAGGCAGAAGGAATTTAGCACATTTAAAGAGCAGTGTTCAAATATCTCATTTGAGTCTCATGGCTACTGGAGAGAAGCCAGCCTGTTCATCAGAGCATTGAGGCTCCAAGAGTGAATGTGTAAATGATTTTCTACTGCCATGGTATCTAGTTCCTGTAAATGGAGATGCCATCCCATAGAATGTCCTGATGGTTTAGTCACTGCTAAATTTGCACCTTCCATCATTATCTGCCTATCTATAGTTCCCTACCTGTTTTGACATTTATAAAAAAAAACTCTTGTAAAAATTTCATGAAAATAGAATTCTGTACATGGTTTTAAAATTTCCTTTGCTTCTAATTAATGTGTCATAATTGATGTAGATTTATATAATGTGACTTTATTCAATAGTAATTAAGATACCTGAGCCAAGATAAATATTACCAAGATTTTAGATTCTTCTTTTTGCATCTGCCTCGTCCATTCTCAACACTTTTTCTAGTTAGTTACCTTTCCAGAAAGCTTCAGCCAACCTGCACCCTAACATTTGATGTTTTCTTGCACGATTCTCCTAAGTTCTCCATTTCCTGGACTTTGGGGTTGTTTTGCATTGCCGGTTAAATTCTATAATTGTGTCCAGTGCTTTTCTCCTTGCCAAATATAAAATTCAAGTGGGCTTATCCATTTACTCAGGCATATATGCCCATTAGTTACTCTTGAATTTCTCAGCCTCTCTCTCTTTCCTTCGAGATGCAGTCAAACACACTCAAAATCAGCCTTTCCTCAGAGGCCAGAAAAATCATTGACAGCTCTATAGATGTCTTAAGAGGTAGACTAGGTGAGGCAAGAAGTCCATTGACACAGTTGAGCCATTTAATTTAGTCCATTGTTTTTGATGCTGGATCCTTATGGGTAATTACCTGCTAGACATCTCCAGCTTATATTTGAAGAGCTGTTTTGGAATCAGTAATATTTAGGGCTGGACATGTAGATTTGTATTCTTTTCTGAAGAGATGGTAATTGGATCCAGAAAGTAGAAGAATACATGTTAAGCACGGCAATTATCTTGAACCTTGATAGAAATGTTTCATGTTGAGCCTCTAGCAGACACTGTTGGCATTCTCTCCCCAGATCTCCAGTCTTTCCTCATGTTTCAATTCATCCTTCTCAACTTCTATGTACTTTTGCTTCTAATGCCAACATCTGACACTCCCCTCAGATACTCCTCTGACCAGTAGGGCTGTTTTTCCTACAACAGTAGAAAGCCAAAAAAGTACTGGAAAAATTACCCTACCACATCCACCCACCATTAGTCAATGACTAACCAGTGAAGAAGTATGAAAATCCAGCTGCCTTACATAACAAACAGCCCAGTTTTCTTTGGGATCAGATTGGAGCTCTTCTCTAGAGGGCTTTGCCTGAAATTATATCCTTGCTTGACCCTCTGCCCTTCTCTAACCTACTTTTCCTAATCCCTTACTGAGATCTGAAAAATATAACCTAAGATAACTTCTCGCATGTGTAAATGTAGGGGTCACCAGCAATGGAGAGTCAAGCGCAGACAGTGAAGCAACAGAGGTCAGTGTTACAAAGGATAATGGTAGTTCACTGATGCAAAGCTATACTGGAGTTAAAAAGGATAAAATGGTGTACAAACTAGCCTGAACCTGGCAGTGAATAGGTCACCAGAAACACTTGAAATGTGGTTTTCATGGATTAAAGCAAATCTTTACTGGAATATAGAGAGATCTGGAGAAAAGTAGCTATTAGAAAGTCATAGTTACAATTAGGAAAGTATAGAGTATTTTCTGGGAGAATGTATCCTATCCCTGTACTTGTTCATTTATTTTAATCACAAAATGCATTGAAAATCTGCTATATACACAAAACACTCTGCCTGGCACTTGGAACTGTTTGCAGTTAACAAATTAGAGCTCACAGTTTACTGGAGAAGACAAATTAAAAATGAATTGCATGTAAAAAAAATAGGCGATTAGTGCTTGTGGTAAGTGCCTTGAATAATGTTTGCAAGGATTTAAGACAGCATATAACAAGAAGCCCGACAGGCTGAGGGATCATTGGCTGATATCCCTGAGGAAGGAGCATATAAACTGAACCTAAAGTGTCAGAAGGATTAACTGGGCAATGGAGGTGAAAGATAGCATTTTACAAGGGAACAGCATAAACAAGGCCCTCAAGGCAGGAAGAAAACATTTTCTAAGACAGATAACTAATTTTTTCTAACCATCAGAAAAATCTCTCCAAAGGAATATATTTTGGGGCTCTTTAAGAATTTCAAATTATTTGGTTCAAAACTTCACTGAAACACACAGTAAATAATTCGTTTTACATCTTGGGTAATTCAGGTATTAGGCATATGCAGATTGGCCATTCAGATAAAAAACTATGCACACATATCATTTAATTTCAACTTGAACTATTTTTGCATTATCTAGAAACACTGCCATTAATGATTCCATTCGAGGGAACAGGAATTCACCCCAGCTGCACTTGCTTTCCTGAGGAAAATGGCTCAGGACTGTCCTGAATTCGTAGGCTAGCCTTTAAGCTCTGAAACTCTAAGGATAGGATAAACTTCACTTTTAATGTGGGTCACATTGAGGATCTGAAAAAGGAGAAACCTACTCCAGGTCAGGAAGTTTGAATGACACTTCATTGTCTCACTTGTCATCTGGCCAACATTTCAGAAAGAAAAGGAATAAATATGCCTTAAGGTAACACAAAGGATATAACCCCCAGTTCATTTAGAAAAAAAAAAAAATTGGAGTGACATTCAAGAAGAAGAAAACCAAGACTACCAATTCTGAATGCAGACATGTGCTTAGGCTGGGTAAAACCTTCTAAAGAACAGTAATGGAATTCCCATGGGTTACTAGAGTTATGACTTGACTAGCCTAAAAATTAATGGTGAATTTCCCTGCAGATTTTTCTCTACTAAAGACAGACTTGTTGTGACTAGATTTCTTGCTCCCTATTTCAGTTTTAAGAAATAAATTTTCCCTGATTGGAGATTAAGGTATTCAAACTTAAAGGATTGGGAAAGGAAGATAATAATCCTCCAGGGTTTTTATGAAAACCACAAAAGTGAAATCGAAGAACTCCATGTAGGGAAACAATGTGTTTATTTATCAATGGCCATGGAAGAAACATTCCTCTCTAATAAGGGATATGTATACTTTGATCTGCCCTTAACTCTCACTTCCTAGGAATGTGTGATGAGATCTTCAGAAGTTTAATTAGAAACACTAATACTTTCATGGGCTGATATAATTATTCTAGTTAGTCTTTAAGACTTTTATACATTCTCTTCATACATTACTTACAGTATATTCTCTTGCTGAAACTACTTACTAGTGTCAGCTGAATGTCACCGTTGGACGAGAAGGTAGTGGCCCTTAAGGAAGGATATATTATAAACATATGTATTACATATATTCGTACAACATGTTACATATTACAAAACTGCAAATCAAGTTTCAATTCCATTTCAAATATTACTCCACCAACCAACATTTTTGAGTCTGGGTTGGATTTATTTAGGTTCTGAGCCAGTGAACTTGTGTTAACTTCCAAAGCTCAGACATTGTTACATGACCTCAGAAGACCTAAGTAGGAAGGATCTTTAGACAGTTTTGTCTAGAATGAATCACATGAAAATTTCTTGTATAATACAGTCATTTTCTAGAGTGGCTGGCTGCCATCTTGCTTGTAATGAAATATAATCTATGTTATTCTGCTCCATTATCTAATAAAAACCAAGCTACACAGTCAGAAAATGACCTGGCAGTTGCAGTAGCCAAGTCTGCTGAATAATTAGGAGAAGCATACAAAATGTTAAACCATGAAAAAGCTTTGTACAACATACTGGTATTACCACAATTGGTTTCATAAAAATTCTTCAGCTGCTGTATATATTTCTTCATTACACATCCAAAGACTCAGTGACTAACAATGTCACCGGTAGACAGATATTCATAACAGTGTTAGTCATGGGATCTTAAAACTAGCTAACATACATTCTGAAACTTATCTGAAACAACAGAGGTTTGTTTAAGTTTACCACAGGGACAGTATTTTCAAGTCCTCTATAAGGTCAATACTGCATCATGACATTTACTTTTAATAGAAGAGAAACTGAATAACGTAATTTTTGAGCTCAGCATACTGCTAGTAATTTATAAACTGTCCACAATTATTTTCCTTCTAAGTTGAAGAATATCAAACATAAAATTTAGAAAAGATGCTAACTATCTATGTTAAAATTCTACAGGACCAGTTCAAAAATTCAGAACATTAAGGAAACACTGATTTGTATTTTAAAAATTATTTTATATCACTTTCGCGTTCACTAGTTTGAGATATACCTATCTTATAATACATCCATACATCAACATACATGCATTAATGAACATAATCAAGTTGATATAGTCAGTTCCAAGTCGAGATGTTAAATATCCTCATTCAAAATAAAACTCACCTTTCACTGTGTTCTTTGCCACAATTTTATTGTGATCTAAGGTGATGCAATAGTATATAATGCTGACTGTTACCTGATTCCATAGAAAATTCAAAGTCAAAAACATTGAATTGTATTGATTCCATAATTAATTAATTTGTTGTTAAACATTCAGGGTTTTTTTGACATCTAAAATATACTTTTAGAAAAATTTGCCACCACTACAATAACTAGTGCTTTGATTTATTATTCAGACTACCTATCAAAGTCAAAACTTAGAAGCACCACTGTTAACTCTTAATCATTGACACTAATAGTGAATGATTCTTATATAATTAGCATCTACTTAAAACACTAAGTCCTTTGACTTACTTATTTAGCCACTTGCTCAACACTTTGTCTCAATTAGAATTTAATCAGTAGCAAAATTGACTAGAATTCATTTTTAAATTAGTTTACACTTTACTCTCCAAGGTTTTTATAACCAAGGACACAATTCCAAGTCTCTACAACAAGAAGGGAAGAACAAATAAGAATGTTGCGATATCTTCAAGCTTTTCAAGACAGATAATTCAGAAGAGTTAGCTCTTCATCCTTGATCTAGTTTGTGGTTGGTACATTTCTCTTGCTTTTCCTTCCTTTCTTAAAAGTGACTGGGAAAATTCTGATGGAAGAAAGGACTGATAAATGATCATGATCAATCAGAATTGAAGACGATTTTAGAATTTAATTTAGAATTTAATTTACTCATATTAAAGTACCTTTATTTTACACTTGTGGACATCAAAGTAATGAATGCTCCATTAATTCCAGAAGTCTAAAAATATTTGAGAAGTTAATAATTTCAATAAAACCGTGTGCGACCTGAACATCAGTAACTTATTTATTAATGGAAGAAAGTAAATCTTCCTACTCAGTTAAAATTTTCCTCCAGCACACAGTAACTGAGCATTGTTTGGGTCGTGCTGTGGAGAAGTATAACTTAGGGTAGGAGTGATGGAGCTCTAGAGTGAAGACAGCCAGGACTCACAGATGCCACCTACAAGCCTGTGAGAGAGCTGGGGGATGACTCGATGAGGAGGATCAGAGGGGAAGTAGAGAGCCACGTCAAATGAAAAAACGTTTTGGCGGTAAAATTGAGCAGACCTGCCCAACTGAAGGAGGAGAAGTCATCAAGGTGATTCCAAGATTTCTAACTTGGATGATGGAGGAAATGGGGGAATAGTAATAGAGAAACAGAATGCAATAAGAGGACCAGGACTTTTTCGGTTTCACTGAGGAGTTGAGTTGTAGGGAGAAGCAGAGAAGAATACATAAGTTCTACATTAGAACTGGGGTGTATCTATCTGCAGGAGCAGGACAACAGGGAGAGAGGTCTAGGAGTGGTTAGAAATATGGATGCATAGCTCAAAAGAACTCCAGGATAAAGGTAAAAGGCAGATTTTCAGGGCATAGAGATGAGAAATGAAGAGATAATTGGCACAAACACTCAGAAAAAGAGTGAAGAGCAAGAAGAGAACAGAAGTTGGAGTGCTGATAAACAACAATTAAGAGAAAAGTAGAAGCAGTTGAAAGAATGGGTAAAGGATATAGGAAGAGAATAAGAAGAGAACAGATTCTGTCTTGAAGTAGAAGGGGGAGCAAGTTTCAAGAAAGAAGAAGCGGTCAATATTGTTAAATACCATGCAAGTTTCAAAGAAATGATAAGAAAAATAAGAACAGCAAAGAAGTCATTAGATTTCAGAGACAGGATTTTTTTCACTGGTGACCTTTGTGGAGGCCAGAACATAAAGGGCAGAAGTCAAATTTAGTGGACAATAATGCGTAAAAGGTAGAGGAGTGGAGGTGGTAAGACATTACTTTATTAAACGGGGTGGTAAAGAGAAGGAAGTTGGGCAGTGCAGAGTTTTTCAGAAAGGGGAAATAATAAACATGCCTGTGGCTAAGTGTTTGAAACTCAGGCAGAAAAAGACAAAATAAAATGGAGAAACAAAGAATGAAACCGATTAATAAGGCAAAATCCCTGAGGATTCAAGAGGAGATGGGTCTAAAAACATAAGCAGAAGCATTAACCTAGCAATTCAGAAAAAAATATTTTTTCCACTTTCGGAGGTGAAAAAAAATGGGTGAAGATACAGTATGTGTATGATATGAGAGCAGTTTTACTTGATAGTATTTCCTTTCTCTGTAAAATAAGAACTGGGTCATCTGCTGAAGGCCGAGGTGAGTGGATCACCTGAGGTTGGGAGTTCAAGACCAGCCTGACCAACATGGAGAAACGCTGTCTCTACTTAAAAAAAAAAAAAAATATATATATATATATATATATATATATATATACAAAATTACATTTAATTTACTCATATTAAAGTACCTTTATTTTACACTTGTGGACATCAAAGTAATGAATGCTCCATTAATTCCAGAAGTCTAAAAATATTTGAAAAGTTAATAATTTCAATAAAACCATGTGCCACCTGAACATCAGTAACTTATTTATTAATGGAAGAAAGTAAGTCTTCCTATTCAGTTAAAATTTTCCTCCAGCACACAGTAACTGAGCATTGTTTGGGTCGTGGCACATGCCTGTAATCCCAGTTACTGGGATAAAATATATACAAAATTATATATATACAAAATTACCCATGTGGTGGCACATGCCTGTAATCCCAGTTACTTGGGAGGCTGAGGCAGGAGAATCGCTTGAACCTAGGAGGTGGAGGTTGTGGTGAGCTGAGATTGCGCCATTCATTGCACTCCAGCCTGGGCAATGACAGCAAAACTCCGTCTCAAAAACAAAACAAAACAAAAAACAAACAAACAAAAAATCAGAAAAGTTTGGTGGGGAATAAAAACAGACACTGATGGAAACAATAAAGGAAAGGTTGAGAAAGGTTGACTGAAATTAGAGATAATACATTTGTAATTAAATTTATCATCAGCATCATGAACTTTTTTACAGAAGGTTATAAGAAACCTAAATCAAAAATAGAATAATCAGAATATTAAGTTATAAACTGGATGTTTTCATTTGGCAGAGTAATAAGGAGATGAGAAAAATTACAGGATATAGAGATAGTGTATTGGAAAGTTAAGGCAAGTGGAGTCAGTGAGGGACCTGGGAAAATAAACCTAATAAACTAGATCAAGGAAGCTAGAATTCAAAATGATTTCAGGCACAGGGTTTAGTGGGTGTCAGGGAGAGAGAAATATAGAAGAATAAAAATTTGTGGCCAAAAGGAACATTTCGGAGTTCAAGACTTCAAAGGGCACACTCTTCCAGGTACTGACCAAGTCCAGGACAGGTATAAAAATAAAAGTGTTGCTGAAACGGACAGGAAGGGATAATTGTAGAAGAAAGATAAAGTAACTGTGATAGCATTAGATAAACCATCAGGATAAAGAATAAGATAGGATGTTGAGGACCCAGTGTGGACCAGTAATTAGATTCTACATCTGCTCTGGGGAGTAAACTTTGATTGGGAAAATGACAAAAAAGAGGGTGAGAAAATGGAGAACATTCTATTGCTAATAATCATATATTACATCTCATAGTGTAGGAAACCGCTGCTGTGTGAAGCTGATGAGAAAAGGCTGGTAGGTTAGAAGGCATGACTGTCAGTAAGATAAAGGCTGTCAAGCTAAGAGCGTAGTCAGAAAGAATGTGTGGGTGGGCAAAGAGTGCAGGCCCAACCTCCCAGACTCAAAAGAAGGAGCTGTGATGGAATGAGTGCTTCTACTTGAGGGGGTTTCAAAGGAAGTGGTGTCACTGATAAAAGATGTGAATAAAGAATCCACAGAAAATGTGGAAAATGTAGACATTTAAGTGTAGGCGTTATCAAAGAGATAAAAATATAGACTTACTGAAACTTTGGTGCTTGGACATAATATTAAAACGTATTAGAAAACAGCCTTCTTACACCAGAGGAATAGAAGATAAAACACATTATCTTCCCTCTTTATCATGATATCTTTAAAGCCTAAATCATTTTAGGCACTCCAAAAGTATTTTATAAATAGTTGAAATATTCTGTCCACCTACAAAGAACATGAGGTTTTTCATAATTGGATTACTATTGGTTTATGTTAAGCTGGCTGCCTCCTCTAGTTCTATCACTTTGGTTCCAATTTTATTCATAAAAACCTGAGTTTAACGATGTAGCCTATGACTATAAAATAAAGCTAATGAGATATAAGGGGTTTGTATGCATGGCTTAGGCCTCTTTTGGACCCAACCTAGCTTTACAAGAATAGATCCAAACATTCATTTACAAAATTCCATAATTTTTAAAAGATGTTTTAGAAGACCTGAGCTCCTTGGAGGTACTTCAAGAACCATGATAGGAACCAAGATAAGGCTAAGGAGGTGTAATTTTTGATGATGTAAGTTTCCTGAAGAGGCAGGAATAGAACGGAATGGAGAGCACAGGTGAAAACACAAAGAGGAATATGTCTTTCACTGGATTCCAAAGGACGAAGGCAAAAATATACAGTAAGATTGCAGGTGGGGTTTCATGAAGATGAGAAGTTCCTACCTGAAGACTACTTTTTTGGTAAAGTAAAAGGTGAGAGAGGTTCTTTGTTGAGATTGTGGGATAATTATTTCAGATAATAGACTTATGGAGAGTGCATGAGCCCTGAAATAGCCACTATTGGAAATGGGAGCTAGAACTGATGAAATATTTGACTGTTGAGTAGCAATGAGGGCCAAGTTAAGGCTGAAGACCCTATAAGGGCCCCAAAGTATAGAGAGAAAAGAGTTGGACTGAAACAATACATACTTTAAATAGTTTGAATCTTTTCAGGCTGGCATGGTGGAAGGTCAGTAGGCAAGTAATGAATCATGTAGTTTAGGCTGAATAGAGAAAGTAATGAATCATGTAGTTTAGGCTGAATAGAGAAAGTAATGAATCATGTAGTTTAGGCTGAATAGAGAAAGACAGGAAGGACAGGAAGAGGCTAAATACTTGGTGACCAGGAGGGATCAAAAGACTGGCAGTCTTGGTCAGGTATGGTGGCTCACACCTATAATCCCAGCACTTTGGAAGGCCAAGGTGGGCGGATCACGAGGTCAGGAGATCAAGACCATCCTGGCCAACATGGTGAAACCCTGTCTCTACTAAAAAAAAAAAAAAAAAAAAAGACTAGCAGTTTTGATAAGATATGAGAATAGCAGAAGTAACAGAGTGACAGGATTGAAGGACTACAGTCTATGATCAGAGAGCAGAATGCTTGAATTTAAGATTTCATGGGTGGGGGAAGTGGGGATGGTTAATGGGTACAAAAATATAATTAGATAGAATAAACAAGATCTAGTATTTAATAGCAAAGCAGGATGACTACATTCAACAATAATTCATTGTACATTTTAAAAAAACTAAGAGAGTATAATTGGATTGTTTGTAACACAAAGAAAGGAGAAATGCTTCAGCTGATGGATACCCCATTTACCCTAATGTGATTAATATGCATTCTACACCTATATCAAAATATCTCATATACTGCATAAATATATACACCTACTATGTACCCACAAAAATTAAAAAAAAGAAAAATAAAGATTTCAGGAGAGATTTCAGGTGGGTGACATCGAGGTCCAATGTATGATCATTGGACTATGTGGCTTAAGTGGAATATACATAAAGCTCACTGTAGTCTGTGTCCTATTTATCTCTCTACGTATCAGTCAATCAATTAATCAGTCATCTTATCTAGCTATAACACTACGGGTCCCTAGGCATCTATACATGTATAATAGCTGACCATGCTTAAGGTGAGTTGCAGTGAAGTAACCATCTTGTGAATGTTGTTACTAATAAGCTGATGCTGTTGTAATTTTGCATACATATTGAAAAATGATCTGATTGATTCTAGTGCTTCAATATACTAAACTATTTGTATATAGTATTTGTGTTGAGGCATATGTTGGTTTTTCCCTCTCCTGAGAGTTATGAAAAAATTACTTTGACTACATTAGTGGTCAATATCCTAGTTCTGATTATAAATATATTACTACAATTTCTTCTACTCTTGTATCACCTCTGTTAATAAAATAAAAAAATTGTATCTCAAATTACATATAATTTAATCCTAGAGTAAGGAATAATACGGTTTTATCTAAGAAAGTATTAAGGGCAGGCTGACAGGTGGAAGAAATTGTGTGTAAGCTTTCAACATTCAGATATTTATGGCCTAAAATTCCATCATTATCACTTCATGTCTTTCAATTAAGCTCTAGTTAGTCTCTCTCCAGGTTTCTTTTAAAAGGCAATTATACACATCAAAAGAATAACCAATAAAATCCTGTCATGTTAGTGTAAAATTAATTCATCACATCACTCTCCTACATGGTCCCTACAAGATGAGAAGACCAAGCAAGCATGGGAACCTTGGAAATTTGTGGGAATGGAGCACTGGCTGAAATGGAGAATAGAGTATAAAAAGATGGAAAGCAAGTGTTGTAATACCTTCATCTTTTCAGCTATATTCAAAAGCCTTTAAAGGAAAGGGATCATATATTCTTACATGACTCATATAACAATTCTTGTCCTCTTAAAAATAAAGCATATATTTACAGGTAAATAGCTAAAGATTTCAGAGATTTTATTGCATATATATCCTAAGATCCCACAACACTTGTTTCAAGATCTATTCCTTCAAACCAATGACTTCAGAAATCTTTTTAAACACATTACTGTGTTTCATGATTTAGAGGGCTGTATGCATAACTATGGATACAATAGAATTCCCATGGTGATGATGACAAGCCCCAAGGCAAGTGGTTTTCATCATATTTGTTGTCCCAATGTCACATTTGTCATTTTTGTTTGTCATGTCCCAGTGATACAAAGGAATTCATCCCTGCCAAGCCCAGGTTCAAAGGGTGAAGAAATAGACTCCACTCCTTGGTGGGAGGAGCAGTAAAGCTGCACTACAAAAAGGAGATGCTACAGGGATGAGAAGAATGCTTCGCCATTTTTGCAAATTAATCCACATACATTTTATTGACATAAATAAAGGTGTGGAAGGATACATAGCAAACTGATAATATTGTCCACTTCAGGGAAAGGATCAGCAAGGGAGACAATATTTTATTCACTTGTATTTGTTTGATTTACACCAAGCATACATTACCTTCATAAATTTTATTAAGCAGAGTTTTAGTAAATATAAAAGTCATAATAATTATATTTCTATCACCAAAAGTTTAATTTCATGGACATCTTAGTTCATTAACACTCAAAAGAATAGAAAATAGAAAGAAAACAACCAAATAGAGCAAGTTTGTCAATATCATAGTACTATTGTTAAAGGAAACCAGAGGAAGAAATGACTTCACTGAATGATCCACAGAATTGTTTTGCAGTTTCACAGCTCACAGATTGTTTTCCACAGGACGCATCTAAGCTTCTAGTGTCGAGTTTCACTTTCAAATGTCAAAGCAACACTTCAGGAAATACACATGGCTCAGCCTGTTGCCTTTGCTTATAAAAAATAGACTCCCTTTTCAGTTAGTACTGATGGATGAAAGGACATTCTCTGATCTTTTCACCAGTAACCAGTCATATAAATCCTCCGATGAGCTCTAATTTAGTAATCTGAAATGTACAGTACTATTCACAAGTTTTTCATGACTCAGAATTTGCAAAGAATTCGATCAGGTTTCCTTTTCTAGTTTTGGTGGTATTGAGTCTGGGGAACTAATATCATAATGATCTATAAAAATGTTTCAGCTAGCTTTTGCGCTCTCTCACGCACTCTCGCTTTCTCTCTCTCTTTTTCTCTCTCTTTCGGTTAATATCTTTGCATCTGTGTCTCCACCAAAGAAATTTGGAACACACATCATAGGACAGTGTTGTTGACACACCCCGTATCTGCTCTTCGGCTTGTGTGGACACTTCTTTTTTCACTAGAGTGCTTTATTATGACTTACCTTGCTACTGTCCTTCAGGTGAACAACCCACAGACTGTGGTACCAAAATATTTTGTGCTGAAGCTTGTAAGACAGTCACCTCTTGCATTGTTCATTCAGGCTTGATAGGATTCTCTGCAGGAAATCATCTTGAAGAGCTTGTCTTTGAGGAATACCTCTCACCACACAATTGCCTATATCTCAGGCCCTTTTTGTTCAACAGCCAAGTCATCATGTATCAATACTGTTTATACTGCCCTAAAACACAGGGACATCCAAAGGCATGCTACACCAGATAAGAGAATGAAAACCCCCTTCCACCAGTCAATCATCAGCTCTAAGGTCTTTATTTCTATATTTCACTGAGTCATTTTGGAAATCATGCACGTGAAAGTCTTTTGATCTTGTATCAGCATTTGGGAAAATGAACAACTTTCTTGTATTGATTTTACAGCTAAAATTTCTCCATCCAGCTGAATTGCTCAAATTGGTTAAAATCATAAATTGGCTGAAAACCAATACAAGTGAATAAAATATTGTGTCCCTTGCTGATCCTTTCCCTGAAGTGGACAGTATTATCAGTTTACTATGTATTCTTCCACCCCTTTCTTTACAAACCAAAACAAATTGGTTAAAATCACAAATTGGCAGAAAATAACAACTTTCCAGTTACTGATTTTTTAAACATAAAGGTAATTTATGTATGTCATAAGATCATAAGACTTTTATAATTTTTATGTTTTGATTAATTTTACATCTTTTCTTCAGAAAGTTATTTGTTTAATGGTCATTTGGTTGCAGTTCTTTGCAAATGTTAATTTATATTTTAGTATTTTTATTTATTTTGGAAACTATTTCTCACATTATTTGTGTAGCCTAGATAGTTTACTGCAGGAAAAGAGTTTTATTGTTATCTGGCCATGAAGGTGATCTTGACGTATCAAATCTCATCAGAAAGTCTCGTCTTAATCTTTATTGAAATCTGGATGTTTCTGTTTACTTGGAATGCTAGGAGGTCCTTTTGAATGTTAGTCAGCTTTTCTCTCCTTGTTCTTTAGACTTTTAAAGATATTTTCACAGGAGTCTACTAAAGACACCTTCCGCCCACTCACCCCCCCACCCCACCTCATGCACAGCCTCCTCTCTGGGATTCTGCTTTGTAGCATAAAGGTCTAATTAGGATAAGGATACATCAACAGGCAAGCATCCAAACACCAGCAGGCAAAGAGCCAAAGACCAGCCTTACACTCCTTGGTGCAAGAACAAGGCTAAGCTACCAGAGTTCTGTGTTTTTGTTGGCAAAGCTCATGTCATTTCAGGAAAAAGACTATTCCTGGCCCAGGCCCATCTCCATGGTTCCAGAAACCTCACTGTCCTTTAAATATGCAGGCAACTATTCTGGGTTACCTTCACCACCAGCACCATCACAGTAATTCTGAAAATGACAGTTATTGGTGTCTCTGTGCTTTGGGAATACCCTTCTTCCCAGAATCACAGTGCATGTTAGCACTGGTGGCTTCCTCCTCCTCAGTCAGCTATCAAGAAAGCCAGAGATATCATCAGCCTTGGAAAGGAAAGGACAGCCCAACAGCCTTGCCATACAGATTTTCCAGTAGACCTGATAATGAGAATTCTGAGATTATGTTGGTTAGGCCTGGAATGAAAAAAGAAAAACTCAGAGAGGGCAGGATGACATAGGCAAGGCAGCCAGCTTGGCCATCAATAGACTGCTCTTTCCAACTCTGTGAAACATCCTTCCTCTTCCCCTGGAGTAGTCCCTCAATATATGCTTCTATTTTCATTCCTCCCTGATTTTCTAGAATCTGGTTCCATCATTTATGAACCCATTCCTTCTTAGCGTGGGATTCCCTAAAAGAAGACACTGTGACAAAGATTCACATACTGAT
Organism: Hylobates moloch; assembly: GCF_009828535.3. NCBI lineage: Eukaryota > Metazoa > Chordata > Mammalia > Primates > Hylobatidae > Hylobates > Hylobates moloch. The sequence continues at coordinate 60,914,963 of NW_026652283.1, forward strand.
AGTTTATTTGGAAAGTCATCAGGGGAGTGGAAAAGTGAGACAGAAAAGGGGAGCAGCCAAGGGTTACTACAATGGAGCAGACCAAAGAGTAATCCTGTGGGAAGCCTCAGGAACCAGCCTGGGAGCTGCCTCAGAGGAATCTTACTGTGTGTCCAGGGAGGAATGTATACACCAAATTTCTTCTGTCATTGTTTGAGAGCTCTTCTGGGGGGTGAATAGACATTCTGGGACTTCTGTCCTGACACAAACCTAGGTAAAGCATCCTCCCAAAGGCTTAGAAACCTTCAGGCCAAGAAATGCAGATCCTGGACAGGAGGAGCACACTGCTGGTGGGGGTGGAATGGGCCAATGTCTGCCTTTCCTCACCTTTCCATTTGATAGAGGAAGAAAAAGAGAAAGAGGAGGAACGGAAAGAATGGAAAGCTTACCCCCCACCCCCCAAAAAAATAAAGACAGGAAAAGAGAAGGGGAAGAAAAAAATTGATTTTACTATTTATTTAGCATCTACTATGTGCAAAGCATCTTACTGACTTGTCATGGCAATCTTACAAGTTAGGCATTTTATCATACCCATTTTACAGATGAAGATACTGAGTTTAAAGAAGTTAGGTAAAATCCCCGCCCCGCCCCCCCCCGACCCCAAATTAAGCAACTAGCAGGTTAAGAAGTTAGAATTCAAATCCAGGTTCTCCTTCCTATCTCAAAATCCTTTAGTAGTTTATCATTGTTTAGATATATATCGCTCTCCATAATCTGATCCAGTGTAATATGAAAACCCTTAGCCTGGGAGTTGGAAGAGCAGAGTTCCAGTCCTGAAGATGCCACCCAAAGCCCCACTGGAATCATGCCCAGTCATTCCATCTCTAGGCCTCATTTTCTTTGTCAGTAAAACAAGGAGAAACGCTACATGATGTTTAGGGCATCTGCTAGTTCTAACAGTTTAGGATTCTACTTTCCAGACTTATCTTGAGTTAGTCTCCTACACACAACTATATTCCAACTAAACTGGAAAAAACTTCATTTCCTTAATATACCCGATGCTTTTCCAACTCTCCTACTCTCTCCCAAATGCTGTCCCTGCCTGATTACTTCATGCCTAAATCTTCTGTAATTTCCAAATACTATCTTGTCCAGAAAGGCATTATTTTACCACTCAAGCAAGAAATAATATCTCATTTATCTGAAGTCTCATAATACTTTTTATTTTTTTTATAATGCCAAATTCTATGTTTTATTCTCACCTATATAAAACCTGTGAAGTTACCTTACACATAACCATGCATCACCATGTATAGCATAGACTCTGGAGTCACATTTCCTGGGTTAGAATCCCAACTCTACCACTTTCTAGCTATGCAACCTTGGGCAAAGTTTCTGTGTCTCAGTTTCCTCCTGTGTAATATGGTATAATAATATTACTTACTTTAGTGGAAGCTTGGGAAGTTTACATGAATTAATATTTGTAAAGTGCTTAGAGCAGTTTCTGAGACAATAACCACTATGTATGTATTTGTTATCATTATTAGAAATTGTTAGTTCTCTTTCTTTTTAGTTTGTAATACTTTGAGAGTGCCTATTATCTCTCTTAGCATCTTATAAATTTTCTGAGCATAGGAATATGTCTCTTTACTTTTGTATCTTTTTTCTTTTTTTTTTTCTTTTTTTTCGAGATGGAGTCTGGCTCTGTCGCCCAGGCCAGAGTGCAGTGGCGCGATATTGGCTCAATGCAAGCTCCACTTCCCAGGTTCACACCATTCTTCTGCCTCAGCCTTCCGAGTAGCTGGGACTACAGGTGCCCGCCACCACGCCCAGCTAACGTTTTTGTATTTTTTTTAGTAGAGATGGGGCTTCCCCATGTTAGCCAGGATGGTCTCAATCTCCTGACCTTGTGATCCACCCACCTCAGCCTCTCAACGTGCTGGGATTACAGGCGTAAGCCACTACGCCCGGCCTACTTTTGTATCTTTTCAGCATAATTTCTTATGTGTAGCAAGGACCCAATACATATTTGATGAATGTGTGTCTATGTGTGTGCTAATGTAATGTTATGTGTGTACCTGTCATTATCTTCTTTTGTTGTGTACCTTGATTTTTTTGTTTTTTTGTTTTCCTTCTGCGGAAGTCCTAGAGTAGGAATTGTTTTATCATTTTGTTTTTTTGTATTATAATGATATGTTTGTATTAAGGTCCTTGAAGAGCTTTTCCTTTGTGGGGTTTATAATTGTCTACTAAAATATACAGCATGTTAGATTATTAGATGTGTATTTGTTAAATGAATAGGCACAGGACATATGAACAAATAATATATACTTAATAAATACAGACTTCGGTACTTCTCCCTCTACTCTACTACCAAGTATGAAATCCTAAGATTAAAACCACTTTAAATTGTATGTTTTACCCTCAACTCTAGTCAAGAATAGATTTTCTGAGGTGTTTCTTCAAAACAAAACCAAATCTACATTATTATTTTCTGCAAAACTTTCAGATGCCCACCTGATAGAGTGTGTCACAGAGTGGACAGAAACTTGGAAGGTCTGAGTCACTAGATAGAACTTGAGTGCATCTTCAAAACAGTTGAGAATATCAATAAATGATGCTTCAAATCAACATGAATTATATTCTTTACAGATAAGATAAACATAACTTTTCTAGGTACTGGTAACAACTTCCCAGCATTAGGGGACAGTTTACAAATTTCTCTTTATTGTTTTTAGCTAATTTGATTGGTTAGATTGGAAGTTCTGGCTAAACAGAATGTCTTGGTCAAATTAGGGAAATGAGATGAGCTTCTATGAAAGTCAACAAGCTTGACTAATGTCTCATTTTCTTTTAAACCCATGGCTTTTAAGATATTGATACGGCAATGCACTAGCTATCATGGATGATATAGTTTGGATGTTTGATATCTCCAAATCGCACGTTTAAATGTAATTCCTACTATTGGAGGTAGAGCCTGGTGGGAGGTGTTTGGATCATGGGGGGCTTCATGAATGGCTTGATGCCCTTCCTGCAGTAATGAGTTCATGTGGGAGCTGGTTGTTTGAAAGAGCCTGGCACCTATCTCTCTCTCTCTCTTTCTCCCTCTCTTGCGATGTGACATACTGGCTCCCCTTGTGCCTTCTGCCATGATTGTAAGCTTTCTGAGGCCATCACTAAGAGCAGACGCTGGTGCCATGCTTCCTGTACAGCCTGCAGAACCATCAGCCAAAATCAACCTATATTATTTATAAATTACCTAGTCTAAGGTATTCCTTTATAGAAATGCAAATGGGCTAACACAAAGAATTGGTACTTATGAGTGGGGCATTGCTATGAAGAGACCTGAAAATGTAGAAGCAGCTTTAGAACTGGGTAACAGTTGGAAGAATTTGAAGAACTCAGAAGAAGAAAGGAAGATGAGGGAAAGTTTGAAACTTCCTAGAGACTTGTTAGGTGATACAAATATGGACAATGAAGGCCAGACTGATGAGATCTCAGATAGAAATAAGGAGGTTATCAGGGACTGGAGCAAAGGTCACCCATGTTACACCTCAGCAAAGAACTTGACTGCATTTTGTCCATGCCCTTTGGTTTTTGGGGATGGCTGAACTTAAGAGTGATGACCTAGGATATTTGGTGGAATAAATTTCTAAGCAGCAAAGTGTTCTAGAAGTGGTGTGGCTACTTCTAACAGCCTACATTCAGATACAAGAGCAAAAGAATGACTTAAGGTTGGAACTTATATTTCAAAGGGAAGCAGAGCATAAAAAATTGGAAAATGTGTGGCCTGGCCATGTAGTAAAGAAGGAAATTAGTGTTTTCAAGGAAATAATTCAAGAGGCCTGCAAAGCAACCACTTGTTAGAGAGATTTGCATGATTAAAATGGAGTCCAGTGCTAATAGCCAAGACAATGGGAAAAAGATCTTCAATGTAGCCCCTCTCATTACGAGCCCAGAAGACAGAATGGTTTCAGTGGCCAGACTCAGGGCACTGCCGCCCTGTGCCACCTTGGAAGGCCATTCCCCACCTCCTGGCTGCTCATGCTACAGCCAAGGCTCAAACGGCCCCAGGTAGAGTTCTGGCTAACCCTCTGGAAGGCTCAGCCATAAGCCTTGGTAGTTTCCAGGAAATGTTAAGCCTGCAAGTGCCAGAATACAAGAATGAAGAAGGGTTGCCAGTTTCTACCTAGATTTCAGAGGATATATTGGAAAGCCTGGTGTCCAAGCAGAAGCCTACCTCAGGGGCAGGGTCCCCCCAGAGTGCCTCTACTAGGGCAGTACTTAGGGGACATGTGGGGTTGCAGCCCCACACAGAGTGCCAATTGGGGCACTGCCTAGTGGAGCTGTGGGAAGGGGGCCACTGCCTTCCAGACCCCAGAATGGTAGAGCCATCTGTAGCTTGCATCCTGAGTATGGAAAAACCACAGGCATTGGACTCCAACCCATGAAAGCAGCCATAGAGGCTGCACCTGGCAAACTCACAGGGCAGAGCTGCCCAAGGCCATGTCCTACTCCCTGCACCAGTGTGCCCAGGATGTGGGACATGGAGGCAAAGATGATGTTAGAGCTTTAAGATTTAAGGTCTGCCCTGCTGGGTTTTGGACTTGTGTGGGGCCTGTTCCCCCTCTCTTTTGGCCAATTTCTCCCTTTTGAAATGGGATTATTTTACCAATGCACATACAATTGTTTTTTCTTGGAAGTATATAACTTGCTTTTTTTTTATTTTAGAGGCTCATAGCTGGAGGAACTTACTTTGAGTCTCAAATGAGACTTTGGACTACTGAGTTAATGATGGGATGAGTTAAGACTTTGGGGGAACTTTTGGGAAGGGAAGACTTTGCCACCTCTCTCTCTCTCTTGCTCACTCTTGCCATGTGATACTCCAGCTCCCCCCTTCATCTTCTGCCATGATTGTAACTTTCCTGAGGCCTCACCAGAAGCAGATGCTGATGCCATGCTGTTGTACAGCCTGCAGAACTGTAAGCCATATAAACCTCTTTTCTTTATAAATTACTCAGCCTCAGGTATTCCTTCATAGCAACACAAATGGACTAACAGAATGGATAATTGTAGTAATAATACTAATAAACTACAATTTCCTTGGAGATAAGGCATTTTACTCATCTCTGAGTCCTCTAATCTCTAGCCCAGATGTAGTAAATTCTATACCTTGTCTACCCAAATCTCTTCTTCCCTTTTGTGCTCTTAGAAACCCAATGGTGTTCAGATATTAGAACACTAGCTGCTTTATGGAGGCTGAGCATCTACCCATCCCTGAAGGAGAAAGGTGAATCATTATTAATTTCATTAAGCCAACATGGTTCATCCAAATTCCCTTGTCAATTATGGATTAAGAAGGGGCATATGACACAATTTTGCTTTATGAAAATTGACAAAAAGCCTCCTAGGGACTTTTTGGAAGAGTTATCTTTGTTCTTAAGGAAGAACCAAAGACAAAGACATTTCCTTCTCAGTCCATGGACATTGCAACCTATTGTGATGCCTGGCACTGTAGCTGCCATCTTGGGCTTGAAAAGAATTTATCCTATACAACAAGGAAAACTCTGAGGATAACATAACTGAGAGACTGAGTAAACATGGGTGCTCGATAACAATTTTGAGTCATTAGTGTAACCAACCCTGAAACTCCTTCACCTTTGGACTTCTTGTAAGAAAGAAACTTTGAGTTGATTATTCTGCTACTTGCAGCCAAAGCATCCTAGTTGATAGAGTTGGGGTACTTGTATGATTTTCTGCCTAAATGATTTATTATTCTTAATATTAGTCTTAATAACATATTATAATAATACACATAGTAATACAACTTTTACCCTACCCTGGAAAGCAATATACCAAGCATTTGTATAAATTATTTCATTTAATAGCAATATTTGATTGAGATAGATGTCATTACTCTCATCTTATATACAGGGAAGCTGAGGCCTGAAAAGGTAAAGTAACTTGACAAAATGCTCACAGTCGGTGATAAATCCCAGGTTTTGAACCTAAGTCATTCTGATTGGATTCTATCATCTTTCAATGACTCTATTTTAATTGACTTCACAATTAGTTTTTATCACTAACATTTTGATAAGCTCAAGATTATCATGTTCATTTCAAAAAATGAAGTACAGTACAGTCCAAGAGGCTGGGCTATTTGACAAAATTCAGAGTTCTAAAAAATTTATCATTTCTTTGTTGCTACTCCCTCACTATTAAATCAGTACGCATTTGATCAGTTTGTACGTTTTCCTAGGTAAGACAGACAGCTTTACAAGGCAAACAAAATTGCCCCTCCAAAGAGGCACAGAGAAGTTACTTACTCATGAATATTATTATTAATAACAGAGAATTAATAACACATTTATTTAATTAAAAAATATGACAAGGACCAAGTATAGAATGATAGGGAAGATCTGTTCCTAACAGGAAGGCATCTATCTAGTGAAGAAGCATTTTTAAGAACCCACAATCACTTAAAACCTCTGGAAGTTGTCCTAAGGCTATCCAGCAAATTGAAAAACATTCATTCAAGAAAAAAAAATATTGATAAGAACTGTGAGAGTCTGAAGCATTTGAGCCAATCTCCACTCTATTACTGACCCCTACCCTCACCCCAGCTCTGTGTTATAGAATCTCTATTATCCTGGGCGATGTGCAAACAAGAAGGCATAAACTCCTTCTTCCCACAGCTCCCAATCTAGAGAGGTTACTTTGAAACCTGAAACCTGCAAACACAAGGTGAGTATTATCTCAAGCAATAGTGATATGGGCTTGTTCACCAGAGAAAGTTGAAAACTTGGCTCCTCCTAATGGGCCCGTTCCTGGAGAAGAATTACTTTTGATGCTTTCCCTGGAGAGCCCAACAAGGAGCAGAATCATAAGGACAGGATTTGGGAGCAGATCCAACCTGATCTTTACACTATTAATGAATGTGTGGCTCCATACCAAGGAGCTCCCTTTGAGCTGAAAGGGAAAGGAGTGTGTAGGGCTCAAACCATAACCAACAGTGGAATCAGGTCAAATAATAGCCTTCCATTACTGAGATACATTAGAGAAAACTTTAATAATCATGAAGGAATATATTTGTCACTTGTACCTTAAAAAATAAAGACAAAATAGAAAAGCATTTTCTTGCAGGTTTGAACATTCTTTTTCCTGCCTGTAGGAAGTACTGGTAAATTTCAAAGACTTTTCATGCTGGCTTTATTTGGAGTTTCATCAGTGACCACTTGAATTTTAATACATTTCATAGACTCCTTCAAAAGGTATTGGCACTTGGGTCAGTTGGCACTTGTCCTGGCTGAAAGATCTACTTACCCTTTCAGAAATGATTAATGACACATAACAGTTTTTGTAGGCACAGGATCTCAGCTTAGCCTGGCACATTCATATTTGATGACACCCTTGGGAAAGTTGTTATTCTCTAGGTCAGTAGGAAGATAGCCAATGCCACTGACCATGTTACATTTCTATTTCCTGAACTACAGTAAAAAAAAATGTGAAAGACTTCAGCATGGGGAATACTTTTTGTCAATATAAACATAAGACAAAGAAGACTGAGGGACCCCCCTGTTAACTTAAGAGGACTGAGAATACAGGACCTAAAAGGTTGGGCTAGGACAGCCAGCTAGGGAGAAGGTAAGATACTCGGGGAATCTAATCAGGCCACTAAATCAAGGCACCATGCTGAGAGCAGATATTCTGAAAGAAATGCACCTGATGTATTATCTAAAGAAGTTTTATCAATGGAACAGATCAGAGCCCTCAGAAATAATGCCGCATATCTACAACTATCTGATCTTTGACAAACCTGACAAAAACAAGCAATGGGGAAAGGATTCCCTATTTAATAAATGGTGCTGGGAAAACTGGCTAGCCATATGTAGAAAGCTGAAACTGGATCCCTTCCTTACACCTTATACGAAAATCAATTCAAGATGGATTAAGGACTTACATGTTAGACCTAAAACCGTTAAAATTCTACAAGAAAACCTAGGCAATACCATTCAGGACATAGGCATGGGCAAGGACTTCATGTCTAAAACACCAAAAGCAATGGCAACAAAAGCCAAAATTGACAAATGGGATCTAATTAAACTAAAGAGCTTCTGCACAGCAAAAGAAACTACCATCAGAGTGAACAGGCAACCTACAGAATGGGAGAAAATTTTTGCAACCTACTCATCTGACAAAGGGCTAATATCCAGAATCTACAATGAACTCAAACAAATTTACAAGAAAAAAACAAACAACCCCATCAAAAAGTGGGCGAAGGACATGAACAGACACTTCTCAAAAGAAGACATTTATGCAGCCAAAAAACACATCAAAAAATGCTCATCATCACTGGCTGTCAGCGAAATGCAAATCAAAACCACAGTGAGATACCATCTCACACCAGTTAGAATGGCAATCATTAAAAAGTCAGGAAACAACAGGTGCTGGAGAGGATGTGGAGAAAGAGGAACACTTTTACACTGTTGGTGGGACTGTAAACTAGTTCAACCATTGTGGAAGTCAGTGTGGCAATTCCTCAGGGATCTAGAACTAGAAATACCATTTGACCCAGCCATCCCATTACTGGGTATATACCCAAAGGACTATAAATCATGCTGCTATAAAGACACATGCACCCGTATGCTTACTGCGGCACTATTCACAATAGCAAAGACTTGGAACCAACCCAAATGTCCAACAACGATAGACTGGATTAAGAAAATGTGGCACATACACACCATGGAATACTATGCAGACATAAAAAAGGATGAGTTCATGTCCTTTGTAGGGACATGGATGAAACTGGAAACCATCATTCTCAGTAAACTATCGCAAGGACGAAAAACCAAACACCGCATGTTCTCACTCATAGGTGGGAATTGAACAATGAGAACTCATGGACACAGGAAGGGGAACATCACACTCCGGGGACTGTTGTGGGGTGGGGGGAGGGGGGAGGGATAGCATTAGGAGATATACCTAATGCTAAACGACGAGTTAATGGGTGCAGCAAAACAACATGGCACATGGATACATATGTAACAAACCTGCACATTGTGCACATGTACCCTAAAACTTAAAGTATAATAATAAAAAAATCATTTCAACATGTGATTAACATAAAAAAAGAAGTTTTAACATCTCAACTTTACTTAGCCATATTCTCATTAATCGATTTTATAATTCAGAAAGGTTGAGTATCTCTTATTCTTTTCACCAATAACATGATATGTGTAAATATTACAAAATGAAAACAATCAAAATGTCACTCAGGAAAGGCAAGATACTACAAGTAAGACAGGCATAGTATTGCTCCTAACAAGTACTTAGCTCAAAACTCTGAATCAGTTTTTGATAAGTCTCAACACCTATACTCGCACCTTTTCCTTGTATTCATTAGCAAACAAGCATTTATTAGGTATCTTGAAGTGTGAGCAGGAAGCTCAGTATCACTGACCCAGTGATCTTGGGCTGAATTATATAGATAAAACTGTTTCTAAGGAGTTTAGAATGAATTACTGGTTTTCATTCTCGAGGCAGAGGTTTGATCACACAAAAACATATGGGAGGGAAACTAAGTAGGATCTTTCTGCCTAGCAAGAAGGGGTAGAACAGAATTCTGTTCTTCTGTTTACAGACAGGTAGAATTCTGAAGTGGAAAGACTGTATATTCTGGATCTTCAGCTTCTCATCTCCTCCTGCTTATTAGGGCCTATTTCACCACTTGGGTCCTTCTGCCCTCTCTTCCTCCTCCTCTTTCAAAGCCTGTTCCTCATCAAAAAATATTACGTAGTTAACTGATATGTTTGAAGTTAGTGTTCCTACTCCACATTAAACCTTAAGTCTCATTATAAATAAAAGTTTTTCTCTTCCACCCCACCCCTAACCTCCCAAAAATTCCAAGCTGCAACCAAGAGGTGATCTGAGTTGGCTGGAATGAAGAGACAGGGAAGGGAGGGTTACAATCCAGTATTTTACACACTTTAAGTGTCCTGTGTGTAATTCTGCAGCTGGATGGTCAGGGATGTTATACTCTAACAGAGCCACACTGCTACTTATAAAATTGGCTTGGGCTATGCACAACTGTTTTGTTAAGACACTAAAGATGACCATTTGAAAGTCTGTGGGAAAAGGAGGTAATTTGACCCTCCATGTGTTAGAAAGGCATAAAACATTTGAATGTCTATCAAAATTTGTTTAAGATCTGGGAGGGACTCCCTTCCCTTTTGAAAACTGCATTGAGGTTTTTAAGAACCACAGACGGTCTGTGTCTCCACAGCCAGCTCATTCAGGGCACACCCAGGAATGGCAGGAGGCCTTTCAGGAAGATGTGTTCCCCTGAGAATCTGCTCAGCACCTCTTCCCTCAGCACCTGCTGACTTTCTGCAAAATTGAAAGTAAGCTAATGGTTTCGTGTGTTCAAGCCCACACTCCTGCCACCCTGGATTTATTTATCTCTCCTATGCTGCAAGTCTCCTTTTTCTATATTTTAAATTCTGATTTGCTTAGATTTACGGTAGAAGTACTCAGTAAAGCCAATCCACTCTTTATTGGCATAAAATTGGCCAGTGGTGAGACGACATAACAGAACTGAAACTTGAAACTGTGGACAGACTCACTTTTCTGGAGTTGAGTCTGCCTTTTTGGAGTGACAGAGTGTTGTCAATACTCTGTAACTGGCAGAATCTGTTTCTTTCCTGGTATTTTGTCCCTCCATCCCTGGGGGAGAAAAGGGCAATTTGAAAATGTACTGCCATAGACATTCTGGCGAAAAAGGGTCAAGTGACTAAAGCAGAGAGCCGATAATCAGAGATGACTTGATGCTTACTAAGGCACAGCAATTCATAGGCACTGGCTCTGGTGGTGAGAAATTGCTGCTGGGAATGTGAGGAAGGAAGGTCAAAGCACATTTTTTGGCTAGTAGGACAATGAAGACATCTTCCCCAGAAGGTGGCCCATTCTTGCCACCCACTCCTTTTCTCTCATGACCCTATCCTGCCTCAGCAATTTAATCACACATCCAGACACTTGGCCATGGTGTGCTCACTGTCCCATAAAGCTTAGCCTAGCTTGGCTCCTCCAGGTCCCTGTGGCCTCAGCACCAATGACACACTGCAGAAGAGCTTTCCTCAACTGCCCACTGAAGTTGCATCTCCCACCCCTGGAGTTTTCACTCTCTCCCCCATTACCCTGCTTCATCATCTTCATAGCACTCATCTTGCTATGAAATGACCTTGCTTCTTTGTTTCTGTGGGTATGTGTCATGTCTCACTTTTCTCAGCAAAGCATAAGGTCCAGAAAAGGCAGGAGCTGCATCTTTCTGATTCATTGCTACATTCCGAGTGTCTGGGAAAGTGCCTGGAACAGTAGGGGCTCAAGATATTTGTGGAATGAATGAAGTAATGAGTAGGAGTAGTTGTAGGTAGAAAGATGCAAACTGGACTCAGAACTAGGGATTCTGATCTCTTGGTTAGCTCTTTTATGTATGCTGGTACCCCAAGTTTGCATAAACAGAGTAGGTGAAGGCACATGTATAAAATCATACTTCTCAGATCAGGGTATAAGGTCAGAGTGACCAGGTAAAGTCATTGACCTCACTGTATCTCATATCCAAATATATGTCTCTGAATCTAGCTTACCTGAGTAGGTAAGCTCATAGACCCTGAAGTGCACTGCTGAGTTCATGGCTTACCTATGCAACTGGCTTAGTGATGTGACCTTGGGCAAATTAGCCTTTCTGTGCTTCAGTTTAAATCTACCCTGTGCTACCACTATCATGGCAGTGACTACATGATACTATCTCCTTAACTAGGTCAGAAGCTTCTCAATGGCAGAAGCTATGTCTTATTAGATTGAGTACCACCAGCAACTATTGGGTGCTCAATAAATGTCTCTGGAATAAATAAATGGATAAGCCCTAATTAAATTTACTTTATGACACAAACTCCCATCCACTCCATCACTCAGTCCCCAAACTGGTAATCAGCTCATGTCACTCACTTCCTCACAAGTCTCTGTGCTGTGATTAGAATAAAGTATAAACTCCTTATTCAAGAGCCCAAGACTTCATGATATAATCCCAAACTGCCTTTCCAGAGTTATTTCTTACCATATACCCCATGGATCTTGCGCTCTCAGCCCGCCCTTCTCTGAATTCTCACACTTCGATAGTTTTAGACCTTGGCCTATTGAAGGAGAACTCATGAGTCAGTCTTATTTGGGAAACTTCGTTCTCTCTGAAGGAATTAATTTCTCCTTCTGATTTATTCCCAAATCAACATGCCTCTGTTTAATGTTAATTATATTTTTCTGGTTTCTTATTTAATTTCTCCCTCCTCCATTGAATTGTAAGGTCCTTAAGGACAGAGAGTTTGTCTCATTACTCTCTGCTCACTCTTTTCTATTCCCAATCACAAGGTAGTGACTTTCATAGAGTAGATAATCAATAATTATTTTTTAATTAAATATACTCAACTGATAATTTTTACCTTATTTCATATATAAGTTTAAAATCTGAAGCTCCTAAAGCAAAAATGTGCCCAAATAACACGTTATATTCTACTCAAGATTTATTCTAAGCACTGCAATTTCAAAAAACAGAAAAAAAGGAAAATATTTGGAAACTATATGCCTGATAAAGAGTTAAGAGACAAAATATTTATTAAGAGACAAAATATTTAAAGTACTTCTACCACTCAGCAGCAACAAACAAACAAAAACACACTTCCACTTAAAAAGCAGGAAAGGATACAAAAAATACAATGGAACCATGATTTTGTTTTTTACAAGAATAAACAAGATAGATAGATGCTGGCTGGTTTAAAAAAGAAAAACAAGAGAAGATCCAAATAAGTACAATCAGAAATGACAAAGATGACATTACAATTAATCCTACAGAATACAAAAGATCCTCAGAGGCTGCTATGAACAGATCTATGCACACAAATTAGAAAATCTAGAGGAAATGAATAAATTCCTGGAAACATATAATCTCCCAGAATTGAATCAGAAAGAGACTGAAATCCTGAATAGACTAATATTTAGTTCTGAAATTGAATCAGTAATAAAACACATAGCAGCCCCCCCAAAAAGCCCTGCATCAGATGGATTTACAGCCAAATTCTAACATATGTACAAAGAACTAGTATCAATCTTACTGAAACTAGTCCAAAGAGTTAAAAAGGAGAGGCTCCTCCCCAACTCATTCTATGAAACTGGCATCAGTTTAATACCAAAATCTTGCAGAAACACAATGAGAAAAGTTCAAGCCAATATCCCTGATAAACACAGATGCAAAAATCTTCAACAAAATACTAGCAAATTCTATCCAGCAGCACATCAAAAAGTTAATTCATCACAATCAAGTAGGCTTTATTCCTGGGAAGCAGGGTTGTTTCAACATATGAAATCAATAAATGTGATTCACGACATAAACAAAATTAGAAACAAAAACTATACGATCATCTCAATGATACAGGAAAAACTTTTAGTAAAAATTCAACATCCATTCATGATAAAAACCCTCAACGGACTAAATATAGAAGGAACATGCCTCAAAATAATAAGAGCCATCTATGACAAACCCATAGCCAGCATCATATTAAATGGGCAAAAGATGGAACTATTATCTTTGAGAACTGGAACAAGTCAAGGATGATCACTCTCACCACTCTTATTCAACACAGTACTGAAGTCTCAGCCAGAGTAATCAGATAAGGAAAAGAAAGAAAAGCCATCCAAACAGGAAAAGAAGATGCCAAACTATCTCTCTTCACTGACAATATGCTACTATTCCTAGAAAACCCTTCATAACTCTGCCAAAAAAGCCCTAGAACTGATAAGTGACTTGATTAAAGTTCCAGGATACAAATTCGATATACAAAAATTAGTAGCATTTCTACACACCAGTAACGTCTGGGCTGAATGTCAAATCAAGAACACAATCTCACTTACAATAGCCACAAAGAATATGAAATACCTAGGAATACAGTTCACCAAGGAGGTGAAAGATCTCTACAAGGAGAACTACAAAAATTTGAGGAAAGAATCAGAGATGACACAAATAAATGGAAAAAACACTTCATGCTTATAGATTAGAAGAATCAATATACTTAAAATGGTCATACTACCCAAAGCAATGTACAAATTCAGTGCTATTCCTATAAAACAACCAGTATCATTTTGCATAGAAATAGAAAAAACTCTCCTAAAATTCATATGGAACCAAAAAAAATAACTCAAATAGTCAAAACAATATTACACAAAAGAACAAAGCCAGAGGCATCACACTACCTGATTTTAAATTATACTATAAGACTACAGTAACCAAAACAGCATGGTGCTGGTACAAAAACAGACACATAAACCATGGAACAGAAAAGAAAACTCATAAATAAAGCTGCACACCTATAACCATCTGATCTTTGACAAGGCTAACAAAAACAAGCAACAGGGAAAGGATGCCTTATTCAATAAGTGGTACTACAATAACTGGCTACCCATATGCAGAAAAATAAAATTAGACCCACACCTTTCACCATATGCAAAAATTAACTCAAGATGGATTAAAGATTCAAATGTAAGACATCAAGCTATAAAAATCCTAGAAGAAAACCTAGGAAATACCCCTTCTCAACATCGGCCTTGGCAAAGAATTTTTGGCTAAGTCCCCAAAAGCAATTGCAATAAAAACAAAAATTGACAAGTGAGAACAAATGAAAGAGCTTGTGCATAGCAAAATAAACTATCAACAGAGTAAACAGACAACCTGTAAAATGAGAGAAAATATTTTCAAACTTTGCATTCAACAAATTTCTAATATTTAGAATCTACCAGGAACTTAAATCAACAACTGAAAAACAAATAACCTCATTTAAAAATGGGCAAAGGACATGAACAGATACTTCTCAAAAAAAAAATGCAAGCAGCCAAAAGGACATATGACAAAAATGTTCATCATCACTAATCATCAGAGAAATGCAAATCAAAACCACAGTTAGCTGCCATTTCACACCAATCAGAATGGCTATTATTAAAAAGTCAAAAAAATAACAGATGCTGGCAAGGCTGCAGAAAAAGGAACATTTATGCACTGTTGGTGGAAATATAAATTAGTTCAGCCACTATGGGAAGCAGTTTGGCGATTTCTCAAATAACTTAACAGGAAACTACCATTAATGCCAACAATCCCATTACAGGGTGTATAACCAAAAGAAAATAAATCATTCTAACAAAAAGATCCATGCATTTGCATGTTCATTGCCATGCTATTCACAATACTGAAGACATAGAAGCAACCTAGGTGCCCATCAATGGTAGATTAAAGAAAGAAAATATGGTACATATATACTATAGAATTATTATGCAGCCATTAAAGAATGAAATAATGTCGTTTGTAGCAACATGGATGCAACTGGAGACCATAATCCTAAGCAAATTAATGCAGGAACAGAAAATCAAATACTGCCATGTCTTCACTTAAAACTGAGAGATAAAACTGAACATATATGGACATAAACATGGGAAGAATAGGCACTGTGGACTACTAGAGGGAGGAAGAAGGGAGGTGGGTATGGGTTGAAAGACTATCTATTGGGTACTATGCTCATTCCCTGGGTGATGGAATCAAAAGCCCAAACCTCCGCATCACACAATATACCCATGTAACAAACCTGCACAGGTACTCCCTGTATGTCAAATAAAAGTTGATTTAAAAAAAAAGTGGGAAAAAGGAACAGAATAGAATTTGTTCCCAAAGAAAACTAACAGCCAAAAGATATATGAGAAGGTGTTCAATAAAATGAATTATCAAGAAAATGCAAATCAAAACCACAATGAGGTATCACTTCACAACTGTTAGAATGGATTTTTAAAAAAGAATACATTATACATTGCTCATGGAAATATAAATGGGTGTAGCCACTATGGAAGATAGTATGAAGGTGCCTCCAAAAATTAAAAATAGAACTATCATATTACCCAGCAATCCCACTTCTGGGTATGTGTTCAAAAGAATTAAAATCAGGACCTTGAAGAGGTAGTTGCACTCCCACATTGATTGCAGCTTTATCAACAATATCCAAAATATGGGAGAAACCTAAATGTTCATTGAGGAGTGAATGGGTTAAGAAAATATGATGTATGCATACAATGAAATGTTACTTAGCTTTAAATAAAAGGAAATCATTTTATTTGCAACTACATGGATGAACCTGGAGGACATTGTACTAAGTGAAATAAGCAAGATACAGACAGAAAAATACTATACAATCCTATTTATATGAGAAATCAAAAATAGTCAAACTCATAGAAGCAGAGAGTAGAAGTGTAGTTGCCAGGAGCTGGGAGGAGGGAGACACAAGGAGATGTTTGTCAAAGGGTACAAAGTTTCAGTTTGCAAGATGAGTAAGTCATAGAAATCTACTGACTTGCCTATAGTTAACAATGCTGTATGACATATTTAAAAATTTGCTAAGAGGGTAGATCTTATGTTAAGTGTTTTTATTACAATATAACAAATAAGCAGGGCAGAAGGAAACTTTTGGAGATGAAGGATATGTTTATAGCATGAATTGAGGTGATGGTTTAATCACGTATATGTATCTGTAAACTCACCAAATTCTATACAACAAATATGTACAACTTTTTGTATATCAATCATACCTCAATAAAGGGGTTTTTTAAAAAAATCATAGAAAATGCAAATGTCATTACTTAATCACAAAATTCTTTAAATATCTTAATAACATTGTTGCCAACCAAAAACCAAGTACAATTTAATATATGAGAATAATAATATTATTACTATTATTCTTCTATTAAGAAAGCCATGATTTCTTTGAAGGCAGCATCTGTTCCAGCAGAATAAATGGGCATTTCCTTTATTGATTTTAGATGATATGAGATATAAGTCATAACACAAGGACTATTTTAAGATATGTCTATCGAAGCTTCAAGACATTGTCAATGATGCCAAGGTAAATAGTGATATAGGAAAAGCCAAATCTCCTTTCAATGCATTCATAGCCAAAGAAACAATATAGTATTTAAAAGGAAAAATGCAACTGACATCTCTGGCCCTCTTAAAACAGCCTTAAGTTTTCACCCCTAAAAATTCATTTCTCTCCTCTCATCCTGTCTTCAACTTCTACCATTCCTTTCAGATGCCCAGGGAAATTCCAGTGCTCTCCTGTCATTGACCAAAGATGAGTACATTAGCTGTGGTAGAATTTGCTGGTTCCCTAGTGAATGTGTCAGTAACTCATGTGTCTCTCCAAATATTGCTCAGCATGTAATATTAATACATGGGTTTTTGCCTCGTTTATATCTCAGACAATAACAATGCAAATGAGTGTGGATGAACACAGAGGCTGGGGATAGGGTTGAAGTCAGAGTGGTAAAGGAGGTAGAGAGAAAGGGTGATATGAAGGGAAGTCCCCTTCCTGCCTCTGGGCTCAGCACTTTTTTTTTTTTTTTTTTTTTCTCTCTGAAGTATCAGTTTGCATCAAGCCTGGCTTAGTGGGCACTGTTTGTGAACTTAACCTTCTGTAGACCCTGTAAGGGGTTACAAAGAAAATTTTACAAATTTGTGAAGCAATCTATTATTATACATGGAAAACAATTAGAAAATAACATAGGGCATTTCATTACCAAAGGTCATTTATAATCAAATGATTCAGAATTCTTGCTTTGGAGAGCCATGGTGAAGAGATACAGAGGCCAGAATTTATAATGATGGTTTTTCTGTAGATCCTGGAGTCTAAACTTACTTTGGAAAGGAAACAATTTTGACAGATGGAGTACAGGCATCAACATATTAGGAGTTTGGAGAAATCTGAACTTTTCCTTTTTACAAAAGGAAACTTAAAGTATCTTAACAACGTCATTTTCAAAGGTTCTTTTCAACGGTCATTTTATTTTAGGCTTACTCAATTCTACTTTCCTTCCCAGTTATTTAAAAACCTTAATTACCTAACGTAAATGATGAGTTAATGGGTGCAGCACACCAACATGGCACATGTATACATATGTAACAAACCTGCACGTTGTGCACATATACCCTAGAACTTAAAAGTATAATAAAAAAAAACCTTAAGGGTAAATTTACTTTGACTTCATGCTCAGTTGTCTCTCTATGTGGAGTCCAGGTTACTTCTCTTGCAATGGAATCTTGAAATAAGAAAGAGTAAAAATAAAATCTCAAAAATAAAATTATCCTCTTCCCCTTTTCCTTCCCTTCATAAGAACTGTGTAGCCAATAGGCTGAATAAGATAGGCACCTAAATGTGGTGGTGAAAGGAGAATATCTTGACCCAAGAAGTTGCAGTTAATGAGTGGTGAGTCTGGCATCCACACAGGAGCCACAGCCAAAGAAAGGTGAGGAGGGTGTCCATGAAGAAGGCCAGCGTGGTGTGGGCACTTGGGCATGAATAGTGTTAGTAAGGCCTTTACAACAATGATGGCCCAAAGTGGCCCAGCAGAGAAGGGTCCCATCAAGAGTGTGTGAACTGGACATCCTTAGAGAGAGCTGGAAGGAAGGTCATGATGTGTGAGAGCCCAAAAAAGATGCGGAGCACATCAACACTGAGGGTAGTGTAGTATGGGATGTGGGAGCCCAGGTGATAGACGAAGAAGGGGTCTGCATGGGAGGGCAGCCTGGTGTGGGTGTCAGAGTCTAAATAGGTTGATGAGGGCATCCATATAGGTGCACGGGGTGTCTGCTCCCAAGTGGAATGAAGGAGGGAACCCAAGTGTTGAATGTTGTAACCTGAACAAGGAAGTATTGGAGTCTATGAGGCCACAGAGGGTTCCAGCTTGAGGATGCAATCAAGCACAGAATATTTGAGCTCAGGTGGTGGTAGTCAGGAATCTGTTTAGGGATTGATGTGGTGGAAACAGGAGACTGGTTATAAACAGAGAAGTTGATAAAATAAGAAAAACATTCAGGATAATAGAAGCCTGAACCATATGATGTTGAACTGCAACTGGAGGTATTGGCATGAAAATATAGATTTTAATATATATGTAGATAAAGAAATAAATATGATGAAAGTGTGTATGTGTACAGACACAAATATATATATAGATACATAGATTTATCTCTGTCTATATCTACATTTCTCATTAGTTCTGTCTACTGAGAGGGTCTGGGAGCAGGGACACCTCAAGAACAATGAGCACATCTAGCTTCTTCCAGAATATGATTTCTAGATATCATTCTCAGGCCAGGCTTGGTGGCTCACTCCTATAATCCCAGCACTTTGGGAGTCTGAGGCAGGCGGATTGCTTGATCCCATGATTTTGAGACCAGCCTGGGCAACATGGCAAAACCCTGTCTCTACCAAAAGATAAAAATAAAAATTAGCCAGGCATGGTGATGCACATTTGTAGTCCCAGCTACTTAGGAGGCTGAAGTGGGAGGATCGCTTGAGCCCAGGAGGCAGAGGTTGCAGTGAGACAAGATTGCATTACTACTCTGCAGCCTGGGCAACAGAGTGACACCTGTCTCAAAACGAAGGGAGGTGAGGGGAGGGAAGGGGAGGGGAGTGGGGACGGGAAGGAGGGAAGAAGGGAGGGAGGAAAAGAAAGAAAGAGAAAGAAAGATCATTATCTACTAGAAGGGACCAGGATTCCTGGAGCAATGGCTGATTCCACAGCTGGAGTAGAAAATGTACAAAAGAAGCTACAAATATCTTGCTATGCCAGAAAGAAGGTGCTCAAAGAATAATAGAATTGCATCAAAAGGACACAGAAGCCAGATTAAAGGGCTCTCACTGGCCAAATTGTAGACAATTTGAACATCTAAAATAAACATTGGTAGTAATGCATTTAATCTATGGAATAAAATAGAAATCTATGAGCTTATGTTAATATGAAGAAATAAAGAAAGTTTTATGAAGAATAGAATATTTACATAGCCTGAAAGCATTGTCCCACAACATACATATGAATTACAAAGGGAAACGGAGTAGCTTTATCCTGGCAAGCCTGGATAATATCACCTTAATCAAAAGACCAAATTAACATAATCAGTAATATGACAAACCAAAATTGTATGTCATCTGATAGGAAGAAATAAGAACACAGCATCACTTCAGTGCTATATTTGCCAAAGAATAACCTGAATTTCATCATGATTCAATGATCAGATTCATGAATCTAATCTAATCAAACATCATATGAAATCAAATTGAAAGACACTCTACAAAATAACAAACCTGCAATCATCAGAAGTGTCAAGGTCATGAAAGTTAAGAAGAGAAGACTAAGATGAAGGCAATCTAAAGAGACACAACTAAACGCAACATGTAATCCTGAACTGGATCCTTCTCCTCTAAAAGACATCAGTGGGACAATTGCTGAAACTTCAGTGAGGGTTAGAATAGAATGACAGAAATATCCCAGTGTTGGGCCGGGCGCAGTGGCTCACACCTGTAATTCTAGCACTTTGGGAGGCCAAGGAGGGTGGATCACCTGAAGTCAGGAGTTCGAGACCAACCTGGCCAACATGGTGAAACTCTGTCTCTACTAAAAATACAGAAATTAGCCAGGTGTGGTGGCAGGCGCCTGTAATCACAGCTACTCAGGAGGCTGAGGCAGGAGAATCACTTGAACCTGGGGGCAGAGGTTGCAGTGAGCCAAGATTGTGTCACTTCACTCCAGCCTGGGCAACAGAGTGAAACTCTGTCTCAAAAAAAATCCCAGTGTTAATTTCTTGATTTTGATGGTTGTTTTGTGGCTATATAGGATAATTTCCTTATTTGTTATGAATACATACTAAAGTTTTCAGATGTAACGGGGCATCCTGTCAACAACTTTCCTGTAAGTTTGAGATAGTTTGACAAAGGTCTTAAGTGGAGTTGACAAAGGTCTTAAGTGACAAAGGTCTTAAGTTGACAAAGGTCTTAAGTTGACAAAGGTCTTAAGTCACTCCTGGGTGACTCAGTAGGGAAGGACATAGGGCTTTTGTGCAGAATGAGGTATGGCTATTTGTCCTCACTCTTTATTCTCCCAGCATACTCTACAACACCCAGAGGCTGAGATAATGATGTGTCTATGTGATTTCATAGCAGAGATGTCCTGGTGTGTGTGCAGGACAGCACTTTCTACTTCTGAGTCCTCAGGTAAAGTGAGCTTCCTCTGATCTTTTCAATATTAATGATTTTTTTTTAAAGCCCTTCCTTCTCAAACCCATTCCCATGCAGGTTACTCTCTAGTTGTAAGATGGGAGCAGGAATTGGGGAATAACCCTGGGTTTGGAAAGTTAAGACCTAGTTTGACCTTGGTCTCTTTGAGAATCCTTACCTCTCTGGTTGCCATGAACATCAGTTGAGATATGTGTGAAAACTCTTTGATGTGTGTTATGTAAATGCTAGTAAATAATGGCTACGTCCCATCATCAGGGCTCACAGGAGGCAAAATTAAGGCATAGGTGAAGTTGTTTTCAGTTTTCTTTCTCTGTTGTCCTTTTCACCACTGCAGCAACTATTACTTTGGTGTTCTGATGGTAACTTTGTATTCCCCTCATTGCTTCTACATTTATTATCTGAAAACAATTCGTAAGGAAGATTTGTTCATTTTCCCTCATTTATTTATTCAATCATATATATCAGGATCTAAAAATTCAGAATATATAAAATCAGTGTACATATATATTATTGACTCATAGGTATTTATTAATTTGAACTTTTCATCTAAGAATAATTTTAGATTTACAGGAAAGTTGCAGAGCTCCCATATATCTCTCATCTAGTTTCAGTTTCCTCCACGCCATCATCTTACATTACAATAGTGCATTTGCCAAAACTGAGAAACTGACATTGATACATCACTATTCACTAAACTCCAGATTCTATGTGGATTCCCTCAGTTTCTCTATCCATGTATTTTGCTGTTCCAGGAGCCAACCCAGCATACCCTACTGCATTTTGTTTTTATACCTCCTCAGTCTCCTCTGGTCTGAGATAGCATGTTTTTCCTTTATTGCCTTGAGGAAAATATCTCATTCATAATACAATCAGATTCATTTGATACAGTCTGCATGCCATCCTGGGATCCCATTAATATCTTGGGTGATTTTTATATTTGCATACAGTGAAGTTTATTCTCTGTAATGTATACATCTATAGGTTTTAGCAAAAGCATAGTGATGTATTCACCACCATGGTACCATACAGATTAGTTTTGTCACTCCAAAAAATCCCTTGTGCAGCCCATTTGCAGTCAACTCTTCCCACTTCCTCAAATCCCTGGTATCAGATGATCTGGTTTTTTGTGTGTCTATAATTTTGTCTTTTCAAGAATGTCACACATAGAATCATACACATAACCTTTGGGATCTGGCTTCTTTCACTCAGAAAAATACATTTAAGATTTGTTTGTGTTATTTCATGAATCAATAGTTTATTTTTATTACTGAATAACTTTCCATTCTATGGATATGCCAGTTTGTTTATCCATTCACCTGATGAAGAGCATCTTGGTTATTTCCAATTTTGGGTGATTATGAATAAAGTACAAAATATAAACATTTTATATATGGGATTTTGTGAATATATGTTTTCAATTCTCTTAAGCAAATAACTAAGATTGGGATTCCTAGATCAAATGGCAAGTGTGTGTTTAACTTTAAAAGAAACTGTCCAAGTCTACCAAAGGACTACACCATTTTGCATTCCCGCCAGTCAGTGAATGAGAGTTCCTGTTACTCTACATCTTTGCCAGCCTTTGGTATTGTCTGTTTTTTTTTCCAAGACATTTTAATAGTTATTTGGTAGTATATCATTATGGTTTTAATTTGCAATTCTCTACTAACTAATGATATCATGCATTTTTATGTTTATGTGCCATCCACATATTTTCTTTGGTGAAGTATATGTTCAGATCTTTTGACCATTTTAAAAATTAGGATATTTGTTCCCTTTTGTTGAATTTTAAAAGTTGTTTTGTATATTCCAGAGATAAATTATTTATCAGATATTTAATTGGAAAATATTTTCTCCCAGTCTGTGGGTGGTCTTTTCATTTCCCTACCCGTATTTTTCACAAAGCAAAACTTTTAATTTAAATAGAGTTTAATTTACTTTTTCTTTTATTGATTATGCTTTTGGTTTCATATATAAAAGTTACTGCCAAATAAAAATTCATGTAGATTTTCTCTTATATATTTTCTTTGAGAATTTTATAGTTTTAACTCCTCCCTTCAGATCTATGATCCATTTAGAGTTAATTACTATGTATGGTGTAAGGTAAATGTCAAAGCTCACTTATTACATCAGGATAACCAACGGTTCTGGGACTACTTGTTTAAAAAGTGTATTATTTTCTTATTAAGTTGCCTTGGCATCTTTTGCTGAAAATCAATTGATTATATATAAAAGCAGGTATATTTCTGAATTATCTTGTTTATTCCATTATCTATAGGTCTCTCCTCAGATCAATACTCTATTGTCTTTATTACTGTAGCTTTATGGTCATAGCTTTATAGCTATATCATTTTTAAAATCAGGTAATATGAGCCTTCCAACTTTGTTCTTTTTTTTAAAAATTGTTGGCTATTCTCAATCTTTTGCATTTATATGTAAATTTTAGAATCAGCTTGTCAGTTTCTACAAAAAAGTTCACTAAGATTTTGACTGAGATAACACAGAATCAATATATCAATTTTTGTATAATTGATATCTTTTAAATATTGAATCTTCTGATCCATAAACATAGTATATCTGCTTATTTAGGTCTCTTTAATTTCTCTAAGACTAAGGTGCTTGTTGAAGATGAAATAGTACTATCTGACAATTAAGGTCCACACAGAAAGGCACAGTATTTAGAGCAATCCAAAGCAGTGTAGTGTGGTGACAAATACCTTTATATACTTTAAAATCCACTCAGCTAAGTGCAATTTAGTAATTAATATCATGATGACTCAATGTCATTAAGAGAGTATTAAATGCTATCCAATGTATTGTTTTCATTTTTTTAATGTAACTTTTGAGCACAGTGTACTGTGCCACATAATTTATTTATAATTTTCTGAATTCCACAAAACATTCCTATGAGATAAAAATGGTTACTATCTCCATTTAACACATGATAAACTGAAGACTAGGGCATTTCGAGTTGTTCATTTAGTCTTCATTGGCCCACTAGCAAATGGTGCCTCAAAGCCAACATGTTCAAATGACTCTCCCCTCTCCCCACCAGGACCTCTACATTTGCCCCCATATCACTCCAGCCATGAGTAGGACAGCGCATGGAGCAGCCCCACCTCCTCCCACTCATCACCCAGCAGCTTGTAAAGCCTGTATCCAGGGCTACACAGTTTCTATATTCTGTCCAAATTTCAAATATCACCATCAAAAATAACTACCATATCTTTATTATTATACCCCTGGCTATACCACATTTTTAAATGTATTTAATTGACAAAAAATGTATATACTTATTGTGTACAACATGATGTTTTAAAATATATATACATTGTGGAATCCAGTGTATTGTTTAATGAGGCAAAACAATGTATGCTTTTAAAGAAATCTTTTCATGAATATTTAGAAAAATAAAAGAAACATACTATGGAGCTTAAAAGAGAAATCTTCAGTTAAACGGAAATTCACTAAAAGAAACAGTTTATTTCCAATGATGATGAAAGATTGAAGTACCTCTACAAAAGACATTCTTTTTAGTTTTAAAAGTAAAATAAGCATGCCAGATTTCTCATTCTGCCTGGGGAACTCCCTGAGACAGATAGTAGGAGTTTTTCTTTCATTATACTCAAGATGTTTTTTGATCTTGTTTGTGATTTCAGAAAGTGGCTCACAATGTGTCAGGGCCTCTAAGAACTCCCCACAAGAAATGCAACCTGTTTTCTCTCACTGAAAAAAAAAAAAAAAAAAAAAAAGGGAAACCCTGGTTTTCTTGTAGATGTACTTTGGTTTCACAGAGAAGAGATGAAAGTTGTCAGCTTTATTTTTCTTTTCCTCATAACACTAGGTAAATCTCCTTTGACTTTGAAGCTTTGGTACTTAGAGACTGAATCAACATAGACAACAGAACAGTAAAGGAACTTCGGTCATTTTGGGCAATCATTTTATGCATCACACTTTTCTATGATTCTATGCGAAATGCCCCAAAGTTAGAATATTAGAGTCTAGTTATACATGTGAGCTATTCTACTCAGTCAAGGCTGAACCAATTATACAAGGCCTCAAAAGTTCACTCATATTATGTGCTATAGACTCAGCCTTAGTAGATTATATGGTAAGAAACAGTGAAAACTATTTTCTGATTAAACATTTCTATTATTATAAAAATTATTTAATTCTGTTCTGGAAGACTGTGTTGGTATATACTATTATCACTGAGAAGGTTAAATGTGGGAGGAAGGAATAAAATAAAAACTATGCCTATGGAGGATATAAACTACCATTTAGCTTTCATACATCTTCCATTATTATTATTATAAAACATTCTCCGGAATCCCGGAAGACACTGATTTTTTTTTTAACCAGTATTCTATTCCCTAGTAGTAGAAAAATAACATTTCACTATAAGACTTCTCTTTTTCCTTTTTTTGCCATGATGATTTTGACCTATGCATATTTCTCATTTTATTTTGCTCAGAAAAAATATGAAAAATGTAATTTAACATTTCATGTTCACATCAACAAAATGTCACATTTTTCAAAGTAAATTACAACTCAATTCAATATTTATATCATTCATATGTGATATTTAATATTGTATGGGAGCAACTCTTGGTCTTATTTGGCCTTTTAAAGACTTTCAGTTGGCCCATATTACTTATCATAGAAACCATATAAACAGGGCATATGTACTACACACATTGCAACTCAGCCATCCACACCTACCTCACACTCTAAAATCCCCTGAGATCTACGGGGTTCTTTGCCTCATTTGAATTCTCTTCCATGTTCTGAGACTCATCACTCATCTCTGCTCTTACATTGCTGATGTTATTTTAGACCTTTTATCCTTTTAGACACAATATCAAAATCTACCAGTTAGAATGATGCATTGTAACTTTGGATAAGATGCTCTTACTTACATCACTCCACCCAGCTCCATCTGGGCTTCTTGAATGTAGATCCTCACCAAGATTTGCCTAACTGGAAAAGAAGCTGAATATTAGTACTAGGAAGGTTAAGATTAAAAGTAATTTAGAGTTCTCATTGTTCAATTCCCACCTATGAGCCTAATGCTAAATGACGAGTTAATGGGTGCAGCAAAACATCATGGCACATGGATACATATGTAACAAACCTGTACATTGTGCACATGTACCCTAAAACCTAAAGTATAATAATAAAAAAATAAATAAAAAATAAATAAATAAATAAAAGTAATTTAGAAAGAAGACAAGGAGGGCAGTTATGGTACTGTTGCAATAACTATGTGAGAGATAAATGAAAAGAAGGAATATATGAAGGTGAGTAAACAGAGTAGAATAAGCAGGATTTTGAGGGCCTTAGGAGAAAAGGAATGACATCTGTGTTCCTTGCTGGCATTATTTAAGTTGTCCCATTCACTGAGATAGAGGAAACAGAGCAAGCAGATTTGGGGGGAGAAGACACTGAGACCAGGTGTGGATCTGTGGAGTCGGCAATGCCTGTCAGACATTTTGATGAGGATATCCATTGGCAGCAAGACATCTAGGTCTGGAATTCAGGAGAATCTGCCCTGGAGATACTAATTTGGAAGCAGCAAAAGAGATGGGAAGGAATGATATCACCTGGAGAGAGTATGCAGAGTGAGGGGGTGCTGAAAAATGAAGTCTTATGGAACAACAATAAAAAACAAATAAGTAAAAAAATATGAAACCCAGTGAAAGAGATCAAGTTAGAGTGGCCAGAGGGATAGCAGCAAGATCCAGAGAGGGTCCCACAGCTCTCCTCTTGTCAATTAGGTTTAGCATTTTGAAGAATTTTGGTGACCTTAGAGAAAGCAGTTTCAGTGAAGAGATAGGAAAATTAAACTATGTTTATTGAGAAATAATGGAACTAAGGAAGTGTTTGTAGAAAACACAGATAACTTTTTTTTATTAGGCAGATATTATTTATTTTCCATTTATGACTGACACATAATAATTGCACATATTTATGGGGTACAATGTGATGTTATGATACAGGTATAAATTGATCAAACAGTAATTAGCATATCTGTCACCTTAAACATTTGTCATTTCTTTGTGATGAGAGCACTCAAAAACTTCTAGCTTTTTTGAAATATATATTATCATTAATTCTAGTCATTTTAATATGCAATAGAGTGCCATAACTTATTTCTCCTATTTAACTGTGGCTTTGTACTCATTGAGCAATCGCTCATCATCTCCCCATCTTTCCTACCGTCTCTATCTTCTGGTAACCACTATTCTACTTTCTACTTCTATGAGAACAATCTTTTACATCCCACATGTGAGTGAGATGATCTAGTATTTGTCTTTCTGTGCCTGGCTTATTTCACTTAACATAATGCCCTCCAGTTTCACCCATGCTATTGCAAATGACGGGATTTCATTCATTTTCATGGCCAAACAGTATTGCATTATATATATGTACCACATTTTCTTTATCCATTCATCCATGAAGGGACATTTAGGTTAATTCCATATCTTGATTATTATTGATTATTATTAGTTGTGCTGCAATAAACACAAGTCTGTTTTTAAATGTCTGTTTTTAAAACAAGCATCACCCTTACTGAAGTTTCCCTAGACCTCACCCAGATTTTCCCACACACAGGACTCCAAAAGACCCTTCCTCATCTCTTAATTCTGCTTTGGGGAGGTCTTTAAGGAGAGAAGCTTGTTCTATTTAGAATGTGAGGGTCAAACATGGCACTAAGGTGCTTTACATTAATACATAGCCACAGATAAAGTAAATGCCAAAAACTTACAGAGCAGAATCTTGGGCGAAATGCTTTAACTAGCTTATATTCAATTAACTTTGCAGGTACACAAAATTTAGTACCTAAGAGAAATACAAGTTTGACTTTTCAGCTTTTCTTTTTTTTATTTTTTATTTTTTTATTTTATTATTATTATACTTTAAGTTTTAGGGTACATGTGCACAATGTGCAGGTTTGTTACATATGTATACATGTGCCATGTTGGTGTGCTCAGATAACTTTCTTAAAGAAGCTTGATCATTAATAAAAGGAATGAGATGATGCTATAGGTTAGGGAACTTTGGTGATTGTTGGTTTTTTGTTTTTTGTTTTTTATAAATGAGAAAGGCTTGAATATGGTTCTAAACTTCAGGGGAGGCCGGGCGCGGTGGCTCACACCTATAATCCCAGCACTTTGGGAGCTCGAGGCTGGTGGATCACTTGAGGTCAGGAGTTTGAGACCAGGCTGTCCAACATGTTGAAACTCTATCTCTACTAAAAATACAAAAATGGGCTGGGCATGGTGGCAGGAGCCTGTAGTCCCAGCTACTCAGGAGGCTGAGGCAAGGGAATTGCTTGAACCCAGGAGGCAGAGGTTGCAGTGAGCCAGGATGGCACCAGTGCATTCCAGCCTGGGCAACATAGCGAGACTCCACCTAAAACAAACAAACAGACAAACAAACAAATCTTAATGGTAAGGACTGAAAAGAAAGAATTGCTGAACCAAGACCCCACAGGAGGCAGGAGAAGATGGTATATAGATGGAAACATTATATGCCATGAGGTGGAATTGAGTCAAAGATGACTTCAGGTAAAAATAGGTTTGTAGATGTGAGGTGAGAAACTGAGGAAATTGATATCTACTTACTCCATTGTTACCTTTGATGTAGAAGACATGCTCAGCTGTGAAGAGTGAGAGTAAAAGTTTTAAATGTGGTGAAGGATTGGCATAGCCACTGAGGAAATTGCAGGCAGAGCCCAGGTGAGGATGGAGACCATTAGCTGTGTCAACCTATCACTCCTGATGTTTACTCCAAGAAGATGAAATTTAAGAGTAGAAAAAGTGGATGCCATGGAAAGAAATTAAGATTTTATCATGTAGGACTCACCCAAGTTGAAATTTAATAAAGAAGGCATAGGGAAAGAATGGGAATTAAGTGGTTTGAAAGTAAAAATTGAAGTAATGTACCATAAGATCTAGTCCAGAAAGCAAAGGGAGTGAGGCTCGGAGAGGATAATGCAGTAGTCAAAAAAGGAGGAGCTGAAATTTCTGACGTCTTTTTGGATGAAAGAATAAATAACATTGAGGTAAAGAATTGGGAGGACAGTCTCGGTGTTAATTGAGATAGTCAGGGTGTTAATCAGGGCTGGGGTTATAGGTTTTAAGATTTCATAGGTTTAATAACTTCAAATGATGATAAAGTTTAGTGTGTGACCTTGGGTGTCATTTGCTAAAGCCTATTGTGGATTAAGATTGTTGAGTAGATAATGTCCAGGAACTCTGAGGCTAGGGCATTGAGTGCATCATCCCCTAAACATTGAAGTCACTCAAGATAATTATGACTTGGGAGTTGAGACAAAACTTTTGAATGTGGGTAAATGATGGCAAAAATGTTAGATGATATAGCCCAGGAGAAGTAAAGGATGGTGTAGCAAAATGGCATGAATTTAGAATGAGGAAAGTATTTAAGCAGGGGTAGAAGAGTAAAGCTCTCCAACAGTAATTCTCAAATGTTGGTATGTGTAAGAATCACCTAAAAGGCTTGTTAAAAACACACATCGCTGGACCCTATCCCCAGAGTTTTTGATTCAATAGGTCTGGTGTTGGGTCAAGAAATTTGCATTTCTAACAAGTTTCCAGGTTTGGAGACCACACCTTCAGAACCACTATTCTGGAAGCATCTACAATGAGAATTTAGCAGAGATGACCTTGCCACATATGAAAGAATAAACAGCCTCCATAAGATAGGGCCCAGGTCAGAGAGTAAGGGTTTCAGAAGAGAGTTGCAATTCTAGTTCCTATTAAAGAAACAAGTGGAGAAATCATTCATCAATGTAAATAAGGATGGAAGAACTCTATTCACATGGTTTGGAGGTTCCTAAGGATGTCGTAAAATAGGTTAGAGAAAGGTCAGCAATGGTTGGGTATATGATGCTCTAGGGAGGAAGTACAGACTGTGGAGAATAAAGAAGAACCTACAGTGCTCCAATTTAAGAGAGCAGCTGAGGAAGACTAGGTTATAAAGTCCTGTGTTAACAAAGGCTAAGATGCCAAGGTTGTCAGGTGAACCTGGAGCTGGCTCAGCCACCAGTAGACATTGCTGCTCTTGAAACAGCAAATAGGACTTAAGTCTTTATCCCATAGTGAAACCAAGGGTGCTCTAAGATATGGGGAGTGTACCTAAGTTCTCTGCCTATTCAGCTGGTCAGCTCACAATTCCTTTATGTGAACAACAGGAAAGTGAAAGATGGGAACTCCTGGGGTATTTTCTCTTGATTCAACAATGTTCAAAGGTGTGGCCTTTGGTGACATAGTCCTATGTGTAATATCAAGATTTGGATTGATGTCTAGAGATGACCAGCTTGTTTGGAGAGTACCCAGAATTTAGATGTTAACTAACCTATGCAAAAATGTAAATCCTTTTAAAATGTGCGGAATTGTTAAATGCTAACCCTGTTTTCAGTGATATATGTGAATTACGTTAATAGAAAATGTCAAACTTTGTCACTTACAACATTAAAATTATATTTTAATTATAAAAATTCTTTTTAATAGCTACTTCAAATTTTAGTGAGCTCTACAGAGGCTGACATATTTAAAATATCTTTTACACTGGGTTATTTTTCTTCAGACTGCTTGAAAGTTATTTTTGAATAAAAGATTATTTTTCTCATAAATCTACATGAATTCATGTTGTAGTAGTGAGATTACCTGGCTTGGATATTTAGTAGTTGATATTAGAACTGGAGAAAATTGTATTGACAGCTGATTTAATAGAGATTTTTCTCTGCTCTTTCTGTTCTTCTATTTTGTTGTATCTCTTTATAGATAAACATTCTATAATATGAAAAAAGAAAATATTTTTTCTATATATTTTTCATGCAGCTTTAGAGTTTCCTTTTAGTGCTGTCATTTCATTTGAAAAGAATCATAATTTTTCTATTTTTCCCATTACTATTTGTGGTGGAGCTGGGTTTTATTTATCCAGATAATAAAACAACATTAGTTTTCCAGGCCTTGGAATAAACCTCTGTGGTTCATGTTTTCAATCTCTGTGTTTAAGTCTCTGGCCTTGAGGTACTGCTGTTGGAGTCATCCTTCATTTTTCATCAAATAGCATATGCTTTCAGCTGAGTCATTTTCCTTAGCCTGTTTCCTGCTTGTAGAATTTTGGAAGTCCAACAGTCTTTTCCAACAGTCCAATAGTCCTCTATCTGTTCATTTAAGTCAAAGCTGGCAGTGTTTCTGCAGGTATACAACTCTGGAAACTTGTGGATCTCCTGTGTATGTCATGGAAATTTACTCCATTAGAAAAGAGACACATACACTCCCACTCCACTGGGCATCTTTAGGTAATCTCAGCTCTATTTTTGGCATCTGCTAAGACGTCTGAGGGGAATCTAGCAGTTACATATCTAATCGTTTCAACAGTTACATATCTAATCGCTTCAAAGAGTCCCCTATATAACTTCTGACATTTTATTCCTTTCAAGGTAGTAGCAAAAGATTGTTCAGCCACAATCCTTAGCTTTCTTACCAGAGCATGCTTTCTTGACAGTGAATTCTATTTTAGCATTTTATTTTTTTTGCAATTTGGATAGTGTATTAGTCAGAGTTCTCCAGAAAGACAGAACCAATAGGATGGATGGATAAATAGATGGGTAGACAGATGGATGGATGATATATTAGATAGATAGATAGATAGATAGATAGATAGATAGATAGATAGATAGATAGATGATAGACAGACAGACAGATAGACAGATTTATTAGGGGAATTTGCTCATGTGGTCACAGAAACTGAGAAGTCCCAAAACAGGGACTTTCCAACGGCAGGAAAATAAGAGTGTCTCAGATCCAGGGAAGCTGGAAGAGAGAGGGAGGGAAGATACCTATGTACCTGTGTTTAGGGTAGTTCTTCCCCACTCAGTCTACTGATTTACATGTCAATCTCCTCTTAAAACACCCTCACAGACACACCCAGGAATAATTATTTAAAAGTTCTCTAGATATTCCTTAATCCAGTCAAGCCGAGACATAAAATTAATTATCACGGATAGACTAAGAATTTGCCAAATCATCTTGTCCTGTTTCCTTTTCGCTTAACAGTTCTTCCCTTAATCTATCTCTGCCTTCTCACATTTTAATATAAGAAGCAAGAAGAAACTGGGCCACACCTTCAACGCTTTGCTTGGAAATCAAATTTCCAAACAAATTTCCAAATTCATTACATACAAATCCTGCTTTCCACATAACTGCAAGAAGCTTTTAAACTAAGCTTCCTGTCATTATATAACAAAGATCCTCTTTTCTCCAGCTCTCAATAACATGTTCCTTTCTATCTGAGCCCTCACTGTCAACACCTATAACATCTATAATTCTATAAAAAGTCTATTTATGATTATTTTTATATTCTCCAAGACAATATATTTTTTCTACCATGCTCTTCACTTCTTTCTGAGTCCTAATTAGCAGTGTTATTAGCATGCATATTTTTACTAGCAACCAGCTCAAGGCAATCTAGGATTTTTCTGTCGTGTTCCATGAAATTATTCCAGTCTCTATCATTGCCCAATACATAAGCCACTTCCACATTTTTAGGCATTTGTTACACACTGCTTCCTAACCAAAATTTGTGTTAGTTTTCTACTGCTGCTGTAACAAATTACCACAAACTTAGTGCTTAACGCAAATTTATTCTCTTACTATTCTGTGTCAGAATTGCACTTGTCTGTAATCAAGGTGTCAATAGGGCTGCTTTCTTTCTGGAGGCACCAGGGAAGAATCTGTTTCCTTGCTTTTTCTAGCTTCTAGAGGTTGCTTGCATTCCTTGGCTCATGGCTCTTTCCTCCCTCTTCAAAGCCAGGGCAGAGTATATTCAAATTTCTCTCTCAGGATTCTTGATGCCTTCTTATAAGGATTCTTGTGATTATATTGCATCTACTCAGATAATCCATGATAATCCCCCCATCTCAAGTTCCTTAACTTAATCATACTTGCAGATTCCCTTTTGCCACATAGGGAAACATATTCACAGGTTTGGGAGGTCATTATTCTTTCTACCACAAGGTGAGCACTTAGATTATTGATTTGAGATCTTTTCTCTTTTATAATATATTCACTTGGTGCTCTCTAAAGTTTCCTCAGCACTGCTTTAGTTGTGTCCCACAAATTTTGATCAGTTGTATTTTAATTTTCATTGAGTCCAATGTTTTTTCCTCTTGAAACTTCCTCTTTGACCCATGGATTATTTATAAATATGTTGTTTACTTTTCAAGTGTTTGAAGACTTTTTATTATCTTTTTAAATTTTTATTTATTTATTTTTTTGGGATGGAGTCTCACTCTGTCGCCCAGGCTCGAGTGCGGTGGCCTGATCCCTGCTCACTGCAAGCTCCGCCTCCTGGGTTCACGCCACTCTCCTGCCTCAGCCTCCAAGTAGTTGGGTAATTTGTTACTACAGGCGCCTGCCACCACGCCCGGCTAATTTTTTGTATTTTTAGTAGAGACGGGGTTTCACTGCGTTAGCCAGGATGGTCTCGATCTCCTGACCTCGTGATCCACCTGCCTTGGCCTCCCAAACTACTGGGATTACAGGTGTAAGCCACCGCGCCCAGCCTTGTCTTTTTTATTATTTCTAATTTGATTGCATTGTGATCAGAGGACACACTGTATAATTTCAATTCCTTTAAATTTGTTTTTTTTTTTTAAATTTTAGGATCAAGATATAGTCAGTCTTGGTGTGTGTTTCTTTGGAATTTGCAAAGAATTCTGCTTCTGTTGGATGAATTGTTCTATAAATGTCAATTATATTTTGTTAGATGCTGTTGTTTAATTCTATATTCTTGCTGTTTTTCTGTCTAGTTTTCAGTTTTGACAGATTTGTGTTGAAGTTTACAACTATAATTGTGGATTTGTCCAGTTATCTTTTCAGTTTTTGCTTCAAATATTTTACTTCTCTGTTGCTTGGTGCATTTACATTTAATGTTGCTCTGTCTTCTTCATGGAGTCATCCCTTAATTATATAATCTCTCTCTCTGTTTTGCAATTTTCTTTGCTCTTAAATCTAAATTATTTTATAGTAATATAGCCACTTGTTTCTTTTGATTAATGTTTGTAACATACCTTTTCTACCATTTTAATTTTCAACCTGCCTATATCATTATATTTTAAGTGAGTTTCTTGTAGACAACATATAGTTGTCATAATTTTTAATATACTGTGCAATCTCTGACTTTCAATTGGTATAGTTAGACTACATTTAAGGTAATTATTGAGATATTAAGACTTAAATCTACCACTTAATTTTTGTTTTCTGTTTTGCATTTCTGTTATTTCTTTGTTTTCTTTTTCTTGTCTTCTTCTGGTATGCTTGAGAAGTTTTTACATTTCCTCTTTGATTAGCTTTAGAGTTTTTAATTATATCTTTTATATAGTTTTTTTTAGTGGTTTCTTTAGGTATTATGTTTACATACATAACTTATCACAGTCCACTGTCATAGTCATTTTACCAGTTGAAATAAAGTGCCCCTTTATCCTACCCTGTTAATAATGTAATTTCCTTAAATATTTCTTCTACATATGAAACCAATTATAAAATATAATTTTTCCTTCAACTATCAAACATAATAGAAAAAACTCAAGGAGAATTAAAACCTAATGTATTTACCCATATTTTTGTTTACTGTGTTCTTTCTTCCTTCTTGATGTTCTGAGATTCCTTCTTGTACCGTTTCTTTGTCTATAAAGGGGCAGGTAATAAACATTTTAGTCTCAGTAGGCTGTGGGTATCTTTTGTAACTACTCGATCCAACAGTTGTAGCGTGAAAACAGCCTGAAGCAATATTAAACAAATCGGGTTTTGCTGTGTTCCAATAAAAATTTGCAAAACAGGCAGCAGACCAGACTGACCCCTGTCTAAACAAGAGCATTTTCCATAATTACTTCACCTTTTTTTTTTTTTTAATGCTGATGCAACCTCAGATTCAAACAATGTGGAATTTAGCTTAAACATACAAACTGGAAACCTAATCTGTGACTGTATTTCCTAATGTAATGTGCAATTACTGATTCCTTTGGCATGAGTTCTATAACCACATAATCATCTTTTATAAGCAGTTTCTTTATTGTAGAACTGGGAGCCTTATCTCTGACAGCAAACTTGTGTTTTCTTTTTTTTTTTTTTTTTTGAGATGGAGTCTTGCTCTGTCACGCAGTCTGGAATGCAGTGGCGCGATCTCCGCTCACTGCAAGCTGTGCCTCCCAGGTTCATGCCATTCTCCTGCCTCAGCCTCCCAAGTAGCTGGGACTACAGGCACCCGCCACCACATCCAGCTAATTTTTTTGTATTTTTTAGTAGAGACGGGGTTTCACTGTGTTAGCCAGGATGATCTCGATCTCCTGACCTCATGATTCACCTGCCTCGGCCTCCCAAAGTGCTGGGATTACAGGCATGAGCCACCGCGCCTGGCCCAAACTTGTGTTTTCTTAATTTAATCTTGTCATGATACCAGATTTCCTGCCTTAAATATACTTATTAACTATTATGTTAGATTTTTTAAGTTTTAAGTGGGCTGGCATTTTTAAAAATACATTTTTCAATATTTGGTTAAAATTACACTTTTTTATATATACTCATTTTGATATTAAATTGTATAATTAGTAATTTCAAAATTAAAATTACCAAGTATCATAGAAATCGCATTGTCATCACCAATTGTTATACTTTATCAAATTGTTGCAATTGATAGAACTTTTTAAAAAAAAAATTATTATTGGGGTACAATGCCTGAAAAAGCATGACATGGTACATAGCAATAGACATATAAAGCCAGGAGTGGGGAAAATGGTGTTTTTGAAAGCTGTAAATATTTAGGCTGATTTCCCAAAGAGGAATTTAGAATTATTTAGGGGGAGAGAACTTATTTTGTCTTTAGAAATACTTTAATAAGCCTTTACTTATGTAAAATTAGACCTTCTGTTTAGTCTGAAAGAGAAAGATAGCTCAAAGGGAGAGCTATATTTCTTTGTTTAATAAACAGAATTTTGGCATTCTCTCCTGGCTGGACACTGGGGGAAAGGAGACTAAAATGAGGCCGGAGCAAAGAGCATGTGGTGGGCAGTCCTGATAGAAACGGTGGTTTGGAGCCACCTAAGGCCTAAACAAGGAAAGCAACCAGTGAGAAATTTGCTATGCTGTGGATTGTGAAGGAATGTTAAGAAAATAATATGTCTAATATTGCATTTGTCTGTTGTCTCTGCATTGTGTTATAATCCCACCATGATATTCCCAAACATACAGCACAGGTCAATTAAACACAATAGCCTTTTAGCAGTGAGGGTGATATGTTCATGCCTATCTATGGGATGAAGGGGTGAAGGGAGAGAGGAGCAGCTGGGAAAGGTAAGGTGAGAGAGGACCAGAGCCAGGGACTCGGAACAGGAATACAGAACATGTGGTATCCAGGTGGGACTGGTTCCCCTCCTACTTCCCTGACCGCTCTTTCTCAGTCTCACCTGTGCTGGCTCCTCCTCATTTCCTAAACTATAAACATTAACTCTAAACCTCTTTTCTTCAGACCTGGTTATATTCATCTCCAAGGCCAGAACTTTTCAAAATGTGGCCTTGCAACCCATTAGTGCATTGTAATGTCAATTTAGAAGGATGTGACCCGTATTTTTGATGAAAGAAATTAAATATAACTAAAAATGTCAGAGTATAATATATGTGGTAAAGGTTGGCTTTTTTCATGAAACTTTTGAATCAGAGTGTATGTGTATCTGTGTGTTGGGGGTGGCAGGATGGAAGAATGTGTTTACCATGTTGTAATGTGACATGCGTAAATTTATTCTGTGGCTTGTGGTCCATAAAGTTTAAAAAGCACAGCATTAGGTAATCTCATCCAGTGTCATGGTTTTACATACCACCTCTATGCCATGATTAATAAATACAAATTTACATCTTCAGTGGAACTTAATTGCTAAATTCAACTCACCTACCCAGCTATTTAGGTGATACTGCAATTTGGATGTCCATCAGGTATTTCAAACTAGCATGACCAAATCTGAATACCTGGGTCCCCACATGCATGCCCTACCTGCTCTTCCTGCAGTCTTTCTCATCTCAGAATATAGGAACTTTACCTTTGTGGTTCCTCAAGCCAAAAACTTTGCAGTCATCTTTAACTCTCTCTCTCTCTCTGTCCCCCTCCCTCCCTCCCTCTCCCTCTCCCTCTCCCTCTCCCTGTCACCTTCTCTCCTTCTCTCTCTCTCTCTCCCTCTTTCTCATAGCCTACATTCAGTGCACCATCAAATTCTGTAAGCTCAAACTGTTGCATGTGTTAAGAATCTTACCATTTGTCATCACCTCCACAGTCACCACTCTAGTTCAGTTGCGCTCATATTGTTCTAATAGCTTCCTTCTTCTTCCCTTGCCTATCTTCAGCCTATTTTCAATATAACAGCCAAAATGATCCTGTACAAATATAAATCAGAGCATATCTCTTCTCTAACTTAGAACCTCTTAACAGCTTCTCAAAAACTCATGCAAGTAAAATCCGAAGTCCTTACAATGGCTTCAAGGCCCTACGTGAACTTTTATACCACACGGCTCCTCTCTGACCTCATCCTCTACCACTCTCCTCATTACTCTTTTTTTCCAGCATTTGCCTCCTTGCAGTTCTTTGAACTTACCAGTCATGTGTCTACCTCAGAGCCTTGACATATACTATTCAATATTCCTGAAAATTCTTACACCAAATACATGGTGATTCCATCATTGCATCAGGCCTTTACTTAAATGTCACTTTATACAGAGGCCCTCTCTCTACTTATTATCCATTTTCTGACTTTAGTTTTCTCTGTAGCACATATAACTATGCATATAAGAAGGCTTAGATTTTTTAAGACCTGTAATTAATCATAAAAAGAGTGAACAATATGAAATGTCAGTAAAGAACAATTTCTAGGGAATCAAAGATGCTGTACACATATAGAGATTACTAAAGAAGAGAAAAATAAATACATAGATGAGGATAAAATTGAGAGAAATAAAATGCCAAAGTTTTTTCACACCCCAGTGGTGCCTGGAACTCCAGTGAGGCAGGCCCGTTCACTCCCCTGGAAATGGGGCTGAAGCCAGGGAGCCAAGTGGTCTCGCTCAGCGCGTCCCACTCCCACTGAGCCCAGCAAGCTAAGAATCACTGGCTTGAAATTCTCACTGCCAGCACAGCAGTCTGAAGTTGACCTGGGACTATCTTGCATGGTGGGGGGAGGGGCGTCTCTCATTACTGAGGCTTGAGTAGGTGGTTTTCCCCTGACAGTGCTAAGGAGGCTGGGAGGTGTGGACTGGGCAAATTCACCACAGCGCGGTAAAGCGACTGTGACCAGACTGCTTCTCTAGTTTCCTCCTCACTGGGAAGGGGCATCTCTGAAGGAAAGGGAATAGCCCCAGTCAGATGCTTACAGATAAACTCCCATCTCCCTGGGACAGAGCACTTGGAGGATGGGGCAGCTGTGGGAGCAGCTTCAGCTCATTTAATCATTCCTGCCGGCTGGCTCTGAAGAGAACAGCTGATCCTGACAAAAGGGATTCTTTCAGCACAGTACACCAGCTCTGCTAAAGGACAGACTGCCTCAAGTGGGTCCCTGACCCTGGAGCCTCCTGACTGGGAGAGACTTCTCAACGGGGGTCGACAGACACCTCATAGAGGGGAGCTCTGGCTGGCATCAGGCTGGTGCCCTCTAGGATGAAGCTTCCAGAGGAAGGAGCAAGCAGCAATATTTGCTGTTCTGCAGCCTCCACTGGTGATATCCAGGTGAAGAGGGTCTGAAACGGACCTCCAGAAAACTGCATCAGACCTGCAGAATATGGGCCTGACTGTTAGAATAAAAACTAACAAATAGAAAGCAACAACATCAACATCAACATCAACGTAAAGGACCCCCACGCAAAAAACCCATCCAAAGGTCATCAGCCTCAAAGATCAAAGGTAGATAAATCCACAAGGATGAGGAAAAACCACTGCAAAAAGGCTAAACATTCCAAAAACCAGAATGTCTCTGCTCCTCCATAACTCCTCTCCAGCAAAGGCACAAAACTGGATGGAGAATGAGAGTGACAAATTGACGGAAGTAGGCTTCAGAAAGTGGGTAATAACAAATTCCTCTGAGCTAAAGGAGTGTGTTCTAACACAACGCAAGGAAGATAAGAACTTTAATAAAATGTTACAGGAATGGCTAACTAGAATAACTAGTTTAAAGAAGAACATAAATGACCCAATGGAGCTGAAAAACACAGCACAAGAACTTTGTAAAACATACACAAGTATCAATAGCTGATTTGATCAAGCAGAAGAAAGGATATCAGAGATTGACGATCAACTTACTGAAATAAGGAGTGAAGACAAGATTAGCGAAAAAAGAATGAAGAGGAACAAAGAAAGCCTCCAAGAAATATGGGACTATGTGAAAAGACCAAACCTATGTTTGATTGGCATACCTGAAACTGATGGGGAGAATGGAACCAAGTTGGAAAACATTCTTCAGGATATTATCCAGGAGAACTTCCCCAAGCTAACAAGACAAGCCAATATTCAAATTCAGGAAATACAGAGAATACCACAAAGATACTCCTCGAGAAGAGCAACCCCAAGACACGTAATCATCAGATTCTCCAAGGTTGAAACAAAGGAAAAACTGTTAAGGGCAGCCAGAGAGAAAGGTCAGGTTACCTACAAAGGGAAGCCCATCAGACTAACAGCAGGTCTGCCTGCAGAAACCCTACAAGCCAGAAGAGAGTGGGGAACAATATTCAACATTCTTAAAAGAATTTTCAACCCAGAATTTCATATCCAGCCAAACCAAGCTTCATAAGTGAAGGAGAAATAAATCCTTTCCTGACAAGCAAATGCTGAGGGATTTTGTCACCACCAGGCCTGCCTTAAAAGGGCTCCTGAAAGAAGCACTGGATATGGAAAGGAAAAACTGGTACCAGCCACTGCAAAAACACACCAAAATATAAAGAGCAAACAACAAAGCCAAATTTTCTCTGTTTGCAGATGACCATGATTGTAGATTTAGAAAACCCCATCGTCTCAGCCCAAAAACTCCTTAAGCTGATAAGCAACTTCAGTGAAGTCTCAGGATACACAATCAATGTGCAAAAATCACAAACATTCCTATACACCAACAATAGACAAGCAGGGAGCCAAATCATGAGTGAACTCCCATTCACAGTTGCTACAAAGAGAGTAAAATACCTAGGAATACAACTTACAAGGGACATGAAGGACCTCTTCAAGGAGAACTACAAACCACTGCTTAAGGAAATAAGAGAGGACACAAACAAATGGAGAAAAACTGTCATGCTCATGGATAGGAAAAATCAATGTAGTGAAAATGGCCATACTGCCCAAAGTAATTTATAGATTCAATGCTATTCCCACTAATCTACCATTGACTTTCTTCACAGAATTAGAAAAAACTACTTTAAATTTCATATGGAACCAAAAAAGAGCCTATGTAGCCAAGACAATCCTAAGCAAAAAGAACAAAGCGGGAGGCATCACGCTACCTGACTTCAAATTATACTACAAGGCTACAGTAACCAAAACAGCAGGGTACTGGTACCAAAACAGATATATAGACCAATGGAACAGAACAGAGGCCTCAGAAATAACACCACAGATCTACAACCATCTGATCTTCAACAAACCTGACAAAAACAAGCAATGAGAAAAGGATTCCTTATTTAATAAATTGTATTGGGAAAACTGGCTAGCCATAGGCAGAAAATAGAAACTGGACCCCTTCCTTATACCTTATACAAAAATTAACTCAAGACAGATTAAAGACTTAAATGTAAAACTCCAAACCATAAAAACCTTAGAAGAAAACCTAGGTAATACCATTCAGGACATAGGCATGGGCAAAGACTTCATGACTAAAACACCAAAAGCAATGGCAACAAAAGCCAAAATTGACAAATGGGATCTAATCAAATTAAAGAGCTTCTGCACAGCAAAAGAAACTACCATCAGAGTGAACAGACAACCTACAAAATGGGAGAAAATTTTTGTAATCTATCCATCTGATAAAGGTCTACTATCCAGAATCTACAAAGAACTTAAACAATATAAGAAAGAAACAACCCCATCAAAAAGTGGGCAAAGGATATGAACAGACGCTTATCAAAAGAAGACATTTATGTGGCCAACAAAAGTATGAAAAAAACCTCATCATCACTCGTCATTAGAGAAATACAAATCAAAACCACAATTAGATACCATCTCACGCCAGTTAGAATGGTGATCATTAAAAAGTCTTGAAACAACAGATGCTGGTGAGGCTGTGGAGAAATAGGAACACTTTTACACTGTTGGTGGGAGTGCAAATTAGTTCAATCATTATGGAAGACAGCGTGGTTATTCCTCAAGGATCTAGAACCAGAAATACCACTTGACCCAGCAATCCCATTACTGGGTATATACCCAAAGGATTATAAATCATTCTGCTTTAAAGACACATGCACATGTATGTTTAC
This sequence comes from Hylobates moloch, assembly GCF_009828535.3. Lineage (NCBI taxonomy): Eukaryota > Metazoa > Chordata > Mammalia > Primates > Hylobatidae > Hylobates > Hylobates moloch. The sequence goes on from NW_026652283.1 coordinate 60,956,610, forward strand.
TGCAGCACTATTTACAATAGTAAAGACTTGGAACCAACCCAAATGCTTATCAATGATAGACTGGATAAAGAAAATGTAGCACATACACACCATGGAATACCATGCAGCCATAAAAAAGAATGAGTTCGTGTCGTTTGCAGGGACATGGATGAAGCTGGAAGCCATCATTCTCAGCAAACACAGGAACAAAAAACTAAACACCACATGTTCTCACTTATAAGTGGGAGTTGAACAATGAGAACACATGGACACAGAGAGGAACATCACACACTGGGGCCTGTCGGTGGGGTGGGAGGTTGGGGGGCAAGGGGAGGGAGAGCATTAGGAGAAACACCTAATGCATGTGGGGCTTAAAACCCAGATGCCGGGCTAATAGGTGCAGCAAACCACCATGACACATGTATACCTATGTAACAAACCTGCACATTCTGAACATGTATCCCAGAACTTAAAGTAAAATAAAAAATAAAAAAATTAATATATCTGATATAAAAGGTCAAGATTTTAAAATATTCTATCAATGAGGTAAAAGGTGAAAAAGGTGGGTATATAATTTAACCCGTTAAAGATTAAAAAAGGAATTATATAAGAAAAACACAGAAGAAAAACTGAGGGGAAAAAGAGCACAAAATTTGAAAATAAGAAATATGCATGAAGGATGAAACTGTCAGGAGTGAGGACCAAGGAAAATCCTTCGGTTTGTATTCTGCCCCGAGGGCAGGGAATTGGGTTATCTCTGATTTATCTCTTTCCTCCAATTCGTAATTCATGCAGTGGCAGGCCAGGTCTCACTAACAACTATTTCAGTACTGACTGAGTGGGTTAAGTTAAATATTAAAAGCCAGTGCCCTTATACAAAGGCTGGGATGTAAAAAAACCCCACCAAGATTTTGGCTTAGGCCTTTCCTGGGCCTTAAAGCATGACAAAATAACAAAGGAATTCTTAACGGGACCCATTTAGGATTAAACAAGTTTTATTGTGGGTCTGAAGAAACTCCCCAGGCCTCCACAAACAAGTTTACTGGGGGTCTGAAGGAACTCCTCAAACCTACATGATTTAGCAAGAGACAAAATAAGGACAATCACCCCAGCACCTGGACCCATTTAGATTAAGTAAATTTACTGAGGCTCCAGAGGAAGGTCTTCAGAACTCAGACCTTAGTTACAGATTAAAATAAGTTAATCACTTATGTCTTTAGATGAATGCATACTTACATGTAGACAAATAGCGTAGAAGGTATATAAGCTTTGGAAAACTGTAACTTTGAGTTGGTCTGGTGATAATTTCCAGGTCTTCTCTTTATAACCAGTTACAGAAATAAAAACTCTCTTCCCCCCCAGTTCATCTGCATCTTGTTATTGTGCCGCGAGAAATAGCAGCCTGACCCTCAGTTTGATCTGGGATAAAAATTTGGCACACAACCCAGGAATTAAGGGCAGTGCTGCATTCAGTGGCTGGCAGCTTGCTATGAGACAGTCTTCAGGAGGATCACAGAAGCTGCTGGGTGAGGTTTCCCCCGGGACTGTTTCCCCCGGGCTGTTTCCCCCGGGCTGTTGTGCGCAAATCTGCATGTCCTTTTCACTACTGAGGAAAAACAGAGATCAGGAGCAGATGCGCTCAAAGGGTGAGTTAACCAGATTCTATGCCAGGAGCCTACTGTTTCCTATCTGGGCTTGGTAAGCCATTTGTCTGATACCGCCAAGGGAAGCAATAAGGCTCTCTCATATACCTGCTTTGCATTTTAATTGAGATCAGGTTTTGAGTTGTTTCTGAGTCTGTTTTGCCTGAGTGCACTCCCCCTTGTGTTGTTCAAAATTTGTCTCCACTTGTTTGTGTAAGGAATAATTTAGACCAATATCAAAAGGAATAACCTTTTGATACCATGTAAACTTGAAAATGGGAGTTATATAGGGTACATTCCTGCTGGGAGGCCTCTAGGAAGGATTTTTTTTTTTTTTTAGGAGTTCATTGGTTAAAAGTCAGCTTAAGGCCGGGCGCGGTGGCTCACGCTTGTAATCCCAGCACTTTGGGAGGCCGAGGCGGGCGGATCCCGAGGTCAGGAGATCGAGACCACGGTGAAACCCCGTCTCTACTAAAAATACAAAAAATTAGCCAGGCATGGTGGCGGGCGCCTGTAGTCCCAGCTACTCGGAGAGGCTGAAGCAGGAGAATGGCGTGAACCCGGGAGGCGGAGCTTGCAGTGAGCCGAGATCGCGCCACTGCACTCCAGCCTGGGTGACAGAGCGAGACTCGGTCTCAAAAAAAAAAAAAAAAAAGTCAGCTTAATTAAAGCTAACATCCAAGATATGTATATGTATGTGTGCATGTGTGCATGTTTGTATTTAAAAGGCCTTCATGTTTTTGTTTTTATTTCTTTCCTAGGACCTTGTCTTTTTGAGCAAAAGTTTTTTTTTTCTTCTCAGTTGACTGAATTCTGTTTTCTTCATTAATAGCTGTTACAACAAAAGCTACTCTAGAGTTTTTTTTAAGAAAATTAAGTGTAATTTAGACACTTAGAAATGTCTTTGTTTACGAAAAAAATTTAAGCGCACTGTAAAAGCATCACATGGTCTAGCCTCATAATAGTTCTCCCTTTTTGAAAACCCAGGATTCAGTGTGGGACCTGCCCAGAGCTCAAAGATCCGGTTAGGAAAAAGGAGGTCTTATGCATCGATAAAATGTATTTCTATTGGCATGCCTAATATGTCTATGTATATGTCTTGTGTACACCATGTTTCACTACTGAAAATATATAAAAGAGTTCTAATTAATTGGCTCAAAGAAAAATAAAAGCACTTAACAGAAAAAAGGAAAGACTAGTCAAATGCTTTTTCAAGTTTATGTGACTTAAGTAAAATCATAAATAAGCTAGCTTTAAAAATTATTGGTAAAGTAATATTAAAAATATCTTGAGTTGCTAGCATATATTTTTGTTTGCAGTTAATCAATCAAGGAATTTCATACTTATCTCTGCCAAATACTATAAGGTATTTGGCATAGGGACTACAAAACTATAACTCAGCCCAAAACAGAATGATCTTTGCTTGTATAATTTTTTAATAAATGAAACAGTAATATTGGTTTAATGAAGATAGCTACATTTTGAACTATTTAGTAAAATATCCAAACTTCTAATCTTGTGGCCTTAGGCAGCCTAGTCCACAAACATGAAGGAAGTTTGTTCTGGGGAAGGACTGTTATCATCTTTGTTTCAGTGCTAAAGTATAAACTAAGTTAATGAACAAGAATAGCTTGGAGGTTAGAAGCAAGATAGAGTCAGTTAGGTCAGATCATTTTCGCTGTCTGAGTTATAATTTTGCAATGGTGGTTTTATAACTTTAAATGATGACTTTTGCAATTTTCACAAATAATCTAGGTAAATGATTAAAACAAATAATTAGATAAATGCAATGGGATAAATACTCATAAACAAACTTGTCATTATTTGGGTGTTTCCCAATAAAAATATATTGTAGGAAAACGTTCTTTCTAAAAATTGTGTCCTTTTTAAAGGGTAGGTAATTTTTGTCTAATTCAAAGCTTATTTAAAGTTTATATATAAAACAAAGTAAAAGAAATCAGGAAATATATGAGAGATATAAAGAAAGTGATAAAAATGGTTTTAAAAACTATTGGTAAAATTAAAATATCTTCAAAAGTATAAATATTTGGTCTAAATTATGCAGGTAAAATATTAGGTGTGCTAAATGCTTTAGGTCATAAACTGCTTCTTTGACTTAAAAATTGTTAATTTATTTTGGAGTATTAAATTCTACATAAGGCCTGGGACACATGGAGTTAGACAATGGAATAAGTAAGACCTTATCTACACTTTCGTCTGGGTCCTAGGCTCCACACCTAGTACATAGTTAAATCACAGACTTAGACCAAGGTTTTCACCATAAGTAAAGGTTGCTAAGAGTTAACAGTGTAACATGTATTTAAGACTATTGAAGAAACAGTTTACATGCAAGGTGTGTAAGGAAAGTAAAACACACTTTTGGTTAAAAGATTATAAGGAGGCATGAGAATGTGGATTTTTGCCTTTTAAAGGTTAAAGGATTGTTTTAAGTGGATAAAATACAGATGAAGGTTTAAGCAAGTTGTGGAAGGTGGATTGTAAAGGAAATTCTGTGTGTAAACATATTGGTTAGAGTTAAAGCAGTATCATCCAGTTTTTCTGTAAATTGAGCATTAAAATAAAAGCACAGTGGATTTCTCTTAGAGCACTAACCTGCTCTTTAACAAAAATTGTAAAGGATTATAAAAGATCTACAAGAATCTTACTTTATGGTCAAACATTAAAATTGAGTAAATATATCTATAAGGATTTATTCAGAATTGGGTTTAACATTAATAGCATACTAATGTAAAGGTGAAATTTGGTTTATTTGGTATAAAAATCATATAGAAAGCATTGTCAAATATGAGATGGTCTTTGGTTTTCTTTAGGCTATATTTTTATAAATATGTTATTGGTATGTGTCCCAAAATCATGTGAAACTCCTATCATTCTGATACGTCTTAGTGTATGTTATCAGTAATAACTATAATTGTTATGTTAGATTATTGTGTGCCACAGAGGTAACAGATTTCCTTGTCAATTGTTGTCTTGTTTTGGTCCTCTTTAGAAGGTGCTCTTGAATGCAAGTTTCTAATAACTTTGGAGATTGTGACATCAGAATAGAGGAAAAACGTTCAGGACTCTTGAAGAACTGAAATATTCATTAATATCAAGCAGGATGGGAATTAACTGCATGAACTGAACTGACAGGAGACTGAAGTGATCTTTTTGACTTTTTGCTTAAAATGTTGCTGATCCTTTGTTTTTCTTTTCAGAGTCAAGGAAGCTTTTCTTTTGTGCTATTAACAGCTTTTAACAATTAAGTAAAGTATACTCCTATGAACAAAATTTGAAGCATATTTGTTTCTCTTTGCCTGTTCCCTCTAGAATTTGGAAACTATCTGTGAGTATTCTTAATTTATGGCAATATAGTTATTTGCATAAGTGCAATAAAAATCTGTTTTCTTTTGTAACATGTCACAATTGGAACACCTGGTTATTTTAACAAGGCTTTGACTGGAATGGTATGCTCTTGTTTAAGGAATCAAACAACTTATGGAGCCAATAAAGCCCTTGGAAACCTGGCCTCATATTTTGTGTACACAGTCCCTGTACAGGGTTTCTGATCTGTGGTAAATATAGAATGTCACTTTCTGACAGGCCAGGAACCCCAAGTTATCTCGGAACCTCAAGAGGAGAGGAATTCATCCAACTCATAGGTATTTGATGGTACAAATCCATGGCTGGGTTCATCTTTAAAAAGGTCTTATCTTGGATTCCTTGCATGGAACAAAGTTCCATCAAAGACAATATAAAAGGCCTATGTGAAAAATAATTATTCTTGCAGCACTGTATACAAATAATTAGGCGAAGTATAACAACGCAAACCAGTCCTACCATGATTTGTCTTTTAATAAAAATGGGAAACTGGAGAAAGAAAAATTATTTTTCAAAAACTACAGCACACCTGTTGCTAAATTCTAGTCTTGTGTGATGTTTTTCCTATGATTTCAGCATCTGCATCACCTGGGAACTCATTAGAGATGCAGATTCTCAGGCACCACTCAGACCTGCTGAATCAGAGTCTGTGGGTGGGAATCAGAAATCTGTGCTTTAACAAGCCCTGGGGGATACCAATGATGCTAATGTTTAAGATGTCTGGTTTACATGATCTTTACTATTGCATTTTCACTTAATCAAGTATTGCTAGAATACAGACTCTAGAGTCAGATGACATAGATCTGAATCCCAGCTCTGCCCCTTAAAGACGTTTTATGACCTTGTACATGTTACTCGGCCTCTTTACACCGCAGTTTCCTCATTTATTAAAGGGAGATGGCATCCTAGTTGCTAGGCCCCCTGCCTGCTGTGTCTTCCCTCTCCTCTCCTTCTTCACAGAGTTAGAGGAGTTAGATTCCTCACATTTCTGTTTATATCTCAATGGTTCTCCTGCACTTTCAGAAAGCAATCAAACTCCCAACGATGGCATCCAAGGCCTCTCAGGACTATCCAGCACCTTCCTTGCCTTTCATTTCTGCACTTGCTGCTTTCACACCAGCAGGACTAAATGCCTTACAGCTAACTTCCCAGGGGAGCCACATCATTTCAAATTGTCACTTTCAGGTCTGTGGCTCATTCCTCTACCACCCATAACAACACCAGCCCTCCCTTCAGATCCTGCCTCTTCAGTGAGGCTCCGGCAACACCCTCTCTTCTCTTCCCCATCTTCTGCAGAAATGATCAGTTCTTCCACTGGATTATCACCCTATCTGACACATAAACCAGTTATGAGGCTGAAGCTCCTTGAGGGTGAGAGGCATTTTCTCGGGCCTTTGACAGGAAGCGCAGTAGCTGACACACAGAAGCATGCCCTCACTGAGCTTTTCCTCACAGAAGAAGGGGTGAGAAAAATCAGGAGCGAGATGCTAGTGGACTTATCTGAATCTTCCACTAGACTATAAGCTTTGTGAGAGTGGCAACACTGTCTCACACAGCGATCCCCAACCTTTTTGTTAGATTCTCATAAGGAACGCGCAACCCAGATCTCTCGCACACAGTTCATGGTAGGGTTCATGCTGCTATGAGAATCTAATGCGGGAATACTCACAGCTGCTCACCTCCTACTGAGTGGCCCAGTTCCTAACAGGCTACAGACTGGTGCCCAGGCCATGGCCGGGCCTTGGGGATCCCTGGTCTAGCACATTGTATCACTGTGTCTCCAATGCAACCTCAGTGCCTGTCGCATAATAAATGCCCAGATATTGATTGAATAAATGAATGAGTGGAAATCTAACAATCAGCACCAAAATGGAGTCACTTCATGAGAAGGCAGGAAATAGAATTGGATGAGTAATATTATTTACTGTGACATCAAACACTGCCTATAAATGATCTCATGTATCCTTCCAATTTGTGCAAGTCGGAATTTATGGTGCCTCTGTAAGAGAGGATAAAGCTGAGACTCAAAACAGTGGAAGTAATTCACCAAAGGTTAAACTAGGGTCAGAGGTCAGATTTGAAGTCAGGTCAGTCTGAAATCAAAAATTCTGCTAAATTGCTTGAAACTGTTTTCCCTAAGAAACTTATTACTTCAATAGTAGAAATAAGGGACAATGCCAGTAACAATGCCAGAGAGAAAAACGTGATAGTGACCAAAAAAAAAAAAGTAAGAAAGGCAGGGGAGATTTGGGTGATTGCAATGAATCAATGACCTAAGAGAAACAAAGAAATGGAATAGGGAAAGTCAAAATGGGGAATAAAAAATAAGGAAAAGGAGCCCAGGGAGGACAGACAATGACAAAAGCTGAGCTCAAGGAGCCTGTTAAGGGCAGGAAATGCTCAACAGTTTTGGAAACAATTTGAACACTATCAAAAGAAAACCCACAGGGCCTTTCGGCAACTTCAGCACCTCTGACTGCTAAGCAAGTTACAGTAAAATCCAGAAGTAGGGCAGAAGAGCAGCTCTGCGTGGGAGTTCAAAGCCACGTCAGCTCCAGGCCAGGGGGATTGCCCTGGGTGGGGACAGCCAGGGACCTATGCAGGGTGTGAGTGTTTCATCAGAAGCTAGCAGGGACACAGTCCCCAGGGCACAGTCAGCTGGAGCACACTGTCTTCATTTCAGGGGGCTGGTGGAGCTCCCTGGAATGAGGAAAAATATGAAGCAAAGATGATAGTACAGGCAACAGCTTTATGATTCTAGGGCTTCAAATATGACTTAAGATTTGAAGGGCGGGAAGGATGTAGATGAGTGCAGAGGGAGAAGAGGGTCTTTTAGGAGGAAAAACACCAGGATCAAAGGCTCTAGAGTGGGAATTATTGCTTAGGGTGTGTGAGCATGCACGCATCTGTGCAAGGGGTGAGGAAAATTGACAGGTATGCCTATAATACATTTGTCTTGGGAAATGAAAGGAAACAGGACTAAATATATACTTTAAAAAAATCTCTAGCCTAATTTGGACTGAAGTGTTACATGGAGTATATCTTTCAGATCACAGCATTAGTTTAAAACTACATGTAATTTTAGAGAACCTCCAGCATAAACCCCTCATAAAATGGGACCAGTCAGTTTATGTGGCTTGATAAGAAAGTTTGAAAATAAGAACAATACATTTTCTGTCGTTAAATGCTAAATGAGTTAAAGAATAATATTCACTATTAGGGCATTTCTGGGAAATACAAGGCCTCCCTCCCTCCCCCTTTCCCTCTCTCTCCTCCTCTCTCTCTCCCTCCCTCCTTCCCTCCTTCCTTTCTTTTCTTCTTCTCTTCCTTCCTCTCTTCTCTCTTACCCTTCCTTCCTGCCTCCCTCTTCTCTCTCATCCTTCTTTCCTTCCTCTTTCTTTCCTCCATTACTATGTACTAAATACCAACTGTATGCCAAGCACATAATAAGGGAACATGACTGACATGATCATTGGCTAAATGCAGCTTCTCCAGTAAGAGGTGAGAGGATGGGAGTTGTGGGGCTTGGCTTGGGGGTGGTGCAAGGCTGCCTCTGTCGGATTTGATAAGCTTGATTTGGGTCTTTTTTTTTTTTTTTTTTTTTTGAGTCGGAGTCTGGCTCTGTCGCCCAGGCTGAGTGCAGTGGCGCAATCTCGGCTCACTGCAAGCTCTGCCTCCCGGGTTCACGCCATTCTCCTGCCTCAGCCTCTCCCAGTAGCTGGGACTACAGGCGCCCGCCACCACTCCCGGCTAATTTTTTTTTTGTAAGCAGCTCAGTAGTTTGTACTCAGCTTTCATTTCTATTTCCTGAGTTTATTAAATAACTTTCCATAAAAATAGCTAAGCTTAACAAGAATTAAAATGATACAAGCAGTTTGTAGATTAGTAAACGTAGTGACAAAACATGTGGGAAAGGTTCAGCCTCTGTAATAATTACAAGAAAAACAATTTAAAACAAGTATTGCATATTGATTGAATTAAACAAATAAATTTACTTAACATAATTAGATATAAAATAATGAATTAGTTCAACCACTTTGGAGAGCTATCTGGCAGCGTAAGAGCTATAGGATTCATTATAGCTATGATTTAGTCCTCTTATTTTGACCATCTATTTTAAGAAAAAAAAAAATAAAAGGTGAAAAATCAGAAATAACACTGCTTGTGATAGTTTCAAAACTTGAACAAGCTCCAGAGAACTAGCAATTTCCATGGCTTCCTTGGTATGCCCTAGAGCTTCTGTCCAATATCCAGTCTTCACTCTCATCCTCCCTAATCCATCTTCCAGAGGACACATTTTCTCACGAAAATATCCAATAAAACTCAATATATTCCTTATATAATTATTTTAAAAGTCAATACAAATAGAAAGTGGCTATCTACGTGTCAAAACTGTTCTCTCTTTATAAGTGAATTCATTACAGGTTGGCTCATTTAAATGACAAATCTCCTCTAGCATTTACTAGTGTGATTTTTAGAGTAAATATTTGACAGAAAGGCTGGGAACAGAAAAGGGTCTACAGAAATACCTGATAAAATGTCATCAGATATCCAAACCAAACTCCACTTAAATGATTAAAAAGATAAAGAGGAAGTCGAATTTTAGTATCACATGCAACACAGGGATTCCTCAACCCATGATAACATGAGCAGCCGGTGAGAGTCACCAAGGCGTAGGCAGATGAGGACGTGAGGAATGCCCTGGGCCCACATTTTCCTGAGGTCCTTCTGCAGACAATACTTCTGGAAATGGTAGCATTTCCTGTTTCCCACAGGGTTTCGGGGGCCAAACTAATCTGAGAACGACTTGGAAAAACAAAGCAAAAAAGTTGGCTTCTCACAGGATTTGGGGTTCTGTGTATTCCCAAGAGGGGAATCTGCACTGAAGTAGTTCCCACATTTGTTAAAGGAATCCTGTTTGCCGGAAGCATCTGGAGGGTTGATGTCAGGAAGAAGCCACTTAAGGGAACACTGGGATTTGTATTTAATTAACTTTGTAAGAAAAACATTCTGTAAAACTTTAAACAAACGCTAATCACACTTGTAATCCTAGCACTTTGGGAAGCCAAGGCAGGCAGATCGCCTGAGTTCAGGAGTTCTAGATCAGCCTGGCCAACAAGGTAAAACCCTGTCTCTACTAAAGTACAAAAAAAAAGAAATTATCTGGGCATGATGGCCGGCGCCTGTAGTCCCAGCTCCTTGGGAGGCTGAGGCACAAGAATTGCTTGAACCCAGGAGGCAGAGGTTCCAGTGAGCCGAAAATGCACCACTGCCCTCCAGCCTGGGTTATAGAGTAAGGCTCAGTCTTAAAAAAAAAAAAAAAAGCTAACTAAATTTATTATGTTTTGTCCTCTGATCTTTAATATTTTACATAATTGTAGTCATTGTATACATATTATTTCATACTTAATTTTTTACTTGACACAGTATTCCATTATTCTTTATTATTTCCAAGTGTTGACATAGTTAACATTGCTATCATTTAAAATACTATATATCTACAATTTTGAAACAGCATAGAGTACACAACTATTCTCAATTCATTTCAACAGACATGTATTATTAACTGTTTAGAATCTGAGGTTCTCAACACATTTCCTGCCCCAAAACATCTCGGGTAAAATACATTCTCGTCACCAATATTGGCTCACTCTGGCAATTGTTTCAGAATCTTCTGGGTTAGAGGAGGGCTGGGGTGGGGGTTGTAATTACTAAGGAACTGATAACCACACATGATTTTCATTGCCCCTCTCCACTACTGTCTTAGTTGAGAATCTCTGTCTTAGACACTATGAATCAGACACAGTCCCAATTCTTAAGAAGTTCACAAAAAGTCAGATATAGATACATAGACACACATATGCTATTAACATAAGGCTGGGTGTGAGGTAAGGTGAGGTCATATTGAAATACATAAATAAATAAATAAAAGTTCTAAGATGCTCCACAGAGAAGACAAATGACTTCTACTTGGAACTTTTGGAATGAATTTTAAGGAAGACATAGTCTTTTCCTCCGTTTTTTCCCTCATCCCACAAATTCAGTTCATCAGCAAGTCCTTCGAAATCTAACAATAGAGAACGTTTACTGAGTGCTTACTCTGCCATGGACTTTTAAAAGTGCTTTATAAGTATTAACTTTAGTCTTCATCATATCCCTATAAGTAGATATCCTCTATCTGATCTTACAGACAGACAAATTGAGGCATAATGAAGTTCAGTAAGTTGCTAAAGATCCCACAACTAGCGTTAGAGCTTGGATGAACCCAGGGAGTCTAAGTCCAGAACCTGCATCTCCATCCCTATGCCATTGGTTCCCATCAGTCACATCCCTCTACTTCTCTTCAAACCCACTCCCTCCACTCTGATGAAGCCAGCATCATCTTCTGCTTGGATTTGTGCAATGGCTTCCTAAATGCCCTTCTTGCTTCCCCACCTTCCCCCTTTGTTAATCCATTCTCCCTGTGTCATCCTGGGTGATCTTTCTAAAATATACGCCACTTGTTGTTTACACCCCTTCAGTATCTCCTATCTCACCTAGAGTAAAACCCAAGTTTCCTATGAAGATCCAGTGAACAAAAAACCCTGCATCACCTGACTTCTACCCGGCTCCACCACCTCACCTCTCACTAGGCTCCACACACTTTGGCTTCTTTTTTTCTTCCAGATCTTTCCCTCCTCTGGGACTTCTCACTTGCTCCCCTCTGCCTGGCATAACATTCCCCAGACTCCTCCCATGGCAGGCTCCTCAGCTTCACAGACCTCCCTATCTGAAACGCATCCCTCTGTTGTTCACTCTCACATCATACTCATTTCTTCTGTAGCACTTTTCTCGGAAGTATTGTTAATTGTTCACTTATTAATAAATCGTCCCCACTAAACTATATACTCCATGAAGACAGGGTCTGCCTTATTCACTCCTGTTTTCTCAGCAGCTAGCACAGTTCCTGGCATATAGTTGGTGCTCAATAAATATTTCTTGAATAATGAATGAATTAAGAGTAGAAATGTATAAACAAAATGCCAAATTGAATTCTCATGTGCCAAAGTGGCTCATGGCTGCCTCAGGTTGAACATGCCTTAAAAGAAAGCAGAAAGCCAGGAAACACAGCAGTCTCACTTATGCTTTCTAGACTGTGTGGCACAGCATCATGGAACAAAAACGTAAAATGAATGTTGGAGACCTAGAGCTTCAGAATTTTCTTGACTTATTTTACAAGCTATTAAAAAAGAATATATAGGCCAGGCGTGGTGGCTCACGCCTGTAATCCCAGCACTTTGGGAGGCCGAGGCGGGTGGATCACGAGGTCAGATAGAGACCATCCTGGCTAACACAGTGAAACCCCCTCTCTACTAAAAACACACAAAAAAATTAGCCGGGCATGGTGGTGGGGGCATGTAGTCCCAGCTACTCGGGAAGCTGAGGCAGGAGAATGGCATGAACCCGGGAGGCAGAGCTTTCAGTGAGCCGAGATCGTGCCTCTGCACTCCAGCCTGGGCAACAGAGCGAGACTCTGTCTCAAAAAAAAAAAAAAGAATATATATAAGAAGAGGAGGAGGAGGAGGAGACCATATATATATATATATGACGGAGGAGGAGGGGAAGAGGAGGAAGGAGAGGAGGAGAAGGAGAATGAAAGGGACAGAGAGAAGGGGAGGAAATGCTAATATTTATTCGTTAGGTCCTGTTGTAACTGCTTTTATGTATAAATGCATTTACTTCTTATAACAACTGCTAGGGTTATCTGTCCCAGCATAATTAACTATCCCTAATATTAGTGGCTGAAACAAAAGGCATTTTCATTATAGCTCGCAGTTATGTCATGTAGGAGTCCGAGCAGAGCTGGGATGGACCATTTGTCTGTTTTGCACAGCATTTGCTTGGTGATCTTCAGCCAGACTAGTAGGGAGGTCTAAGATGCCCTCATTCCCATGCCAGGCACCTTGGTGGTGACAGCTGAAGGCTAGGCTCTACTGGGCCTTTCCTCCTCTCCCTCTCCATGTGGTGTCTCCAGAGTAGCTGGACTTCTTACATGGAAGCTCAGGGCTCTAAGAGACCAAGGAAGAGCTGCCAGTCGTCATAAAGGCTAGGTCAAGAGCTACCACATCATCCCTTCCATATTACTTCATCAGTAAAAGCAGTCACAGCCCAGCCCAGATTTGGAGAGAGGAGAAATAAACACCAAATAAACACCAGCTCTTTTTTGGTTATTTTTTTGAGACAGCGTCTCGCTTTGTGGCCCAGGCTGGAGTGCAGTGGTGCAATCTTGGCTCACTGCAACCTCCGCCTCCCAGGTTCAAGCAATCCTCCTACCTCTGCCTCCTGAATAGCTGGGAATACAGGGGTGTGCCACCACGTCCAACTAATTATTTATTTATTTATTTATTAATTTTTTAGTAGAGATGGGGTTTCACCATGTTGGCCAGGCTGGTCTTGAACTCCTGGGCTCAAGTGATCTGCCTTCCTCGGCCTCCCAAAGTGTTGGGATTGCAGGCGCGAGCCATTGGGCCTGACCTAAACACCCCCACTTGATAAGAAAAGAGGTGAAGAATTTGTGGTCACCTTTAATCTGCCATAATAATCCTATCATTTCTAGTCTTCAGAGAAACTACTGAAGCACAGCGAATTGGTATGCCCAGACAAGTCTCTGCCTTAATTTCTACATTGGTCAAGTGAGGGTAGTTAATTCCTTTCCTAACAGTTTTACAGAGTAAACCAGGAGATAAATATTGAGTAACAATCATGTACAATATGCTTATGTACAATAGTGCTCACCATTGTAGAAGGAAAAATTGAGAATAACAACCCAGTTTCTTACTCTACATGTGAAAATTATTTGAAAATTTTAAAAACATCCACTATATATATATATGTATGGAACTATTATCTGATCTATTCTAAATAACCCCCTGTAAGAAACATGAAATTTAACTTCAAGAGATCAAGGTGCTGATCTCTATGAATGACTGTGGGACCCTGAAGAAGTCACTTCACCTTCCTGCGTCTCTTTGCCTGTAAAACAAAGGATTATACTAGATGACTTCTAGGCTTCCTCCCAAATTTGGGTATCTACGATTCAAAGTTTTAAAAATGCTTTTGTGTTACTATTCACATTTGCTGTGGGACAGGTTCCCCCACCTGAAATAGCTACCTCGTCCTAGTTCCAGCATAGAAGGCTTGTCTGTTCTTGGCTGGAATGCAGCCACCCTTACAGTAGGAAAGGCTGCCTGATCTCCCCTTTGCAGCAGGTACATTCAAAGACACATAAAGGTATCTTTGTCCAGTGGCACCGGAAGTCAATGTTCCCAAGAGCATGCGGAATATGTAGACTTTTTATTATCTCAGGGAATATGTCCTATAAAAATGCCCCTGTTCCCTGCTTTTCCTCCTCTTTTAAGAGTATAGCTGGAGAATCAAAATAGTTATCACAGGAAAACAACATCAAACTTTCATTTTCCAAGGTAGTTACCACAACAAATGCACATTCTTGCTTTGGGCTTTGAAGAGTTCCCTTCGTTTCCTCTGTTACTGGCTATCAGTGGGTTTGGGTATGACACACCTTCTCTCTCGCTCAGAGCCATAAAGGTAAAGGGTACTGAGAGAGAGTAAGCCATGACTCATTTTTACATCTTTTGGTTTTTGATCAAATGCCAACAGATGGCAAGAGATAAATAAATGAGTCTTCAATAATGGGGTATGTGGAAACCGGTAACATTATGGGTGATTATTCAAGTTTCATTATTAATTTTCTTCTTCCTAAAATTATAAATAAATGTAGCACAATAGGCAAAGGACACTATCCTAATACCTTCTGGGAGTAGAAAGAAGTTGCCTTCCCAGCAGCACTATTCAACTCTACATGCAATTTACTCACACATATTCAGGTAAGAGGTAAGGTAATAACTGCTTACCACAAAACCTTGGGGTTTCAGATCATCATGGCAAATGCACATTATTTGTGTAACAAATTATAGAAAGAGTTTCTCTTTTTAGATGCATTTTCTTTCCTTAAAAGCAACAGAAAGGGGAAAATGCTTTCTAAAATTACCAATATCAACATCTTATGCAACCTAAGTAGTATACAGAGTTGGAAAGAACATGAGAGAAACCAGCCCCTCATTTTACAAAGAAAGCAAACTATGATTCAGAAATAAATGACTTGCCCAAGAAACAGAGGCAATGGGTAGTCAGGCCCAAACTAGTCAGGCCTCCTAACCCTCATCATAGAGCCCTTTCCAGCATCCGTGATGCTTCTGGAAGAGATAGCCTCAGCATCTATTCCATTATTCCCCTGGACCATGACACTTTGAGGAGAGAGAGAAGATGAAACAGCAGTCCTCCTTTATAAGCATGGTATCTGAAAGGCAGCAGGTGCTTACAGATATCTATGGAATGAATATATCAAAAATGCATCACTTTGGACAAAAATAATAATAATCTGACCTAACAACCCCACAGCCAAAAAAAGTCATAAGGATGATAGCAAGTGGGAGTGTGTTCTCTAAGTGTTCCTTGATGTAATTCTCACCTCTTCAACAAAATTTTAAGCTCTATATGAGCTGAAGCCATGCCATTTATATATTTTCCTTCCTTCACACCAGAATATCAGGAATGCTGTTAAAAATCCCATATTTTTGGTCCCGAAATCAGGACACATAATGTGAAAAGAAGTTTTTCACTGCTTCTTGAGGTGGTGAGCTGTCTAGCGGATGGAACTGTTGTTGTTTTAACAGCTTTATTGACATACAATGCACATACCATACATTCAGTTATTCAAAGTGTACAATTCAGTGGCTCACCAACTTGTGCAACCATCATTCCAATAAATTTTAGAGCATTTTCGTCACCTCAAAAAGAAATCCCATATCTCATAGCCTTAATTTCAACCTCTACCCACCCTATCACCCAGCCCCTGACAACCACTCACCTACTTTCTGTCTCTATAGATTTGCCTGTTCTGGACTTTTCGTATAAATAGAACCACACAATATTTAGTCCTTTGTGACTGGTTTCCTTCAGCTGGCATGATGTTTCTAAGGCCCATTTGTGTTGAACATGCATCAGTACTTCATTTCTTCTTATGGCCAAATAATATTCCATTATATGGATATAGTACATTTTATTTATTCATTTATCATTGATGGACATTTGGGTTGCTTACACTGTTTGGCTGTTATGAGTAATGCTAACAGATTTTTTGGAGAACACAACTTTCACTTCTCTTATGTATATATCTATGAGTGGAATTGCTGAATTACTAGCAGATGGTTTTAATGTAGAAATATTTGAGTTAGTTAAACATTTTTTATGACTTATGAAGGAAATTAGACCCAATAATTGAAACAAGATCCATCTCATATATATTGATGCCAAGCCTAAGGGAGGAATTTATTCATCTTTTTAGAACTGGCTTTAAGTCCAGAGTCAATCCTTGCCATTTCCCTATTGTAGAAAATCCTTGTTGTAGACAGATGACCCTATTGTGGACAGGTGCACATTTTCCAAGTACACCTCTCTCTCTACTCAATAAATCCATAGAATGATTCTGAAAATGCATACTTAATATTAAGAACTTCACAGAGATATGAATATATATCTATTTATGAATAGATATATATTTCACCTCAGACTTCCTCAGGCAGAAGAAGACAAGAGAAAGACTATATTTCTCATTTTCTTAAAGAGACATGATCCATCTGGATAATATCAACAAAACTTTACATTCTAAAGTTGCAAATAAAATTATTAATAGCAGTCATGTTTAAAGAACAATAGAGATGTATGTACTATAGACATAGTCTATTGAAATTCTATTCAGATTCAGTGTGAACTCTATGTTTGTGTCCATTTAATAAAATCTAGAGGCTGGCATTACTGTTTTAAAGTTATAATAGAATTGTATAGTTTATATACTCTTGTTTTCAAAAATCATCTGCTCATATGTTTGACTTAATTGAGAATTAGCTCTTGATCAGTAGCACATCCCTCACCCAATGTGTGGCATTATTTATTTGGCAAAATATGATCCACTTCATAATGGTCTGCTTTATGACATAGCTTCCAGGAACTCACTGTGGTAAAAACTGGGGACTTTCTGCACTGCTTGTGTTGGACTGTACCTTCCCTGATCTTACCATCAGCTCAGTTGAAGGTGACTCCCCATTGTGTTATCAAGGTAGCACTGGCAAGAATGTGAGGTGGTGACCCTGAGGATGGTGGTTCAGACTCTCGCCATCAAAAAGTACCCACTAGGGATAAGACTGTGCTCTTTATACCTCTCTTCAGAGAAAAATTTAAAAATTTTGTTAACTGTTATTTACCCAGCTGTTTTAATACCCCAGGCTATTGATCTTCAACTTTTGATAATGTAACTGAAAAGTCAGACACTTTACTTTGTATTCAGTGCTCTGAATGCCAGACCTTAATCTGAACACACTGGATCCTAAGGTCTTAGCTCCACTATCTAATGGCCTTCACACTAATAATAATCCAGAGTTCCTTCTCAATTATGAACCCATAAAATATGATGTCAGCCTATTTTATCTATATGGTCGGGATTATTATATTCAGTTCAAAGGTCCTGTGACACAGGGAAATAAGAACACTTCGGAATGCCTGGATTCAAGCCCTGGCTCTGCCATTTGAAAAATGAATACTTTGGATAAGTCACAATCAGAACCACAGTTTACTCTTTTATAAGTTGGAGGTAATTATAGTGTGGCAGAGACAACATAGCATGTGTTCACCAAATCTCATCTTATTTTCCTTTTCCTGGACAAGAAAAAGACTACATTTCTCAGCCTTCCTTGCAGTGAGCTTGGAGCCGGGAGAAGTGGGCTATGAAGAGGGAGATTTAATTCCTAAAAACATCCCATTTGGAGCTCCAACTCTCTCTCCTTCTGCTATGGTAAGCTCAGAGGCCATGTGTTGAGATGTTTTCTGTATTTTCTTAGATTCTGTATTTTTCTGTGTGACATCCATCAATCACAGGCCAACTAATGGCCAAAGCTGTTTACATCTCCCCTGCGATCCAGCTTTCACCAGTGCATAAAAATCAAATCACAAACAAAACAATTCTGAGTCCATACCTCCTACTGTTCTCTTTATCTAACTCTCACATACCGAGCCACTATTTCCCCTGCCCTAAATCACCCAGGGCTGGGTGCCAGAAAACTAGGGCCCAGAACCCACCTCTAGTAGCCCAGAGCACCCCAACATTATTCCAACTATCCAATCCTAAGCTGCTTTGCCTGCCCTGCTTTGCCTTTCCATGAGAAAACATGAGGAAGCCTCTGGGCCAGGCCTTCCCCTCGTGCCTGTTTCTGCCTCCTGACTGACTCTGTGCTTCCCCATGTGGTCCTATGTGGTGCCTTGTACTTCCCATTTCCAGAGGACCTGGGGAACTATAAGCTTTTCTTCCAATGGTATTGATCATTCCATGTTATCACTCAGTCACCTTATAAATTAAGACCCGGACCCAAATTAAGATAATGGTTTTGTAAGATGGAGAATCTTTGCTGACCAGCATTGGACTTGTATGACAGGGTGATCAACATTTGTTTTGCTAAAACACTGAAATTTTAGCAGTTCTTTGTTTCTGCAACTTAGTTGGAAACAACTAAGTTGTTTCCTGACCAACATAAAATCCTAATTTTTCAAGGTTATGTTAATGATTAGGAAAAAAAATGTATGTAAAGTATGTAACAGTTCATAGTACAATGTAGGAACTCAAAAAATGGTAATCATTATTATGATTATTATTCAACAACAATCCCTAAAAATACTATATGTAAATAAAGCAAACCTGTCTCTCTATTACCCCATCAGGTAGAAAAAGAAAAACAGATTTTTCACCAAATATGGAAGATATGTTTGAGACATTCTGACTTAAAACAGAAATTTTGGTGTTAAAAAAATACACTTTGGCAGTTTTTTCAGAGACAGGGAGTCACCCTTCAGAGAAGCTAAAAACAAGGACAAAAACTTACTCATTGGGAGTGGCACTCTGTCTTAGACATTACAGCCAGAAAACTGTAGTGACTTCAGAGGAAGCCCTTATTAAAAGATAAGCACAGATGCTCTAAATTATAATCATCGTTTTCCTTCCAGTTTCTTCTCACGTGGACAATCTATGTAGCCAGGAATCAGCAAGATTTATTAAGAGGTGCATAGCCGGTCACTTTGTGCATCTCTTCACAGTTTATAAAGCACCCGCAAACATCCTAATAGCCATATGAGGCGATCAGGTAAGCCATTTGCTATCAGTACACAGTGAAGTGACTTCCCTGTGTGGAATGGCAAATTACGCCCTCCCCTTTCCACTTCCCTTTCCACTTGCACTTTCTATATGCACTCCCAGAACTTAGAGATTATATTTTTCCCCAAATGTAAAATTAGGAAAAGTTTATAGGCAATGGATGGCATTAGGATCCACACAGATAATTTACAAACTTGCTGCTCACAGTTGAATCCATGAGCCAGCAGCATCGACATCACTTGGAACTTAGAAATACGGAATCTCAGGCCCCACCCCAGACCTACTAAGTCAGATCCTGAATTTCAACAAGATATCCAAGTACTTTCTGTACACATTGAAATTTGAGAAGCATTGCTCTAGAAGAGTATCTGTAATTGTGTGACTGAGATTTGGGGACCTCCAAATTGAATCAGGAAAATAGCATGTAGACTCAGGGAAAAGAGTAGAGTACAGTTGCAACTAATAAGCCTGAATAAACGTAAAGTTGATTCTATCTGAAAGTAGAAGCTGTTAATGGAAGGGAAACAGGCTGCTTAGAATCTAGAAAAGCAAAACCCAAACAGCAACATTTTCCTTATGTCTTCTTCACTATTTAGTAAAGATGACCCTCTGATCTACCAATCTGTGTTTTTATTTTAAGAGATGATGAGTGCATTTGACCACCAAAGTTGGGTGTCCCATGTAATCTACTTATAATTAAATTTTATGTGTTCCATGAACTTTCTGATTGTAATTTAACTGCCCATATCATGTAGTTTTTCTAAATGGAGAGACTGACCAATCAGACCAAAACATTCTAGAATGGCTGTCTATGCTCAAAATCTGATTGAGTGTGGTTAGGACAAACGAGTCTACTTGAATAAACTGTGTATATACTCATACAATTTTTTGACATATGTAGCCACTTCCTAGAAACACTACTATCTGAGGTTCTGATGGAATGGTCACATGGTATCTCTGGATAATAACCACAAACATTTATTTAGTACTTCATATATTCCAAAAGTACTTTGCCTGTGTTACATAATTTAATTCTCATAAGTCATATATTGTAATTCCCATCTCACAGATGAGGAAACGGAGGCATAAAGTCATTAAGTAACTTGACTAAGTTATGAAGTGACAGAAACAGAATTTTAACCCAGGCAGTTCAGTACCACACCAGAGCCTGCTATCTTGATCACCATACTGTGTGGCCTTCATCTTGTCCCTCAACAATTGTTACACATTGGCCTCTTCCTATTTCCCCCACACATCATTTTTAGATTAAGTTCAAAAACACAAGCAGATCTAAGGTGCCAGGAACTAGAACTTTTGATATGACAAAGACATTAAAGCCTCAAGCCTAAGTAGGTGACATTTTCTATGTGGCTGAGGATGCTCCCCTGGGGTTTGCAGGTTAAACCGCAGATGTACTGGATCCTAAGAAGTCATTCTCTAACTGGCACCTCCTCAGACTTGCTTCCTCTGGTCTTGAGAATGAAATTATTCAGATGCCAATGCCAAAGGGGGCTAGAAAAAAGACAGGGGACAGAGTTCACTTTGCTTGAGGCTTAGGTAAAGAGGAGTCTAATTAACTCAACAAATAACTCTATTGGTGTTTATACCAAAAGCTTTATAGAAATATACAACATGCTTTGCATTACTTGGATCTCTATAAGTATATTTCTCTTGGATTCATCACAGGAAGTGGCAGTAGCTGCACAGAACTCAAGGATTTTCAACCCTGGATCAGTGGTTTGCAATCCTTTCTCTGCCCCAGCACACCTGTGAAATACAACACGTTTCCATAAGTTACAGTGGCTCACTTCAAATAAGATTTATGAAAGACTACATGGTTCCACTCCTTTCCAGTACAAAATAATAAAGCTGTGTTTTTCAGTGCTTTTTATGCTAAATATTAATACATGCCATTGCCCTAGGGAGAAAAATCAATTTCCGTAAAAACGAGAAGCATATCAACTTAAACTGAACCTGAACACTTGGTATGCTTCTCCTATGTCCCTTCTGGTTCTTGTCAATATCAAAGAAACAAAAGTGTTATCAAAAAGGCAAAAACTAATAAATGCAGTGACTTACTTCATTCTATGTTTGTTAGAAAACTAACATGATTTATTTTATTACGCATTTGAAATATATTTAATCAATTCCCCCATTATTTTCAAATAAGTTTCTAGCTAGCTAGCTAGCTAGCTGTCATTATCTAGAAAACTCTTAGGACTACTTTCCAAGGGTCAGAAGGAAGTTATTTGCATATGATCACCCAACAAATGAAAATGCTAGCATCTGGTGTTAACTAATTTATTTATAAATGTTGACCATGGCAGTTGATGAGTTCATTTACTGTTTATAGAAATCGTATAAGCCTCTATTAACTTAATATTTTCTAAAAGTAGATTTAGAATTTCCAAAACATGTAAAATTAAACAAGTCACCTATTTTTAACTTAATATGGAGCACGAAAAGTTTACAAAACTTGAGTGCACTTCTGACAGTTTATTTGCTTATTTTATTAATTTTTTGAACCACGTTTACTTTTTTCAAGGGTTTAAGAGTTTAAAGAAGCATAAAAATGATCTATTCATGCACAATCAATTGAGGTGCAAGACACTATAAGGAACTGTAAAAGATATTCATGAAACACTGAGGGGAGACCAGACAGTCTACCACATCAAAATGAAATTCAACAACAGTGATGCTGGCCAGGAAATTTGAAGGAAGGCAAGCACAATTGTAAAACAGGAGAGCTAAATGGCATAGATTAATCAATAAAAGTATTGATTAATGAAAAGAATCAACGTATAGCAGTATAATATAAGAAGTATGTTACGGTTATGACAACTGTAATGCATGATATTTAGGATAAAAGTTAAACACAATTCAATGAATATAATAATTTTATTAATAACTACTAATATCAGCTAGAGAGAGTTTATATTATGACTTATATAACTAAAATGTGAAGCAGAAATAGGCATCTTTATATCTAAATGTTGGTGCCAAGCAATTATTAAGATAATTTTCAGGAACTTGCTGAACCAAATCACTGAATCACCAAATTGTTATCCAGAATTTAACAAATTGTTGCATGAGTTTACTTTTCCACCAAGTACCTGTTTCCCATAACATTGTTAATGATGAGTATTGTTTTTTTAATTAAAAATTTTCCAATTTGCTAAGCAACAGAACTATATTAATTTCTCTTTTATTTCCAGTGAAATTGAATACCTTTCTGCATATTTCTTAGACTTTAATATTCGCTTTAGAAATTTCCTGCTTGTGCCCCCACCCATTTTTCTATTGGAATAATCATTTTTATCTTCTTGGCCTAAAGAAACATTCATATATTCTGGCTATTTATACACCATCTATGTTAAAATATTTTTCATGATTAGAAATTTGCTTTTTAATTGTTTTAAATAGCTCTATTCCAAGCACTATACTTTGAATGTCTCCTCCAAAACACATGTTGAAATTCAATTGCTCTGGTGATGATATTAAAAGGTGGGACATTTAAAAAGTGATTAGGCCATGAGGATTCCATCTTCATGAATGGATTAATGTCATTATCTCATGAGTGAATGAGAATAGGTTATTATAAAAGTGAATTTGGCCCCCTCTTGCTCTTTCTTGCTTTACCCTCACTTGTCCTTCTGCCTTCCACGATTAAATGACATGACATGAAGGCCCTTGGAAGATGCAAGCACCACATTCTTGTACTTCCCAGCCGCCAGAACCATGTGACAAAGAAATTTCTTTTCAAACAGGCAACCTACAGAATGGGAGAACATTTTTGCCATCTACCCATCTGACAAAGGGCTAATATCCAGAATCTACAAGGAACTTAAACAAATTTACAAGAAAAAAACAAACAAAGAACCCCATCAAAAAGTGGGAGAAGGATATGAGCAAACACTTCTCAAAAGAAGACTTTTATGCAGCCAACAAACATACGAAAAAAAGCTCATTATCACTAGTCATTAGAGAAATGAAAATCAAAACCACAATGAGATACCATCTCACGCCAGTTAGAATGGTGATCATTAAAAAGTCAGGAAACAACAGATGCTGGAGAGGATGTGGAGAAGTAGGAATGCTTTTACTCTGTTGGTGGGAGTGTAAATTAGTTCAACCACTGTGGAAGACAGTGTGGTGATTCCTCAAGGATCTAGAACCAGAAATACCATTTGACCCAGCAATCCCATTACTAGGTACATACTCAAAGGATTATAAATCATTCTACTATAAAGACACATGTACACGTATGTTTATTGCAGCACTATTCACAATAGCAAAGACTTGGATCCAACCCAAATGCCTATCAATTATAGGCTGGATAAAGAAAATGTGGCACATATACACCATGTAATACTATGCAGCCATAAAAAAGGATGAGTTCATGTTCTTTGCAGGAACATGGATGAAGCTGGAAGCCATCATTCTCAGCAAACTAACACAGGAACAGAAAACTAAACACCACATGTTCTCACTCATAAGTGGGAGTTAATGAGAACACATGGACACAGGGAGGGGAACATCACACACTGGGGCCTGTTGGGGGTTTGGGGGCTAGGGGAGGGAGAGCATTAGGAGAAATACCTAATGTAGATGGCGGGTTGACGGGTGCAGCAAACCACCATGGCATGTGTATACCTATATAACAAATCTGCACGTTCTGCACATGTATCCCAGAACTTAAAGTATAATAATAAAAAGACTCTATTTTGCCATATTTTCTGATTTTTTTTTGCAATAGGCATTTTAATAATAAAAATAACAATGAATGATATGAAAAAAAAGAAATTTCTTTTCAAGTTACCCAGTCTGTGATAGTCTGTAACAGCAACACAAAATGGGCTAAGACAGCAAGCAACTGAGTTATAGTTTGTTTAGGTTTATAGCAACAAATCTGTTCCTAGCTGACCTTACGCCCTCATTGGCTTTCAATGCCTCTTCTGTTTGCCTGAAAGACAGAAGCACCTCTGTGTTTTACCTCACTTCTATCTCTCCCTTCAGAGGTGAATGCACTTCGGCAGTTTTCAGAACTCTGAGCTGATACTTCCTAAATCTATATCACTATCCTTAACTCAGACCACTCTATAAGCTGGTACTATGGTTTCCTTTTACTGACAGATCCTTCTAAGATTCCATTCATTCATCTACCACTTCAATGTGTATAGCACCCCTTATGCATACCAACTAAATATTAAATATTGTGAAGTTTCATCATCTCAAATACCAAGATTTCCAACCAAATTCAGCTGCTGTCCCACATTCCATCCTGCCCTTTATAATTTCTCTCTCTACAAATTGTATCCCCAACTTTCTGCTGTTTTATCTAAAATATCATGACTCTTGTCTCTTTGTTAATATCACATGCAATCAGTCTCTGTTAATTTTTCCTCCAGTGGCTCAAAAATTAACTCCTTTTTTCTTTCTGCTGCCATGCTGGTCTAAGGCCTCATCATGTGGCACCTGTTTCATTAACTGCCATCACCTTTTATTGGCCTCACTGATTCCCATCTGTTTCTCACTTCAATTCATTTTGTACCCTGTGCTGAATTACTCTTCCTGCAGCATGGCTCTGAAAATGTCATTCCTCCGTTCAGGAATTTTGAGTGCTTCCTTCTGCTTATGGAAACAAGCCCCCAATTTGCCAGTCCCGCAGTAGAGATTTCTCATGAGCTGGATTCTCCCTATCCCAACTCATATTTCACTATTCCACTTCAGAAACACATTTAACATTGTTTCTGCACTATCCTCCACACAAGCCTCTGTGCCTCTGCTCACCCAACTTTGATTATACCCCTCACTTCTCTTGATTAGTCCAAACTCTGTTAAACTAACTCTTCAGGGCACAGCTCAAGTCTTTTCCAGGAAGCTGGCCCCAGCTAAAACCACAGTTTTAGTTTTCTTAGAACTGGAATAGGCTTCATAGAGCACCCTCAGGGATTCTAAGCCTCAAAAATATTAAATTCTATTCAACAAAAATTTATTGAATACTCATTATGCACTAAGCCCCAGCCTAGGAACTGGGAACAAGAAAAACAAATAGATGTGATCTCTCTTTTCAAGGAACTCTTGCCTATTGGAGGGTACAAAATATATAAACATACAATTGCATGAAAAGCTCTCAAGTTCTAAGATGTAGATAAACACATGCTGTGAGAATGAGAATGTTGGGCATTTAGTCTAGCTGAGGATTCAAGGAAAGATTCCTAGTTCAGACATCATGTGATAAGAATGTTAAAGATGAGTAAGAGCTACCAAGACAAAAGTGGGAAAGAAATTTGAGACAAAGGGAACAACAAAATAAATGAATGCAGAGACATAAACAGTGGAAAGGAGGTGAGGAAGTAGAAGCCCGGTAGCACTAGACTATAATGTTGTGAAACAAGAACTGGTGAGAGATGAGATGGGAAGTGACTGGAGAGACTAAGCCAGGCATTTGGGGTTTTGTAAACTATATTAAGAACTTTGTACTCTAATCTGTAAATGATGAGGAACCATTAGAAATGTTTGCGCAAGGAGGTTAAATGATTGGGTTTTGCTTTTAGAAAAAGTATGCTCCGTACATTGTAGAGACCAGATTTAAGGGAAGCAAGTCAGGAGAAGGGAAACTACAGATTGTGATGTTCCAAGGAGAGGACAAGGACCTAAGTAAGGACATCATTATTGGGGATGGGCCTGAAAACAGATTAAAAAAATAGTTATGAGCTAAAACCATTAGACCTTGCTGATTGCCTAGATGTAGAAGGCCCAGGACAGTGAGAAGTCTTACATAATTCTTTAATCTCTGGTTTGGGCAACAAGATGGTGATGCCAGTAATTACGCTAGAAATAAAGGAACCATTGATGAACAGAGAATAACAATGAAGACAGTTCCAGATATGTTGAGTTTGAGATTCTTCTGGGACATATCAAGCTAAAGATCACATATGAGTTCTAGGGTAAAGATTAAGTTTGACATTAATTGTCATTCCAGTTATAAATGAAACAATAACAGGGATGAAATTCCCCAAGCAAGTATGTAAAGAAATGGAGACTTTGGGGTAAAGATAGAAACCTGGGGTATTGTAGTTACTGGACACACAGAAGAGAAAGAGCCCCAAAAGACAAGAAAGAAATGACTCAAAGAAGCAGGAGGAATGCCAGGAGAGATTGGAGTCAAGAAACTAAACCAGAGCGTTTTAAGATAGGGCGTAAGATACGGACTGAGAAAGCATCCTTGGGTTTCGCAATACAAAGTTCATTGGTGACCTTTAGAAGTGAGGCTCGGAATCGTGGTGTGTTGAAGTGTAAATGAATTACAGTCATGAATAAAGTTTACTTAGCTGAAAACGAAAGGAGAAGAATTAGGGCACAGCTCGAGGGGATGCAAGGCCAAGAAATAGCTGATTGAGGCTAAAAGAATACAGATTGCAGAGGCACACAGTAAATGAGAGTCTTTATTTCATTACAAATATACAGTTTAATACTCAAAAATACCTTTCAAACACGAGGTCAGAAGGGAAATAAAGTTTCATGAATTGCCTTTGGTAGAGTTCTAACTACTTTGTGTACAGGAACATTATGTTTCTATTTTCACTGGGACCTGGAAGTACGCAGAGCTGGCTCCTCTCTTTCGTCGCATGTCCCTGGGATCCTTGAATAACTCAATTTTGGGATGTAATCATTTTGCTTTCAGGGAAGCTGAATACCATTTTTGTGAGGAGTCATTCCACCACCATGTGGCTACTCTTGAGAATAGCATTTTTCTCAACTTCCTCCTAGAGCTAGCTACCAGGTTGAGTTCCCAGAGAAGGAGAATTCCACAGCTCAAAGAACTTTAGAAACCCTCTCTTTATTTTGCAGATAAGGAAAGCAAAGATAACTTGCCTAATTTTTCAAAATTTCCGTATATTTTAACGTTATGAATATTTTATACATTATGAGTGATTATATATATATAAAGCAGACAACAAAAAACACATACAAAATCTTTCCATGTTCATTCAAACCCGAGGACAACATCCCTGTCAGACTGTCTTTAGTAAAAAATATTGATGAAATGCAGCAATACACAGAGATCAGTGTTTCTAAACTAATCTTTAGCAACAACATCCTGCCTTGAGGCTAACATGATGTTTTGTTTAAATTTAAGCCATTTCCAAAAAAAGTTTTAATTTCCGCAAGTTCAGATTGGTAAAATAGAAAGCATACTTACAGAGGATCAGTCCTAAGGTGATAATTAGAATGTGTTTATTATCTTAAGATATAAAACCCAGTTCTATAATATCTTTTGTCATTTTGCTTTTCTCTATCTTTTTTTGTGATAATAAAAATAACAGATGTCATTAAAGAAAATGTGAAGGTTTCAAGGGGAAAAAGACATAAAAGTCACTAAAAGATTTCATAACCCAACAGTATTTTTAAAAATTTTTTGGCACTTTTAACCCCTTATAAATGCTTTAAGTTAAAGAAATCGAACTCATTATTTTATTTATCCCGTTGAATTAGCTGAGTTAAAAAATCATTTCTTATTTTTACAGAAGTTATTTCACTCTTCATATTAACCCCACTTAATCAAAAAGTGTCACCAACTCTTAAGACTTTACATAAATGTAAAACTGTTAAAACAAAGCAAAGTCAACAAGGTTTGGGCCACCTTTATGCAAGGTGGCATCTTCAGCCAGACTGTCCATGTGTTCATTAATGCTGTCTTTAATTATTTCTAAAAGTCTTTAAGGCATTGGCTGCTCCCTGCATCTTTAATCTGCTGGTCTAGAGATGCTTCTGGTGAATGGGAGTGCTCTAAATCAGCAAAACTAGAATAACCTAAGCTTTGAAATGTTTCAAATCAAGGCAATGGACTTCCTCTGAATAGTACAGTTGATCCTTGAACCATACAGGTTTGAACTGTGTGGGTCCGCTTATACAGAGATATTCTTCCACCTCTGCCACCCCTGAGCAAGATCAACTCCTCTGTCTCAGCCTACTTAACACGAAGACAATGAAGATGAAGATCTTTATAATGATCTAGTTCCACTTAATAAACAGTAAATATATTCTGTCTTCCGTATGATTTTCTTAATAACATTTTCTGTTCCCTAGCTTTATTGTAAGAATATAGCACATAATACACACATTAATAACATACAAAATTCAAAACAGTACAAAATGGCTGTTTATGTTATAGTTAAGACTTCCAGTCAACAGTAGGCTATTAATAGTTAAGTTTTCGGGGAGTCGAAAGTTAAATGCAGATTTGCAAGTGCATGGGATCAGAGGAGTTGGCACCTCTAACCCCTGTGTGTTGTTCAGGGCTCAACTGTAATGATAACAATAATGGTGACGATAACACCTTCTAAACCTTTTAAAGCATAAATGTTTTACAAACCTCTCATTTAATCATCTTAACAACCCAACTTTACAAACGAAGGATTGTTAAGTAATGGCCCTACTTCACACAGCTAATATTCAGATAGTTCATCTCTGCCCTTAAACCTGGAATTGTGTCAGCTTCAGTAACCAGAGTCCCATAGTCCAAAACATTTTCTAA
The DNA here is from genome assembly GCF_009828535.3 of Hylobates moloch. NCBI lineage: Eukaryota > Metazoa > Chordata > Mammalia > Primates > Hylobatidae > Hylobates > Hylobates moloch. The sequence continues at coordinate 60,985,411 of NW_026652283.1, forward strand.
ATACTGAATGCTTAGCCAGCTCCAGGGTTTCTGATTCTTTTCAAACTACATCAGTGTGATTACATCACACATGCAGTGGGTAAGATTTTGTAAAATTACACCTGCTCCACTTTTTTGCTTTTTTTTTTTTGACTAAGTCAGCCTAAGGAGTTCATTTCTGGGGAAATACCAGGATATTTTACAGAAGAAATGCAAAGAGAAAAAAATGCACTAATATTCAGTTTCTGATATACAAAACAGAATTATTAAGAAGCCAATATTCTGACAGAGGATTTTTCCAAACTCTTACATTACCCCACATCAAGAACCCAACTCACAGACATGGCTCATCGTGTGGAGATGATAGATCCCTGGGTCTCTGATGGCAAACCCCCTGTGAGGCTTGCTGCTCAAAGATATGACTCTGGAAATAAAAGGAAAGGTCACTCCCCTTGAATTTTTAATAAAACAGAAAAAATTAGAAGGCAGGAGAGCAAGACTCTTAATCATGTGTATTCCAATTGCCCCCATTCCAGGCCTTGGCCCATGGGTGGGGGAATGCATTAGAGTAAAACTGAGGGCAAGAGGGCTGCTTATTGGCTGCTCCCTGTTGAGGCATCTGGGGAATAATTACACCAATCTGGTATATGACTACATCAATTAGGAAGCTCAGTGTGGAGGAAGTCTCTTAAGTTCAGCTTTCCAAAGTAACCTTTGGTTCCCATGATGTATCAGGGAAGAGTCAAGATCCAGCCACCGGTTGCTGATTCCACAGTGGCAGTGGCCTTATTGAAGGGGCTGAGGTGGATCTTGGAGCCAGTGAATTAGCAGGAGGACATAGTGAAGCCCCCAGGGCCTGAAGCCAGTGGGAGACACGGCTAAGCCAGGCCAGCAAAAAGGACACTACTAGGTTCGGAGGAAGCCAGGAGGCAAACAGGGCAACAAGAGACCAGCCACTGACTTCACAACAAAATACCAGGAAGGCAAACAGCAAACAGGTGAACACAAACATCACCCAGAGTCCAGAGAACATGGGCCCCAAAGGGCCAAAATCCTCCCCTCACACCTCCTTATCCAGATGTCTGGATACTATCTTTGAGATAAACATAGAATAGTGGAGCAGTCAGAGAGAACACAGTTGTTGTTGTCACTTCCTGGAGTCTGAGCATTACTTAAAGGAATGGATTAAATTATCTGATTTAACTAATTTAAATCCAAATGAACACTGTGAATTTTTTCCCTCCAGTAGCCAACAGATGGCTCCTCCTGAAGAGGATCAAGTCAGCTCTGAAGAAAAGAAAGACATTACTTTTTTCAGAGGTTTAATATGGCAAATTTAATATATGCATCTAATTTTACTTCTTCTTATAAACTACAAGAAAGGAATCTTTCAAAAGACATAAATCCACAGGAACAGTTGGAATATGAGAAAAGGCCAAAGCAACACAACTTGGTCTCTCAGCTAGAAGCAGATGGACAAGTGAAAACTAACTTAGCAGGTCTGAGACAGCTGAATCTCATCTTGACAGCGGACAAAGCTGAGAAGAACCAACCCAATTAACACCAGAAAATCGGGGCTTAGGAACTGAGGGCTTAGGTCTCTGGAACTGAGGTGAAAGGGCTGTCTAGAATAAGGAGGACCAAGTGAGGACTTTTTTCAGTAGCAGTTAGAATGCCTAGATTCCCTTATCTTCTCCATATTTTCCCCTTCACACATCGGTAGAATTTGAAGATTTGTTTTCTTTTTTTTTGAGACAGAGTCTTGCTCTGTCACCCAGGCCGGAGTGCAGTGGTGCGATCTCAGCTCACTGCAAGCTCCCTCTCCCAGGTTCACGCCATTCTCCTGCCTCAGCCCCCTCAGCAGCTGGGACTACAGGCGCCCGCCACCACACCCAGCTAATTTTTTGTATTTCTAGTAGAGACGGGGTTTCGTCGTGTTAGCCAGGATGATCTCGATCTCCTGACCTCGTGATCCGCCCGCCTCGGCCTCTCAAAGTGCTGGGATTACAGGCGTGAGCCACCGCGCTCGGCCTGAAGATTTGTTTTCTAAACAGGGTCCCTGGATCTAGGGGACAGCATGTACAGTTGTGAGCGTAAGTAACTGACCCAACACAAAGAGGGGGAGACCATGCATCGTGAATGGGAAATGCATCACACTCTTGCTGTCTTCCCCAACTCTGCTTTCGGAACACTGGTAGAAAGACCCTTGCCTTCCAGGCAGGAAGTTGGAATCTAGCCAACCAGTCTAAATTGACATAATGCGATGCAAGAAACAACTATGGTGAGGGCCACCTTCACTAAGACCCTTGTGTCAACTGAGCCATCTTTTTAACTTGAGTACAGAATATGCCAGGGGTCCAGGTACAGATTCTTACCTGTCCTTGGCTTTTCTTGACCATTTGCTGATTGAAGTTCCTGCCCTTCAGCTTAGGTCAGCTGAAGACATTTCTTTCATATCAAAGAATCACTCTGCTTTGCCCTGCCCCTGAAGCCTGCAGAGAGGTGGTGGTGAGATAAGAAGCAGTAAATAAAAAGCAGCCACTCCATTTGGCCACATTTCTATCAAGTGCCCAGAGCCTGGTACATCCATCAGCCTCACCAGATGTCCCAAGTGTGCTGACTCATGTTTTTTGCTTGTAATCATGCCCACTGACTTCCCCAAGAGGCTCTTATAAACTCTCAGGAAAACTAAAGCCAGTCCATGGCCCAGAGACTGGTTAGTTTATCATCTCCCAGGAGCTGTCATTCAATAGGGGCAATGTTACACTTTCTATACACAGCGAGATCTATGCTTAGCACTCAAATTCCCAAAAGCTAAACAATACACTGTTTAGAGATTCATACAAGAGTGGTGATCTATAAACCTTAGTTGTTACAGGAAAGTAAAGATTTTTTACAAAGTAAAGGTGTTCAGATCACACCTGGTCTAGCCTATGTGCTCATGGCTCAAAGTAACACTTAAGACTCAGGTAACACTCTGGAAAACGTAATAGCACAAACACCACCTCTCTGGGGCCCTTCTAAAAGTAGTAACATGAAGAAGTTAGAGGCCTTCTCCCCCCTATTGCACAGACCACACAGCTCTGCCATCTAACACCAGTTGTGACAGGAATTAGATTTTTATGAACACGTAGGAAACATTTCTTGAAAACTCCCAAGTGTGGTTAGGTGACAAGGATAGTGGAGAAAAATCATCAAGGATTGTGCTCTCAAATCAGATTAAGTCAAACCCAGACTCCAAACCTACTATCACCTTAGACGATTTTCATAACTTAAGAGAAATTGTTTTCTTTATATGTAAAATAAGCGTTTTTATGGTCACAATTTTTTTGTTATTGCTCAATAAATGACATTCACCAGTTTGCTGAACAAATACTTATTGAGCATGTATTATGTGTTAGGCACTGAATTGGAATTTAGAATGCATCAGTTTAAAAAAATGTTTATTTCTCTGTCTTTATGGACCTCGTATTCTAAAAGGGGTTATAAACAAAAAATAAATAAACAGAGTAAGTAAATATGTAATATGTTAGAAAGTAAGCCCTATGGAGTGGGGGAGAGCATGGCGAGAGAGATTAGGAGTTTCAGGGAGGTGCAGTTTGCAATTTTAAATAGCTTGATTAAAATAGACTTTGTTGAGAAGAAAACAATGCAGCAGAGGCTTAAAGGATGAGGGATTACAAGCCATAATGCAAATAAATGCTTTTACTACACATGACTCATGACAAAGTAGGTGCTCAATTACAAAGGATTGATGAGGGGGAGGAAGAGGAGAATGAAGAGAATTTGCGAGTGCTCAAAGTCCCAAAATAGCAGGTGAGTGGGGTAATAGGCTATAAAATTTCAGCTCATCTGAGGAGCATGTTACTTTTTCATAATAGTAACTATCATTTATTAAGCATTTTCTATGTGCTAAGCATACTGATAATTTCTAAAATATTCTATCACATCTAATTCTTGCAAATAACCCTGTGAGGTCAAACTGAGGCAGAGAGAGATAAGTAATTTGCTCAAGGGACACGCACCTGCCAGTAAATTAGAGGCAGCAAGAATTTTGAATACATGTGTCTGAGGCTGGAGCTCTTAGCCACTAATGTTGCTCTGCCTCTCAGATTTGTTCTCAGACCCATTGAGACTAGTGGAAGTGTAGGTCACACGGAGGGGACAGAGGAATGGAGTAACAGGGCCAGGACTATATAGTTCCTTCGTCTGCATTCAATCATGTTGCCTTGCTAAGCTAGCCTAACCTGAATATTATATGAATTAGATACAAGGTCTTCTAGACAGTAAGCCTCCATGAATAGAAGATAAAAAGCCATTATAGAATCATCTCCTAGGGTTTCTAAAAATAATAGATTAGACCTTCTTCAAGCTAGACAGGCTTTCCCAAAGTATGCTCCTTGGCACCCCAGACTCAAGAGATGCTACACAATAAAATAAAAGTCGGTGGTCCTAGAGGCGTGAGAGGCCTTACGTCTGCAGCACCCAGGCAGTGCCTGGCATATAAGAGGACTCAATAATGCATATGTGTTGACTGACTCCCAAGGAAAACCTTGCAACTTTGTCTAATCCAGTGTCCCGCATACACAGCTCAATGCAAAAGCCTTCTGTCCCCTGACCTAGCCTACCATAGGGAAAGTGGCTCTGTGGCACTGCGGCATGCCACTGCACATGGGGAGGAAAGGGATAGTTCATCTAAGATCCACCTCAATCTAGAGAAAACGTTTAGTTTAAACTTAAGCGCAAATCAAAGTTCAGATAGAAAGCTCTCTTATGCATTAAAATGTTGGGGGTAAAATATGAAGGCCTTGAAATACGAGAAAACAAAACTGAGAAATTTTACCCCGTGCCTTGGTTTCACAGGGTAATAGGCAGAAACTGAAACCAACAGACATTTCTGTTGACAAGTTCACCTTCTCAAGCCCTACAGCCCGGGAAGATTGTCATATTATTTAAAATAAGCAAGAGACTCCTCACCACAAAGCTAAAGGGCAAAGCAAATCTGTCACACTCCTCAAGGGACACACAGCTAGAAGGGCTCACCTAAATGCAGAAACGCTGAAAAGAAAGGGGGAGGGAAAGCAAGATGCCTCCTCCCCCACTTTCTCTGACTGAGGCTCTGAAGTCTGCTCCTTGCTGCATGAGTGACAAGGACTCGGTCGGCTCTAAAACACCAAAAAATGGGGGAAGTGACACTGGGTGACATTCTCCATGAGAGAGATGAGTAATAGTCTCAAAAAGTGCATGGTCTACTACCCCTACAGACTTTAGCATGACACCTCCCCCACCGAAACAGTGAGCCAGCAACAAATAGCAAATGTCACAGAAAATAAATCTCTTACAGTTGGGTCCCTCCTCAGCTGAGGTTTCAGAGGAGGGAGGGCAGCCAAGAATACAGAAGTCGTGAAAAGTCTGGCCATGTAAACCCCTTGGGTGCTTTTATACACAGGCGCTATAACTAAGCATATCTAAGTGCCAAGGCCTACGTTAAGTTTCTTTTTAAAATACTCTATCTTATTTAAATAAATGTAGAGGGCAGTCACAATCAGCTTAGTTAATAATGCAAACATTGGAAACGAAAGGGGGTCAAAGAAGAGATGTACATTATACACACATATGAACACACACACACACACACACACACACACACACACCCCTTCCGCCATTCCTGGTCTATTATTTTATAAATGAAGAATTTTAGAGCAAGTAGTGCATTCAAGCAAGCCTGCCTTGTCTGAGTACCAGTAGAAAAGGGATGTTTATGTGCTGATGACAGACAAATGATTAGGGCTCTTCTAGCTTGATTTTCAGGTCCCGAGATGGTGCCACTTCCTTATTTCCCTTTCTGCTGCTTCCTCCAAGTCACTGCAGAGCTCTGGTCACATGTACCCTAAGTGAGGACACCTCAGCCAAACATTGGGCGCTAGGGACAGCAAAGTTGTAGCTACTGACTATTATAAAAGGCTATATTTCTTAATGATTAAGTAGAAGAATAATAGAGATTAATAAGGGGGAGAAAAAGACTATTACTTCTATCTAATAGTTAGTACCTAGTATTGAAAATTCATAGGACATTGATATAATACTGACTCTGGAGGGAAAATACAAAGCAGGCTTCCAAAGTATCCAAAATAAGATCATTTTCATTTTCATTTCGTATCCAGCAGAATCTGATATTTGCCAGGTCAGGAGTCTTTTCACTCAGGCCTTATTATGATATTGGATTAATAATGCTATCCCTGGGATAATCCTTCCACTTTCACCACCATCAACAACACCACAATCCTCTCCTTGTCCCCAAACTGTCTGACTGCACCAGCAAATAGACATGGCTACAGGAAAACGATACATTCTATTTTCATGTTGTTCAGGTGCCTGGAGTACATATCTGGCACATAGTAAATTAAATATCTGTTAACAAGTATTTGTTGTTAAGTTGCTCATTTGTTTTATAGAGACAGGTTCTTGTGAGCAAGAACTGTCACGCAGACCGGAATGCAGTGATGCGATCACAGCTCACTGTAACCTTGAACTCCTTCGCTCAAATGATCCTCCTGCCTCAGCATCCTGGATAGCTAGGACTACAGGTGAGCACCACCATGCCCAGCTAATGCTTTTTATCTTTTGCAGAATCAAGAGTCCTGGTATGTTAGGCTGGTCTCAAACTCCTGGCCTCAAGCAATCCTACTACCTTGGCCTTCTAAAGGGATTACTGGTATAAGCTACTGCACCTGGCCTATTTGTTGTTAAATGAAAACATAGTCTTCCTTATGAGGTAAGATGAGTGACAAATTACTTGAAAACTTGGTCAGGTGTTTCATATTTATGTAAATAACTGAGATTAAAGGATGGGACCCATGAATGAGCTTCGGGAGGGGGGTGTCCAAAGTTTTTTGTCTTGTTATTTTCTGTGTGTTTTTAATGAACTCCTCACGTGCTATGAATCAGAAATCTATAGGTTGTATGTGTTTTTCTTACAGGATATTCTCTCTCACAAGTACCTTGATGTGCATGAGTGTTAGAATACTACTACACTGTAGAATGAGGTGGGAAGAAAGTGAGATCCTTTGATAAAACAGAAATCTTAAAGAACTGTAATAAGAATTGATATCAGGTACTCTTAGTCTCTCTCCCTTGATAGTTCTTTACCTCACTTTATAACCTAACAAGTGTGTGCTTTTAGCTTCACTAAACACAGTCCAAGAGTCAAAGGCAAAGCCTCATCATTTTGCCTTTCTTGTCATCCTAACCCAGTGACTCTTTTTTTCTCTCAAGCTGCACCCATTTCCATCGTTTGACCTTCTATAATTCCCTCAACCATTCCTTCAAAGCTCAATACTAATACCCTTGTCTCTCTTATTGCCACTTTTTTCAAAGTTCCCATCTTTTTCTCCTACCCTGAAAATTCCCCACCCCGTTTGTTCATCCCTCTTTATTTCATGCACTTATTCTTACTCACACTATTTGACCTTTGTATTTGCTTTCCTTGTGGGGTTACCCATATTTTTTACTTTCTCTTTTCCATCTTTGTCACACCTCCTGCCAAAATAAAACAACAACAACAACAACAACAACAAAACCCTTTTCTCCTAGAATCCCACTTCCTTGCTCTTCTCTCTAGGTTATTCTTACCTTTCTCTTCCTCTTGAATTATATAAAGCTTGACTTCTACATTCTTACTTAGAAAGAAAATGTAATGATTCTTAAATGTCTAATACTTGTGTCCTTGGATTTTGCCCCAGAACTTTTTCAGCTTCATCTAGAGTTTTTGTAGACCAATATTGGCATATAACAGGACCTCCTTGTTTCAAGCTTCTTCCCCTCACCTATTCACTATAGTAAAGGAAACCACATACGCTTTAGCAAATTGGAAGGGACAAAGCTGACAAAACCATAGAATATTCAACTGGCACTTCTTCTTCTTATTTCCTCCTTCTGTATAACTTCTCCCTGCCAAATTGTGCCATATTATATCAACTTGCATATGATTGATTCTCATATTATTTTTGATAATAAATAGTCACATATTAGTAACTATTAGACTATATTTCTTAATGATTAAGTAGAAGAAAAAAGAGATTAATAAGGGGAAAAAAAGACTATTACTTCTATCTAATAGTAAATGGTATTGAAAATTCATAGGACATTGATATAATACTGACTCTGGAGGGAAAATACAAAGCAGGCTTCCAAAGTACCCAAAATATGATAATTTCATTTTCATTTCATATCTAGCAGAACCTGATATTTGTCTCTTCAATGAATCAAAGCTGAACATTAGGTAATGTGTAAAATGCATGCAGCCTCACAGATCTTGACATCTACAGTTAATTAGTTAGTTTCAATACAGTGTGTGTACTAACATGTGAATAAATTCTTGTTAGAAGAACTAGAGGCACAGCAGATGAAGGATAATCTATATTTTCCTTCTTTATACAACTGTTTCTCTTATCTGACCACATCACTTCGTACTTAACTACTCAGGATCTCTACGCATTGCACTGCCTGTTCTCTCCTCCTAACCTTGGCTATAAATTTCCTTTTTTTTTTTTTTTAGATGACGTCCCACTTTATCATCCAGACTGGAGTGCAGTGGTGCTATCTTAGCTCACTGCAACCTCCACCTCCCAGGTTCAAGTGATTCTCCTGCCTCAGCTTCCCGAGTAGCTTGGATTAGAGGCCCCCGCCATCACGCTTGGCTAATTTTTGTATTTTTAGTAGAGACGGGGTTTCATTATATTGGCCAGGCTGGTCTCGAACTCCTGACCTCAAATCATCCATGTCAGCCTCCAAAAGTTCTGGAATTACGGGCATAAACCACCATGCCTGGCCAAATTTCTTGAGAAAAAAATCTTTATCATGTGGGAAAAAAAAAGAACTAACAAGTATTTACTATTGTCAGGTACTACATGCCTTAACTCATTTTACACTGACATGCTTTAATTCATTTTACACTGATAACAATTCTGCGAAGTACATATCGCTGTTCCCATTTTAGAAATGAAAAACCTGAGCTACAGAAAATTTAAATCTCTTGTTCCAGGTCACCTGGACAGAAAGTAGGAAGACCAGGATTCAATCTCAAATTAATCTGTCACTACTCTTCTAGTCTTCCTACTTGCATAGGACCTTCCCCAGTTTTAGACATATAATAGGTACTCAGAGAATACATATGGCTAACTTTGCCATTAAGAAAGACTTCTAAGGTGATAGCCGTGAAGCCAAGACAAGAAGTCTCTCTTCTCATCTCAGGTTTTATTCTTGCCCCAGATCTTGGTTGTTATTCGCACAGTATTATCCCTCCCATCCCTGGCACTTGAGACTGCTGTTCTTTTATTTCCCTTATACAACAGTTCCCACTTAAAAATTCCTTACCCAGCATTCTATAACCTTAAAATGTCTGGACCTCCATGAGAGTCATACAACTAATAATTTATTCATGTGTGCATGAAAGGCAGATCTCTTCTGTGTGCCTTCTTTCTCTCATTGTAACAGGCATGCTCCTGTATTGCATTACCATCATCATGACCTTGATCTGGGTGATGGTTACGCTACTGTATTCACTTTGTGAGAATTCACCAACCCTGTGATTTGTGTACTTTACTGTGTCTAATATATAGCTCTAGAAAAATATTACATAGAGAAAATATGCTCACACATCCCTGCTCCCTAACACAGCAATGACTTTTATAGACAATACAAATATGTATTACAGATTTTAATACTTAATCTTTAGCAATTTATTCTAATGAATTAATGAGGAATGTAGACAGATGATGCACAGGATATTTGAGGCAAAATTATTAATAATGCTGAAAATAGCAAAACTGCCCAATGTGAAGGAACTCATTATTAGAATACATCTATTTGATGGAATATTCTGTTTTCAAATAATTATATTTAAAGACATGAGAAAATGTTAATTATATAATGTTAAGGGAAAAAGCATAAGCTACCACATGATAATAATTTGTTAAAAAATATATTCACACATATATACATGTTTGTGTATGTCTGTATCCATATAGGGTATATATTATGTAAATATATTAATAGGAACAAAAAAAACCCTCAATATGTCATCAATATTTATTTCTTGAGGGTGTGATTATGAGTAGTTTTAATTTTTGTGTTTACATTATTCATATTTTCCAAATTGGACTTATTTCTCAACTCCACCTCCTTCTTAGTCACCAAACACAATAATTCCACTTCCCAAATCTCTTTTCTTCTTCTCATGCTGCATGACGACTGCAGCCATATGAAAATCAACAAATTTTACGGAAATGCATATAATAAAATCCAGAAGGAAAGATATTTAAATGGTGATGAATTTATACATACACATGACTTTTTTTTCTACTTCTGTGTACTTTTGTGCACTTTCTAAATGTTTTCTTATAGTCTGGAGAGAAAACGCTTTGAAAGAAAAGGGAAGGAAATGTTTTCAGAATGGCAGTGTAATAGCCTCCAAAAATCTGCCCCTCCATAAAAGCAATGAGAATACTGGGGAAAAAATGTCAAGGTCAACTTTTTCAGAAATCTGGTAATTAACCAGAGGTTTGCAAAGGTAAGAGGGGCATTTATTCAAGAAAAATCACTAAGTATCATTAAGACCACTGGGTTTTGTGGCATTCGATCTTGCATATTTTCATCTTCCTCTACTCAGTTCTACAATAGTCTTGAAATCCCAGCAATCTTGGAACCATGGAAGCTGTAAAACCAGCTGTCTAGCAGCCACTAAAAGATGCAGAATGGTTTTGAACCTCCCCAAAAAGCCCCATCCCTGGAGAATCTTCACCGTCTTACCCATCTAACAGCTCCCTGGAAAAGCCCTATTCATAAGGTTTGTTATCTGACTAGACTCAGAGCTCACACAATGAGAAAAGCTCTATCTCCATAACACTTGTTGAAAACAATCTAATTGTTTAACATTGCAGTGGCCTGTGGCATTGATATCAGTCAACTGAGGCAAACAAGAAGCTTGTCCGAAAACTTTATGAAAACCTGGGGAATAAGACACTTCTGGGGGAGGGGGGGGGCTTTGAAATGCTCCAGCTTATTCCTGGGGATCTAGAAGGATGTTTGCATTAGAGAGCTATGTGCATGCCCAAGAAAGATACAAAAAGGCCCTCAAATCAGGCAACTGTGGCTGAACACAAACAGGAAAAAAATGGATAAGGCAGAGCTGTAGACTTCAAAAGTGTTGAAAGCCTGCCCCAAAACACCCACGCAGAGCCTCTTAGTAAAGGGTGAGAAATTTATTAACAACAGATATTTAAGAAAACTCCTGTCCAATCCTTAGCTGAACACTAAGCTAAACAAGGAGTGATTTCTACGACTTCATATCACAAATAATACAGACTTTACAGAATTAATCCAGGAAAGTTAATAAACGAATAGCTATAGCAACAACAACAAAAAAACACTGGAGGAGGCAGGAAGTCTGATTTCCAGAACTGCTACTTTATATTATTTTAAATGTCCACTATTCACCAAAAACACTAAAAGACACACAAAGAAATAGGGAAGTATGGCACACACACACACAGTCTCTTTCTTTCTTTTCTCTCTTTCACACACACACACACACACACACACACACACACACACACACACACAAAAGCAGTCAGTAGAAAATGTACCTAAGAAAGTTCAGATATAGGACTTAGTAGCAAAAGCCTTAAATTGGCTATCATAAATATGTTTGAAGAAATAATAGGAACCATATCTGGAGAATTAAAGGTGAGTATGATAATGATTTACAACCAAATAGAAAATATCAATAAAGCTATAGAAATTATTGGTGAGAGATGGGAGCAGAGAAGAACCACAGAGAAATTCAGGAGTTGAAAGTTACTTAATATCTGAAATGAAAAATTCACTAGAGAGACTCAACAGCCGATTTGAATTACAGAAGAAATTATCTGAAAACTTGAGATGGTGAAATTGAGTTTGATATTGTCCAGTCTGAGGAACAAAAAGAAAAAAAGCATGAAGAAAAATAAACAGTTTAAGAGTCCTATGGAACACCAATATATGTACCATGGGAGTCCTAGAAGGGGAGGAGAGAGAAACAAAAGGACATAAAGAATATTTGAAAAAATAATGGCAGAAAATGTCCCAAACTGATGAAAATCTTAATCTACACATCAAAAAAGCTCAACAAACTCCAAGTAGAATAAGCTGAAAGAGGTACACACTACACATGTATTAGTCAAACTGTCAAAGACAAAAATGAATCCCAAAAGCAGTCAGCAAAAATGATTCATCACATACAAGGGATCTGCAATGAAATGAACAGCTGACATATGATCTGAAACTAAGAAGGCCAAAAAAGTTGGATGACATATTTAAAGTGCTGAAAGAAAAAGAATCTCACACAAAAATTCTATATTGAGCAAAATTTTCTTTCAGAAGTGAAGGGGAGTTTAAGACATTCGTGGATAAACAAAAACTGAGAAAATTTACTGCTAGCAGATCTCCCTTACAAGAAATAGTATAGAGAATTCTTCAGGCAAAATTAAACAACACTAGACAGTAACTTGAATCCACACAAAGAAATAAAGAGCATAAGTAAAGTTAAGTACATGGGTAAATATAAAAAATGGTATGCTATGTTGTGATTAATAATAAACATAGATTTGGTACTTGCACTCATTTCCTGGAACACAGCTCTTAAGACTCTTGGAATCTTCGGAGTGAGAAGTGTCTTTTTGTATGTTAATGAGATGATTAATGACTGGGGCTTCTGAATAGCCTCAGAATGGGGATGGGGAGGTTAAGGAGGAGATTACTTTCATCTCCATCCTTCAACCTCTAAGGAGAGAAAAGAAGATGGAGGGTGAGTTAATGACCAATGGCAATGATTTAATACAGTATGTATACATAATGGAGCCTGCATGAAAACTCAAAAGGATGTAGTTCAGAGAACTTGATGAAGATGCTGGAAAGGTAGCATGCCTGGATGAAGCCCTTCCCGCACACCTTGCCATATATATCTCTACCATCTAGCTGTTGCTGAAGTGTATGATTTTGTAATAAACCAATAGTCAGTCTAGTAAGCAAATTGTTTTCCTGAGTTCCATGAGCTGTTCTAGTAAATGACCAAACTCAAGGAGGGAGTTATGGGAACCTCTGATTTATAGTTGTTTAATCAGAAACACAGATGACAACCTGGATTTGTGACAGGTGCCTGAAGGGGGCACGGTCTTGTGGGATTGAGCCCTTTAACTGATGGAATCTGAAGCTAACTTCAGGTAGATAGTTCCAGGATTGAACTGAATTATAGGACACCCAATTGTTGTCCACAAGAGAATAGAATGAATATAATTGTTTGGGGGGGGGCAGGAAACAACATCTGATATCAGACATGTTTCAGAAGTACTGAGTGTTATAAATGAGAATATAGAGAAAACAGTTTGTTTTTCCAATACACAGTATAAATATATAAATGTGTTTCTATAGAAAACTCTTTTTCTCCTATTTGATTTATAAGAAACTGTATAAAGCAATAATTATAGAGTTATGTTGGTGGGCTTATGATATATAAAGATGTAATTCATAGAACAATAATAGCACAATGGAGGGCAGAGAAAACAGAGTTATAGTGAAGCAAGTTTTGACTAGATTATTTTAAGACATTAATTGTAAGCCCCAGAGAAACTTCTAGAAAAATAACTTGCAAAAATATAGTCAAAGAAACATGGGAAATAAAATTGTGCACTAGAAAACAACATATATGAAACAAATAGAAAAATGATAGATGTAAATCCTACCTTATCAGTACTTGCATTGAATGTAACTAGATTAAACACTCTAATTAAAAGGCAGATATTAGAAGAATGGATTTTTTAAAACCATTATGATCCAAATATATGGTGAAAAAAATCCATTTTAGATCAAAAAACACAAAGAGTTTGAAAGTAAATGAATGGATAAACATATAGCATGCAAACAGTATCCATAAAATAACTGTAATGATATACTAATGTCAGACAAAATGTAGTAAATAAAAAATTGTTACTAGATAAAAGATGGAGTTTTTATAAAAACAAGACGGTCTATCCTTCAAGAAGATACAATTATAAACAGATGCACTTAACAACAGAATATGATAAGGAAAACACAGTGTGAAAAACTCAGCTGAAGGGAGAAATAGATAATTCAATAGTAATAGCTGAAGATTTCAATACTCCCCTTTCAGCAATGAATATCACAACTAGACAAAAGGAAAAGAAATTAGAAGGCTTGAATAACAGTATAAACCAACTATATCTATCAGACATTTATATTATTTGGCTGTGTCTCCACCCAAATCTCATCTTGAATTGTAGTTCCCATAATCCTCACATGTCATGGGAGGGATCTGGTGGGAGGTAATTGAATAATGAGGTAGTTCTTCCATGCTATTGTCATGACAGTGATTAAGTTCTCATGAGATCTGATGGTTTTATAAGGGCTTCTCCCTTCACTCAGCTTTCATACTTCTACATGCTGCTGCCATGTGAAGAAGGATGTGTTTGCTTCACCTTCCACCATGATTGTAAGTTTCCTGAGGCCTCCTCAGCTGTGTTGGAACTGTGAGTCAATTAAACCTCTTTCCTTTACAAATTACCCAGTCTCAGGTATGTCTTACTAGCAGTGTTAGAACAGACTAATACAGTAAATTGGTACCACAGAAAGTGGGGTGCTGATGTAAAGAAACCCAAAAATGTGGAAGTGACTTTGGATCTGGGCAGAGGTTGAAACAGTTTGGAGGCTCAGAAGCAGAAAGGAAAGTGTGAAAACCTTTGGAGCTCCCTAGACTTGTTGAATGGCTTTGACCAAAATGCTGATAGTGATATGGACAATAAAATGCAGGCTGAAGTGCTCTCAGATAGAGATGAGGAAGTTTTTAGGAATGGGAATAAAGGTCACTCTTGCTAGGCAAAGAGACTGGCAGCATCTTTTGGTTCTGCCATAGAGATCTGTAAAACGTTGAACTTGAGAGAGATGATTTAGAGTATCTGGTGAAAGAAATTCCTAAATGGCAAAGCATTTAAGAGGAAGCAGAGCATAAAAATTTGGAAAATTTGCAGCCTGCTAATGCAATAGAAAAGAAAACCTCATTTTCTGGAGAGAAATTCAAGCCAGTAGTGGAAATTTGCATAATCATCAAGACAACAGGGAAAATGTCTCCAGAGCATGTAAGAGACATAGCAGCCCCTCCCATCACAGGCCTAGAGGCCTAGGAGGGAAAAATGGTTTCATGGGCTGGGCCCCGGGCCCCCTTGCTCAATGCAGCCTCAGGACATGGTGCCCTGCATCCCAGCTGCTTCAGCTCTAGCTGTGGCTAAAGGGGGACAATGTACAGCTCAGGCCATTGTTTCAAAGGGTTCAAGCCCCAAGCCTTGGCACCTTATGCATAGTGTTGGGCCTGTGGGTTTATAGAAGTCAAGAATTGAGGTTTGGGAACCTCCACCTAGATTTCAGAGGATGTATGGAAATACTTGAATGTTTAGGCAGAAGTTTGCTGCAGTAGCAGAGCCCTCATGGAGAACCTTTGCTAGGGTAATGCAGAAGGGAAATGTGGGGTTGGAGCCCCCACAGACAGTCCCCACTGTGACACTGCCTGATGGAGCTGTGAGAAGAGGGCCACCATCCTCCAAACCACAGAATGGTAGATCCACTAACAGCTCACACCATGCACCTGGAAAAGCCACAGAAACTCAATGCCAGCCCATGAAAGCAGCCTGGAAATGGGCTGTACTCTGAAAAGCCACAGGGACAAAGCTGCCCAAGGCTGTGGGAGCCCACCTTGTATTAGTGTGCCCTGGATGTGAGACATAGAGTCAAAGGAGATCATTTTGGAACTTTAAGGTTTAATGACTGCCCTTTTGGATTTTGGATTTGCACGGGGGCTGTAGCCCCTTTGGCCAATTTCTCCCATTTTGAATGTATGTATTTGTGAAATGCCCTGTACCCCAATGTGTGTATTTACCCAACACCTGTACCAAAACCAAGTAACTAACTTGCATTTGATTTTACAGGCTCATAGATGGAAGGGATTTGCCTTGTCTCAGATGAGACTTTGGACTTGACCTTTTGAGTTAATGCTGGAATGAGTTAAGACTTTGAGGGACTGTTGGAAAGGTATGACTGTGTTTTGAAATGTGAGGACATGAGATTTGGAAGGGACCAGGAGTGGAATAATATCGTTTGGCTGTGTACTCACCCAAATCTCATCTTGAATTATAGTTCCCATAATCTCTGTATGTCATGGGAGGGCCCCAGTGGGAGGTAATCAAATCATGGGGGCAATTTCCCCCATACTATTCTCGTGATAGTAAGTTCTCATGAGATCTGATGATTTTATAAGGGGCTCCCCCTTCACTCAGCTCTCATACTTCCCTTTGCTGCTGCCATGTGAAGAAGGACATGTTTGCTTCCCCTTCTGCCATAATTGTAAATTTCCTGAGGCCTCCCCAGACATGCTGAACTGTGAGTCATTTAAACCTCTTTCCTTTATAAATTATCTAGTCTCAGGTATGTCTTTATTAGCACCATTAGATTTAGCTAATACAGACATCTTTAGAACACTGCTGCCTTCCACTCCTCCACCATATCAAGAGCAGAATACATGTGTTTCTCAAGAGCACATGCAGCATTCTCCAGTATTGACCATAAGATAGGCTATAAAACAAATCAATATGATTAAAAGGTTAAAATTATATGAAGTACATTTTGTAACTACAGGAAAAAAGCTGTTTTTCTGTACTCACAGAACTTCTGACAACAAATGTGTGGATTTTCCACAGGAAATAATTATCCAATTCTCTGTGGGTACCAACTGGGTATCCTATAATTCAATTCAATTCTGACTCTGTCTACTTGGAGTTAGCATCAGATCTCACAAACTAAGGGGATTAACCACACACATACTTCAGTCATCAATTACATGTCCAGGCCTCCTGTACCTCTGGCTTACCAGCTATAAATCAGTTTCCCACAACCCCCTCCTCAGGGTTGATCATTTGTTTTGTGAAAGTTAACAGAATCAAAATGGAATCACTTGTGTTTAAAAAAAAAACTGAAAAATAGAGCTGGGAAAGGTCATGAAGAGGGAGTTCTTATACTTGTATGCCTGATAACAAAACTATCACAAAAGAGAGCAAAAACCACAACCTTACACAGAGGCCACTGCAGCCTTACATAAAAATACTTCTACGAGGATATCTGCCCAAAAACCACTTGGCATCACCCTTTTTATTGATCCTTTTAGCCAAGGATAGTCATTTTAAAAAAAAAATTATATAATCCTCTTCAGTTTTCTTGTTAAAACCTTTGTCTTCCTTTGCCTCCCTGAGTATGCACAGTTTACTATGGCACACATATTCCCATTGCAATGCCCTATTCCCGAATAAATATCTTTTTCTTTTAGAGAGCCTCTGTATATTATTCAGGTTGACTTAAGTGATGTCAGAAATGGGACCTGAAGAAAGATCACTATCACAAGAAATTGTTGGTTCTTGGAACCAATATGCAGTACTCAAAAGAGCTCTTTGAGCTCACCACTTCCATATCTTGCCTTTTCTGCCCTGGTGAGTCTTCTCTTAGGCCAAGCCTTCCTATTTTTGGTAGAGGCTTTTGATGTTATTTGAAATGTAGTTTGATTGTAAGGACCTCTTAATAAACAACCTTACATGCCTTCTGCAATGATAAAAAAAAAATTTTGCCTTCTCTGGTAAATCCTTCCTGGTATAAAGACAGAGTACTCTGTTTTCTACTTTTTACCTGTGAGGCATACCTTTTCTGGTGAATTCACTTTTGGCCTGTATGCCTAATTCAATATTTTGTTTTATCTGCATGCCTGAGTTAAAATTTTTGTCAACACTTTTATCTTGGTTTGATTTAATTTGGTCTGTAAATGATTTGGCTCTTTTCCCTTGCTTATTTGCAAAAATCTCCCAAGAGCAAAATAAGCATTCTAAGTGATGCATGCAAGATGGCTAATTAAAAGCCACTATGGCAGTCATTATCATCTAAACTCCTGACATTCCCTGACAGAATTTATAGGATTTTCTTTGCTCTTAAGAAATTAATAAGACATAGAATGGGTTTCTCAAACATTAAGGCATGCCAGGTTTTCTGGGAATCCAGCTAGCTACATATTATAGTCTCTTCCCATGAATATTTTTAAACTGATGGGCAAATTATGTCAAGGAAAGTGTAGAATGCAGATGGTCATTATTCAAATTCTCTTTAAAAATGTCTGTAACTGTAGAGTTAACATGCAGAGCCTACTGAGTTCTCTATCTCCCTTTTTTCTGCCAACTTTGAATCTGCTGACTTTTCTACTGGTGCTGAGATAAAACTAACTGTCTATTGCATTCTAGCCAAGATTTTTTTTAGTGTCCTTAAAGGGCTTTCAAATTAATGACTTCACAAATTGCAATGGCTTCATGGTGACCAACAACCTAGGTGCCATTTGGAAAGGTAAATTTAGGTTTTCTTGATCAACAATCACTTAGGGGATGAAATAGCTAATTCATCTAAAAGGAAAGAACTAGATAAATATGTTTATAAAGGTGAGGCTTTCAAATCAAACAGGTCACAATCCTGAACTCAGAGCAATCATATAAGGCATCTTTGTCCAGCACAAACTTTTTATTGTGTCTGCCATACAGGGGCCAAAATAAAATTTAAAAACTGCTAAAATGCTCACCTACCCACAATTGACTGACTAGTCAAACAAACCAGTCCAGGAAACAAAACAGATCCAAGGCCACTTGGAGATATTTTTTTCTTATACAATTCAGCCAGTCCTAGCTAAAATGTAAATATTGAAAATTTAACTCTAAACTCATTTGAAAATGTAAAAAGAGGAACATGTGGTAAAAGAGGTTTTGTAAAAATCAAACTGCTTCAGAATTGCTTTACCCAAAATTTTGGTCCACAGCCTTCACTAGATTAACTACTAAGGCAAATAAAGTATAGCTATGAGAACAGGTTCCAGTTTTGTCAGAAATACAGTTTGATCCCAATAGCTTTTTTTAATAGACAAGGAAATTTGTATTACTATCTCATGACTAATATTCTGAGATTAAATCTATAAGATCTTCGTGTATGTGTGTGTATATATATGATTTGATGTGTTTAATGCATATGTACATATATTATGTTGTATGTTGTGGCTACATGGTAAAATCTGGCAGTCAGCCAGAAATCCCTTAAAGAATTCTATTAAGATTGGCTTACAAACCAGGATCAGATTGATTCACAGCCAAATTCTACCAGATATACTAAAAAGCTGATACCATTCCTACTGAAACTATTTCAAAATATTGATAGAAGGGACTCCTCCCTAACTCAGTCTCTGAGGCCAGTATCGTTCTGATATCAAAACCTAGCAGAGACATAACAAAAAAGAAAACTTTAGGCCAATATCCTTGATGAACATTGATGCAAAAATATTCAACCAAATGCTAGCAAACTGAATTTAGCAGCACATCAAACAGCTAATCCATCATGAACAAGTAGGCTTTATGCCTGGGATACAAGGTTGATTCAGCATACACAAATTAATAAATGTAATTCATCACATAAACAAAACTAAACACAAAAATCACATAATTATCTCAATTGATGCAGAAAAGGCTTTCAATAAAATACAATATACTCGCAGGTTAAAAACCATGAATAAACTAGATATTGAAGGAATATACCTCAAAATAATAAGAGACATATATGACAAACCCACAGCCAACATTATACAGAATTGGCAAAAGCTGGAAGCATTCCCCTTGAAAACCAGCACAAACAAGGGTGCCCTCTCTCACCACTCTTATTCAACATAGTATTGGAAGTCCTTGCCAGAACAATCAGACAAGAGAAAGAAATAAGGGCTATTCAAATAAGAAAAGGGGAAGTCAGACTATCCCTGTTTTCAGATGACATATTGCTATATCTAGAAAAACTCAGAGTCTCTGCCCAAAAGCCGCTTGAGCTGATAAACAATGTCAGCAAGGTTACAGGATAGAAAATCAATAGCAAACCAGTAGCATTGCTGTATATCAACAACACCCAAGCTGAGAGCCAAATCAGAAATATGATCCCATTCACAATTTTCACAGAGAGAATAAAATACTTAAGAAAACAGCTAGCCAGGGAGGTGAAAGATCTCTACAATGAAAATTACAAACACTTCAAAGAAATCAGAGATGACACAAACAAATGGAAAAACATTCTATGCTCATGGATAGGAAGAATTAATATTGTTAAATGTCCATACTGCCCAAAGCAATTTACAGATTCAGTGCTATCCCCATCAAACTACCAATGACATTCTTCATAGAACTGGAAAAACTATTGTAAAATTCAGGGAACAGAAAAAGAACTTGAATAGCCAAATCAATCCTAAACAAAAAGAACAAAGCTAGAGACATCATCTTACCCAACTTCAAACTATACTACACACAGTAACCAAAACAACATAATTTAGGCACAAAAACAGACACATAGAACAATGGACTAGAATAGAGAACAAAGAAATAAGGCTACAAACTTATAACCATCTGATCTTTGACAAAACTGACAAAAACAAACAATGAGGAAAGGACTTCCTTTCAATAAATGGTGCTGGGATTAACTGGCTAGCCATATGCAGAAAATTGAAACTGGACCACTTCTTTAGACCATATACATAAATCAACTCAAGATGGATTAAAGACTTGAATGGCAAACTCAAAACTATAAAAACTCTGGAAGATAACCTTGGAAATACCATTCTGGACATAAGAATGGGCAAAGATTTCATGACAAAGATGTCAAAAGTGATTGTAACAAAAGCAAAAGTTGACAAACAGGATCTAATTAAACCAAAGAGATTCTTCACAGCAGAAGAAACTATCAACAAAGTAAATGGACACCTCCAGAATGGAAGAAAACATTTGGAAACTATGCATCTGTAAGAAACTTAAATTTACAAGCAAAAAAACAAAAAATTTTATTAAAAAGTGGGCAAAGGACATAAACAGACATTTTCTAAAGAAGACACATGCAATGCAACCAAGCATATGAAAAAAATGTTCAATACTGTTAGAGAAATGCAAATCAAAACCACAGTGGGATATCATCTCATACCAGTCAGAATGGCTACTATTAAAAAGTCAAAGAATAGCAGATGTTGGTGAGGTTGCAGCAAAATGGGAATGCTCATACACTACTGGTGGGTGTGTAAATTAGTTCAATCATTGTGAAAAGTAGTGTGGTGATTCCTCAAAGAGGAATTGTCCAATGAAATTGTGTACAGAATTGGTCCCTTCCAGTGGGTTCTTGGTCTCGCTAACTTCAAGAATGAAGCTGTGGACCCTCACAGTGAGTATTACAGTTCTTAAAGATGGTGTGTCTGGAGTTTGTTCCTTCAGATGTTCAGATGTGTCCAGAGTTTCTTCCTTTCAGTGGGTTCATGGTCTCACTTGACTTCAGGAGTGAAGCTGCAGATCTTTGCAATGAGTGTTATAGCTCTTAAAGGTGGTGTGTCCGGAGTCATTTGTTCCTCCCGGTGGGTTCGTGGTCTTGCTGATTTTAGGAGTGAAGCCACAGACCTTCACAGTGAGTGTTACAGCTCATAAAGGTAGTGCAGACCCAAAGAGTGAGCAGCAGCAAGATTTATTGTGAAGAGTGAAAGAACAAAGCTTCCACAGTGTGGAAGGGGACCTGAGCAGGTTGCTGTTGCTAGCTTGGGAGGCCAGCTTTTACTCCCTTATTTGGCCCTGCCCACATCCTGCTGACTGGTCCATTTTACAGAGTGCTGATTGGTCCATTTTACAGAGTGCTGATTGGCCCATTTTTACAGAGTGCTGACTGGTGCGTTTATAAACCTTTAGCTAGACACAGAGCACTGATTGGTGCGTTTTTACAGAGTGCTGATTGCTGCGTTTACAAACCTTTAGATAGACATAGAGTGCTGATTGGTGCATTTCTTACAGAGTGCTGATGGGTGCATTTTTTACAGAGTGCTGATGGGTGCATTTACAATCCTTTAGCTAGACAGAAAAGTTTTCCAAGTCCCCATCTGACCCAGAAGCCCAGCTGGCTTCACCTCTCAATCCCCCCTCTAAACAGGACACCCCAACTGCTGTTGGGAATTGGGCAATGACCACTCTAGCTACTTCCTGCTGGATAGGGGCGAAGAAGGGGCCCTGCAATTGCAGTGTCCTCCAGAGGGGAACTCTTTAGGCCAGTGAAAGGGCCAGTGGGTCAGTCCAGGTGTCCTTGGTAGAAGTTGTTAGTTGAACTCATTTGGGGTTCCATTTGTAAGACCATCTGTAGCTTGATGGCCTTGATCCTAGAGGAGACAAATTTGGCAAGGAGGTTAAAAATACAGGGTCTGAAGGCGAGTAATAGTAAGATGGCTGTCATGGGACCTAGAAAGGGAAGAAGCCATGTTGCCCAACTCCAGAGGTTGGTATAAGAGTTTGAAAGGTGTTGTCTAATTTCAGAAGCCTTTTCCTGTAAACACCGGGCGGCATCTCTTACTATCCCTGACTGGTTAGTGTAAAAACAACACTCCCTTCCCCTAAGAAGGCACAGAGTCCTCCTTTCTCAGCAGTGAGGAGGTCTAAGCCTTGGTGGTTTTGGAGAGTCACTGCTGCCAAAGAGTCTGTTTGGGATCATAGAGTAAGGATAGATTCCATTGTTTCTTGCAAACTGTCTGAGAAATCCTTTGAGAGTGTGTGGTAGTAAGATAATGAAGTAGGTAAACATGCTATTCCAGTTCCTGTAGCAGTGGCCACTCCTAAAACCATATAAGTGGAGGTATTAGTTGTATGGCTCTGTGCTGATGGACTTGAGCTTTCAGGGGCACTGATAGGGTCTGATTTCCATAAGATTAGAAGTTAGGATAATACATGTTACACTGTTAACTCTTTTAGCAAACTTTGCTTTTGTTGAAAACCTTGTAAGTTTGGGATTTCAATTATTTTCTGCTATTAATAAGACCTCGTTCAGTCCATATTAACTTAGAATTGATATAGATGGCTCCTTCCTGATTCTGTAAGTACTTTAAGGTTTGGCTGAGTGCAAACAGCTTGCAGGTTTGAGCAGACCAATTATTAGGCAATTTTCCTAACTCTGATTCTACAAGAGTTTCCTTATCACTTACTGAATACCCATTGTGTCTTTTTTCCTTAATTGCCTGGGAGGAGCCATCTATCATCCTGTCCTGAAGGGAGTTCCTCCTAGATCTGGTTGGACCTTTGTACAGTAATTAATTAAGATTTAGATTCCCTGTTAGGAAACCTGATGGGTTAAGGATTTTTGATAGGAAGGCTATAACACTCCAATACCACCTTGTTGTCAGTGTAAACAAGGGTGTAGCCTGAAAGCACTGAGGCCACTGACAACCCATAGCCTTCCTATCAAGGAGAAGACATTCAATTATCAATTATAGGTTTTAAATTACCCTGGTTTTTAAATGAATATGATACACTGTTTTTTCTTCACTACTTCCATCTCTCCTTCTTTCTCTTTGACTTCTTTGTTGTCTGTCTCTCTTTCCCTCTGACTCCCTCTTTGTCTCTTCCTCTCTTTCCTTCTTTGACTTTCTGTCTCTTCCTCTCTCTCTGTCTGACTCCTTCTTTGTCTGTGTCTCTTCCTCTCTCTGTGTCCTTCTCTTTGTCTCTCTGTTTCTTCCTCTCTCTCTTTCTGACTCTTTCTCTATTTCCTTTCTGCTGCTTCTGCCAGCTGCTTATGCTGCTATTCTCCCCTCTCCTTCCCTTTTTGATGGCTTCATCAGTGTAAGACTGCCACCTCCTTTGGTTTTTGCACTGTGTGCAAGAACTCCATGGTTTCCTTGTGATATTTAATGGGGGCTCCCCTAGAGGTTAGGCACTCCCTTTCTTTCCATATTGCAGCATGGGCATGTAGGATTAGATAAACATACTTACTATCTGTAGCAAAGTCTCCCAATTACAACTGAGGAGGTGGGAGAAATACCTGGTTACAGGCCATCCCAGGATTTGTAATCAAATTCATGGAAAAGACTCTAATGAGTACTCTTGAACACAGATTTCTAATAACTTTAAATTCAATTGACTAAATAAAAAAATTCAGAACTCTAATGAAGAAACTAATGGTTTCATGAAACTGATAATCAAGAATAAGCAGAACAAAAATTATATGAGATTAAGTAACTGATGAAAACAATGTTTTTATGACTTTTATTTAAAATATTATTGATTCTTTACTTAAATTCTTTGTTTTCCAGATTTAAGAAAATTTTCTCAGGCTATATATAGTTTACAATAATTTAGTAAAGTATACTTTTACAAACAAAGGTGGAAGAATTTGCTTTTTCTTTCTACTTGATTTTTCCAAAATTCAGAAACTATTTGTGAGTATTCTTATTTTTATGGCCATATGTTTATTTGAATAAGTTCAGCAAAAATTTGTTCCCTCTTTATAGCGGAATACAACTGGAAACATTGGTTATATTACCAAGGCTTTGACTAAAACATCATATTTGAAAATGTGGATAGAATGCCTAATTTCAAGAGTTATCAAGCCAATATTTATGGTGAGTGAGTAAGTATTGTCCATTTTTGGCATGTCCATGACCCTTAAGACTTTAAGTAAAATCTAAAAAAATCTAAAGTCTGCCTTGGTTTGGCTTCCTAGCCTCCAAAGGTTTATAAATAAGATTCCTGTGTGATCAATATAGAGAGAAAAAGTTACATTTGTCAAAAAAGACAATAATGCAACTGTTATTAGATTGTAGTCATGTGCATTGCTTTCAAGTTTTTCTTATCTACCTATAGAGTAGACTAGATCCTAAATTTTTCCAGATTTCTCCAATTTGGATTTATTCAGCTTTCTTCCATGGCATTATTAAAAATGGAAACTACTTTGTTCCTAAAGCCCTGTAGCTAAAACTAGATGAATTGTAAGGAACAAGCCTTGTTCCCAATGTATGGACCACACAAAAAGTTCTCCAAACCACTCAATCCATAACAAGGAACATTCAAACTATAAATCAGGATTAGAAGTTGACAACCACACACTGTACCAGCTTTTTGCAAAATGTCAGAACAAGACTCCATATCCTAATGAGACTCTCTTACGCCTCTTAATGTCTGCCCTTTTTCACTTGGCAAGATAATGGTGTTATTAAAATTTTACAATCAGTAGTTTCTACTAGTAACTTGACAGAATCTGACTAAAGAGATCTTTTAGTATCTATTGGTTAAATAAGGAAATGTCTGTGCTATTACTAATACTATATACTGTACCTGGATAAATTCCTCTTGGAAAGTTAAGACCCATATTCATAAAATAAGAAAATCGACCACATGGTAACAACAGGTCTCATCTAATTCCCTATGGTCATTTGATTTATTCAACTGGTTGCCTTTAGGCCTAGGTTAATGTCCCAAAATCATTATGCAAACTGGGATTGTCACATTACTATTAATTTCACTTTGTATTTTCCCTTTTAAAACTTTGTGTATCTTAGTTATTGAAATTTTTTGCAGGGATACAACACCTTACAGCATAATGCTGGTTCAACACTTTGAGATGACAGCAAAAGACTATGACACATACAAAATTGAACTTAATAATGGACTCCAGGTATACTTTGCCTGAGAGTCACCCCCTTAAAACCCCTCTTGTGGCTCAAATGTGGCTAAAGGATTTTAACACTGACTCCTAGTCATCAATAACTTCCCCAATGAGGGATAAGACCAGCAACCTGGGTCAGATCCATCTCAACACCAAGGGACAGCAAAACCTAACTACAGGATAATTAATCTGGATACTTTTGAAAAAAGATATTTGAAAAATGGAGGAAATGTGAAAGTTATCAGAATCAAAATTGAGTCACTTGCATTTAAAAAAAAGGCCCTGACAAATAAAGCTGGGAGGGCATGAAGAGAAGGTTCCCACACTTGTATGCCTGATAACAAAACTATCACAAACAACTCTGAAAACAAAAACACAACTTTTCACAAGGGCTGTTACAACCTTGTGCAAAAAATACTTTAGCAAAGACACTTGCCCAGCAACTGCCTGTCCAATCATGGTAATGCCAATTCAAGTTTGGACATGCAGTTGCTAGGCAGATGTCCTTGCAGAAGTATTTTTTGTGTAATATTGATCCTTGTAGCTAAGGACAATCATTTCAAAACAGTTACATAACCCTCCTCATTTTTCCTTCGAAAACTTTTGTCTTCTTTTACCTTCCTGAATACACACATAGTTTACTATGACATGCAAAATCTCACTGTAATGCCCTATTCCCAAATATCTTTTTGTTTTAGAGAGCCTCTCTTAGTTATCTAGGTTGGCCACTAGAATGGCTCACAGAGCTTAGGAAAATGATTTACTTACTAAGTTACCACTATATTATAAAAGAATATAGTTTAGGAACACCGAGGTGGAAGAGATATATATAACGAGGTATTTGGGAATAGGCACATGCCCTCTCCAGGCATGACACTCTCCAACCACCAACTCAGAAGCTTGCTAAACTATGTTCTTTTGTTTTTTCATGGAGGCTTTATTATGTACACATGATTAATTAAAGCCATTTCTCATTAAGTCAATCTCCACCCCTTCTCCCTTTCCTCAGAGGTTTGAGGATGAAGCTGAGAGTTCCAACCCTCTAACTGCATGACTGATTCCCCAGAAAACCAGCTCCCATATTTCAAAAGTCACCTAATTAGCATAAATTTAGATATGGTTGAAAGATGGTTATTTTGAATAACAAAAGACACTCCTCTCAATCCTGAAAATTCCAAGGGTTTTAACAGTTATGTGCCAGAAACCAGGGACAATGATCAAATATATATTCCTTATGATATGACCATATCACACTGACCACATAGAATGAAACTAGAAATCAATGACAGAAGGAAATCTGACAACATAACAATATGTGGTAATTAAACAATGTTTTTCTAAATAATAAATAGTTAAAAATAAGTAGAGGCTATATTGAGGTGGAATAAAGATGAAAGACAACATATAAAAATTTATGGGATGAAGCTGAAGCAATGCTCAAAAGGAAAACTATAGCTGTAAATCCCAGTATTAAAATAGAAGAAGGTCAGATGTGGTGGCATGCACCTGTAATCCCAGCACTTTGGGAGGCTGAGGCAGGAATATTACTTATACCCAGGAGTTTGAGGCTGCTCTGATTGTGCCACTTCACTCCAGTCTGGGCAATAAGTGACAGCCTGTCTCTCTAAAAAAAGAAGTAGTTATTGATTAATAATTATAATTAATCTAATGTTAATAATTAGATTAACATAATAAATCTAATGTTCCACCTTAAGAGGCTAGAAAAAGAATAGCAAACTAAATGCAAAGACACAGAAGGAAAAGAATACTAAAGATTAGAGTGGAAATAAAATAGCAAAATAATAGAAAAGCTCCATAAAAACAAAATTAGATTCTATAAAAAGATTAACAAATTGATAACATTCAGCTGGGCTGACCAGGGGAAACCAGACAAGGCTCAGTTACTAAAATCATGAATGAAAGAGGACACCATACCAATTTTACTGAAAAAAAGATAATAAGGAAATATTGGGAGCAATCATATGCCTACAAATTAGATAAATGAAATGGAAAAATTATTGGAAAGATACAAGCTACAGAAACTGACTCAAGAAGAATTGGAATATCTGAATGGTACAACAAATAAAGGGATTAAATTAGTCTCCCTCCTAAAAAAAAAAAGCTCAATGGCCTCACTGGTGAAATCTATAAATGTTTAAGGAAGAATTAATACCAGCTGTTTACAAACTCTTCCAAAACATAGAAAAGAAGGGAACACTTTCCAATTTATTCTATGAGGCCAGTGTTACCCTAAGATCAAAGCCAGAAATAAGACATCATGACAAAGGAAAACTACAGACCAATAACTCTTAGCAATATAGAATCAATAATATTTAACATAATACTAGTAAGCTATTTCTAGAAACATATATAAAGGATTACACACCATGACAAAGTGGGATTTAGCCCAGAAATGCAAGGTTGGCTTAACACACAATAATCATTCAATGTAATACATCATATTAGTAGAATGAAAGACAGAAACCAGATGATTATTTCAACTGATACAGTAAAAAGCATTTGAAACATTCAAGAAACTATGAATGGAAGGGGACTTTTTTGACCTAATAAAGACTGTCTATGAAAAACCCACAGATAAGATCATAATTAATGGTGAAGCTGAATGCTTTACCCTTAAGATCAGGAATAAAACAAAGATATCTGTTTTCACCACTTCTATCCTACAGTGCACTAGAAATTCTGTCAAGGAAATTAGGAAAGAAAGAACAAAGACAGGAACTCAAGTTGGAAAGGAAGAAATAAAGCTATCTCTATTTGCAAACAATCTTAAATATAGAAAATTCTAAGAAATTCTGAAATGACCATTAGAAATTAAAAAGGAGTTCATCAAGTTTTCAGAATACAATGCAGATATACAAAAATTAATTGCATTTTATACACTAGCAATAAACAACCTAAAAAATTAAGAAAACAAATTTTACTTATAATAGCATCAAAAACAATAAAATATTAACAAAACAAGTACAAGACATACATTGAAATAGCAAAACACTGTTGAAAGACATTTTATTTTATTTATTTACTTATTTATTTATTATTTGAGATAGAGTCTCTCTCTGTCACTCAACGCTCAGGCTGGAGTGTAATGGCGCAATCTCGGCTCACTGCAACCTCCGCCTCCTGGGTTCAAGCGATTCCTGACTCAGCCACCTGAGTAGCTGGTATTACAGGTGCATGCCACCATGCCTGGCTAATTTTTGTATTTTTAGTAGACTTGGGGTTTTGCCATATTAGCCAGGCAGATGTTGAACTCCTGACCTCAAGTGATCTGCCCACCTGACCTCCCAAAATGCTGGGATTACAAGCGTGAGCCACCACGTGAAGCCCAAAGGACATATTAAAATATATAAATTAATGGAAAGATATTCCACATTCATGGATCAGAAAACTTGATATTGTTAAAATGGGGATACTCCTCAAATTAATTTATGGATTCAATATAATGCCTAACAAAAACAGCTTTTTTTGCAGAAATTGACGAACTGAATTAAAAAAAACTCATGGAAATGAAAAAGTAGTAGAATCGCTAAAACAATCATCAAAAAGAACAAAATTGAGGGACTTACTTTACTATTTCAAAATCTTACTACAAAGCTACAGTAATTAAGACAGTGTGATACAGGCATCAGGATAAGCATATAGATCAATGGAATAGAAAAGAGAGTCTAGAAAGAAACCTTTACATTTATGGTAAACTGATTTTTGACAAGTGTATCATGACAATTCAAAGCAAACTAAATGAGGACAGAATAGTTTGTTTCAACAAATGGTGCTGGGACAACTAGCTATCCACATGTAACAGAATTTCATTGGACGCTTCCCTCACAACGTTAATTCAAAAAGGATAATAGACCTAAATATAATGGTTAATACCATAACATTATTAGAAGAAAACAAAGGATTGAACCCTCGTGGCCTTAAATCTAGGCAATAGATTTCTAGATGTGACTCCAAAAGCATGAGCAAAAAAGACAAAAACAGGTAAATTGGGCTTTATTGAAATTTAAGGCATATGTGCTTCAGGAAAACAATCAAGACATGAAAAGACAACAAAAAATGAGATAAAATATTTGCAAGTTGTTATCTCATAAGGAACTTGTACCTTGAATATATAAAGAACTTTTACAACTCAATAATAAAAAGACAAGTAACCCAATCAAAGTTATATAAATACATATTTCTCCAAGAAACATATAAAAATGGCCAATAAACACATGGAGGAATGCTCAACATTAGTCAATAAGAAATTACAAATCAAAGCCACAATGAATGCCATTTTATTCCCACTAGGATAACTAAAACCAAAAAGACAAAAGCTGGCAAGTGTTGGTAAAGATTAGACAAACTGGAACTCTTATACATTGCTGGTGGGATTATAAAATGGTTCATCCATGTTGGAAAATTTTTAGCATTTCCTCAAAATATTAAACACAGAGTTATCATATGACCCAGCAACTCCACTCCTAGGTGTATTGCCATGAGAAATATAAATATATGTTACACAAACCCTTGTATAAAAATGAATATTTATAGCCTCATTATTTATTACAGCCCCAAAGTAGAAACAACCAAATGTCCATTACCTAATGAATGCAAAAAATGTCATATATATATATATGAATATTATTCAACAACTAAAAAGGAATGAAGTACTGAGACATGCTACAACATGGATGAATCTTGAAAACATAATGCTAAGAGTCCTTTCACAAAAGCACCCATATTGTATAATTCCATTTATAGGAAATGTCCAGAATAGGGAAATCCACAGGGACAGCAAACAGATGTGTTATTTCCAGGGACTAGGGTCAGGGAGAATGGGGAGTGATTCCTAATGGATACCAGGTTTTCTTTGGGGGTGATGAAAGTGTTCTGGAATTAGAGAGTTGTGACGGTTGTACAACTCTGCAACTCTGTGAGCATACTAAAAGCCAGCAAATTGTACACCTTTAAAAGGTAGATTTTTATGGTATATTAATATCTTACTAAAGCTATTATTGAAAAACAAATTAGGAGAAGTATAATAGGCAAAAATGATCATACTTAACTGCCCCCTACCAGTCCTTCTGCATTCTATGACCTTCTTCTTTTCCATTCTTCCACATTCAGGCTGAGTTTCCTTCCGCTCTCTCTCTTTTCTCCTCCATCTCACTTATTCAGATTCTCCTAGAAATGTCAGCCTGGTTCACCCTGGGATTTTGAAGGCCCTCTGCTTTGCCCCCCTTGCTTTGCATATGAGTACTCTGAATCACAGAGAGGAGAGGTGACCCATCCAAGGCTTTGGAGTTAAGAAGTGATCAAGCCAGGGGATCTGCAATGAGAAGTGTTCTCTCTCTGGCCCCTCAGTGCTTCCTATTTACCTATGCAGAAAAATGGCCTGCTAAGGATCTAAGAAGCACCTGGATGGCCCTCCTTCCTTGAGAAGTTAACTAACTATGGGTTAACTTCTGGGCCTTCCAGCCTAGACTTTCTTCTTCCTGGGCTCTCTCTTCCTCTTTCCTCTGTCCTCTGCCTCCCATTACATTTTCGTCTTCTCCCCAAACCTCTCTTCTACATCTCACCCTACCCACCTTTAAATCTAGCAGCTTTCCTCTGAACCTCCTTCCCTCCTCCATTTATCCCCACATTTCCTCCAGAAATCTCTGCTGATGCATCCCCAGGCTCACTCTCCCAAATCTGACAGTAAAACAAGAATATATAGGCAGTTTGGGCCATGTGTTAGAATTATAGTTAATTGCCAAATATCCTTGCAGCATATATAATGGATAAAAGTAGCAAGTAAGTCCTTAATATGCATTGTTAGCTTCTGAAGCTTCTTTATTCCTTGTACATATTTTATCTTCCTCCAAACACCCATGAGTATCATGAATAGCATCTAACAAACTTAGTTAAGCATAAGGAAGTAACTGACACATAGACCATGAAAGTGAAAATTTTACATCATTATACCACACACACAGATACACACACACACACATACACACTCATACACTCGAATGCCTGGCATTACTGTAATTTTTGTCTCTGTGAGTGATCTTGCCTGCTACAGCTATGAGAGTTTCCTGAAAACTGATTAAATTGATTGTGTTATAATAGTTTTAACCCCATTTCTCTTTAATTCCCCTCAGAAGTGGGAGTGGGGCTCTCTCCGACCCCTCATATTTCCAGGTTCTAGGTAGGCTCCAGGGGCAGAGAACTGCTAATAGCCAAGTAATAAACCGACATGCCTTAACTAGGCTCTGAGGTGGAAAAAACAGACAAGTTGGCTTCATACTAACATGAGAAGAAGCTTTAACTTGTCACCTTCTTCCATTGCCCCAGGGCTGGCAGCAGGGCCAGTGTTATGAACATGTAGCCTGTGCAGTCACAGAGGTCCATGTGCTTAGAACGACACCATGCTTGGTTTAATGCTCTGCCATCACTGTGTTGAAATTCTCAATTATTTTTTAAGTGGGTGCCCTGCACTTTCATTTTTCATTGAATCCCACAAATTATTTAGCCAGTCATAACCACAGTCACCTGGGAGAAGAGTGAGCATGTGCTAGGTCAGTATTTGGTCCTCTTATCCCTCACCTCCTTGGTTTTGTAACAGATTTCTCTGGTCTTCTCCTGCTCCTGATGTGGGGGATAGAAAGGTAAAAGGTAAGGGAGAGTTGAGAAGAAAATATTTTCCCAAGTGCATAAATAATCAGTGGAGGGTCATCATTCTGTTCCCTAGGAAAGATGAGGGTTTTTTCAGCTTTTCTTTTTAATTAAGGAGGAAAGAGTCAACCATGTAAGATGAGAGAATGAAGTGTGGTATGTGTATGTATGTGCGCATATATTAAAGAAGTTTCATTTTCTATGTGCCAGACACTGCATCAAGAATTTTGTGTATATAATCTAATTTATTCCTCAAGATGAACTATGAGGTAAATATTACTATTATTCCAACTTACACATGGAGAAAATGATCCTTGGAAAAATTTAATAGGCAAGGTGGCAGAGCAAGATGGCAGAACACCAATTTAACAACTGTCTGCACCAAAAGAAAGCACCTTCATAAGAACCAGAAATCAGGTGAGCATTCACAGTACTTGGTTTTAACTTCATATTGCTGAAGATGTAGGAAAAACAGTCTTGAATTGCTGACACTACCTCTTCCCCATTCCCAAGCAACAATGGCAAAGTGCAGACAACATTTCTGTGCTCTGGGAAGAGGGAGATCACAGCAATTGTGAGGCATTGAACTCAGTGCTGCCCTATTATAACAGAAAACAAAACCAGACCAAACTCAGCTGATGCCTGCCCATGGAGGGAGCATTTAAACCAGCCCTGGAGCTCTTGAAAGGCAGTCTAGGCCACAAGGACTGCAATTCTTTGGCAAGTCCTAGTGCTGAACTGGTCCCAGAAACAATGGACTGGGGGACCACAGGACCTACTGAGAAACCAACTGGTGCAGCTAAGGGAGTGCAGGCATCTCTCCTAACCTCACCACAGGCTGCACAGCTCTTGGCTCCAAAAAAAGACCCGTTCCCTCCAGTTGAGGAGAGGAAAGGGAAGAATAGAGAGGACTTTGTCCTGCATCTTGGATACCAGCTCAACCACAGCAGGATAGGGCACTGGTCAGAGTCATGAGGCCCTCTTTCCAGACAACATTTCTAGATACACCCTGGGCCAGAAGGGAACTGACTGCCTTGAAGGAAAGAACTCAGTCCTGTCAGTATTCATCACTTGCTAACTGAAGAGCCCTTGGGCCCTGAATAACCAGCAGTGATACCCAGGTACTACACTGAGGGCCTTGAGCGAGACTTGGAGACTTATTGGTATTGGATGAGACTCAGCACATTCCCAGCTGTGGTAGCTATGAGGCAAGATTCCTTCCACTTGAGAAAGGCAGAGGGAAAAATAAAGAGGACTTTCTCTTGCACCTTATGTACCAGCTCAGTCACGGCAGTTTAGAGCACCAAGCAGGGTTATGGAGTCTCCAATTCTGGTACTTGGCTTTTTGATAGCATTTCTGGACCTTCCCTGAGCCAGAGGGGAGCCCACTGCTCTGAAGGGTGAGTCTCAGATTAGGCAGCATTCACTGCAAGCTGAATGAAGAGCCCTCAGGCCATAAAAGAACATCAACGGTAGTCCGGCAGTACTCCTCATGGGTTTCTGGTGGCAGTGGCCACGGGGTGAGGCTCCTCTGCCTTTGGACAGGTGAGGTAAGAGTAGAAAGGACTGCATCTTGTGGTTTGAGTGGCAGCTCAGTGACAGTAAAATAGAACACCAAGTAGACTTCTAAGGTTTTTAACTCTAGTCCCTGAATCTCAGATGGCACCTCTGGACCTACCTGGGGCCTGGGGAAACTTGCTACTCTGAAGAGAAGGACACAGGTCTAGCTGGCTTTGCCACCTACTGATTGTAGAGCCCCAGGGCCTTGAGTGAACATAAGACATAGCCATGGAGTGGTTATAGCAGGTCTTGGTTGAGACCCAGTGCTGTTTGGTTTCAAGTGCAATCCTGGTGGTGGTGGCCACAGAGGTGCCTGTGTCAGTCCACTCCAGCTCCAGGTGGCTCAGAACAGACAGAAAGACTTCTTACGTCTGAGAGAAAGTAAAAAAACAAGAGAACAAGAATCTATGCCTAGTAATCCAGAAAATTCTTCCAGATCTTGTCTGGAAGAGCCATCTTCCAGATAGTAAGACCATCAAGGTGTTATCTCTATGAGTCTGCAAGAATCACAGCATTACTGGGCTTGGCATGCCCTCTAAAGCAGATACAGCTTAGATCACTACACCAAGTTTCTTTGAATATGTGGAAAGCCTTCTCATGAAGCCCAGGTAGAAACAAGCCCAGACTGAGAAGACTACAATAAATACCTAATTCTTCAATGCTCAGATACTGAAGAACATCTATAAGCATCAACACAATCCAGGAAGACATGACCAAACCAAATGAACTAATTAAGGCACCAGGAAACAATTCTGGAAAAAAAAACAGAAATATGTAATCTTTCAGATGGAGAATTCAAAATAGCTGTATTGAAGAAACTCAAAAGAAATTCAAGATAATATAGAGAAGGAATTCAGAATTATATCAGATAAATTGAACAAAGAGATTGAAACAATTTGAGAGAATCAAGCAGAATTCTGGAGCTAAAAAATGCAATTGGAATACTAAAGAATGCATCAGAGCTTTTTAATAGCAGAATTGATAGAGCAGAAGAAAGAATTAGTGAGCTTGAAGACAAGCTATTTGAAAATACACAGTCAGAGAAGACAAAAGAAATAACAACAGAAAATGAAACACATCAACAGGATCTATAAAACGGCCCCCAAAGGGCAAATCTAAGAGTTATTGGCCTTAAAGATGAGCTAGAGAAAGCAATAGGGGTAGGAAGTTTATTCGAAGAGATAATAACAAAGAACTTCCTAAACCTAAAGAAAGACATCAATATCCAAGTACAAGAAGCTTATAGAACACCAAGTAGATTTAACCCAAAGAAGACTACCTCAAGGTATTTAATAATCAAATTCCCAAAGGTCAAGGATAAAGGAAGGATCCTAAAAGCAGCCAGATGGAAAAAACAAATAACATAAAATGGAGCTCCAGTATGTCTGACAGCAAACTTTTCAGTGGAAGCCTCACAGGCCAGGAAAGAATGGCATGACATATTCAAAGTTCTGGAGGAAAAATATTTTACTCTAGAATAGTATATCCAGTGATAATATTCTTCAAACATGAAGAAGAAATAAAGACTTTCCCAGACAAGCAAAAGCTGAAGGATTTCATCAACACCAGAAATATCCTACAAAAATTGCTAAACAGAGTACTTCAATCAGAAAGAAAAGCACTTTAATGAGCAATAAGAAATCTTCTGAAGCCACAAAATTCACTGGTAAGAGTAAGTACACAGAAAAACACAGACTATTATTACACTGTAACAGTGGTGTATAAACTACTTTTAAGTAGAAAGACTAAATGATGAGCCAATCAAAAATAATAACTATGACAACATTTTTTCTTTTTTTTTTTGAGACAGAGTCTTGCTCTATCGCCCAGGCTGGAGTGCAGTGGCGCCATCTTGGCTCACTGCAAGCTCCACCTCCCAGGTTCAAGCCATTCTCCTGCCTCAGCCTCCTGGGTAGCTGGGACTACAGGCGCCCGCCACCATGCCCGGCTAATTTTTTGTATTTTTAGTAGAGATGGGGTTTCACCATGTACAACAACTTTTTAAGATAGTACAATAAGATATAAATAGAAAGAACAAAAACTTAAAAAGCATGGGCATGAAGTTAAGGTGTAGAGTTCTTATTATTTTTCTTTTTGCTTATTTGTTTATGCAAACAGTGTTAACTTGTTATCAGCTTAAAATAATGGGTTATAAGATAGTATCTGCAAGCCTCGTGGTAACCTCAAACCAAACATACACAATGGATAAACAGGAAAATAAAAAACAAGAAACTAAATTATATCACCAGAGAAAATTACCTTCATTAAAAGGAAGACAGAAAAGAAAGAAGAAAGGGAAGACCACAAAACAACCAGAAAACAAATAACAAAATGGCAGGAGTGAGTCCTTATTTATCAATAATAACACTGAATATAAATAAATTAAACTCTCCAATCAAAAGACACAAAGTGGCTGAATGAAGGAAAAAACAAGATCCAATGATCTGTAGCCTACAGAAACACACTTCACCTGTGAAGACACACATAGACTAAAAATAAAAGGATGGAAAAAAATATCCCACAGCAATGGAAACCAAAAAAGAACAGGAGTAGCTATACTTAGACAAAATAGATTTCAAGAGAAAAACTGTCAGGAGGGACAAAGAAGGTCACTATAGAATGATAACAGGGTCAGTTAAGCAACAGGAAATAACAGTTTAAAATATATATGCACCCAACACTGGAGAACCCATATACACAAAGCAAATATTAGAGCTAAAGAGAGAGACAGACTCCAATACAATAATAACTGGAGACTTCAGCAATCCACTTTCAGCATTGGACAGGTCTTCCAGACAGAAAATCAACAAAGAAACATTTGAACTTAATCTACACTATAGATCAAATGGATCTAACAGATATTTATGGAACATTTCATCCAATGGCTAAAGAATACACATTACTTACCTCAGCACATGGATCATTCTCAAGGATAGACCATATGTTAGGTTATAAAACAGTCTTAAAACATTTTTAAAAATTAAAATAATATCAAACATCTTTTCTGACCACAAGGGAATGAAACTAGAA
This sequence comes from Hylobates moloch, assembly GCF_009828535.3. Taxonomy (NCBI): domain Eukaryota; kingdom Metazoa; phylum Chordata; class Mammalia; order Primates; family Hylobatidae; genus Hylobates; species Hylobates moloch. Next base: position 61,022,245 of record NW_026652283.1, read on the forward strand.
GTCAATAACAAGAGGAATTTTGGAAACTGTACGAACATGAGGAAATTAAACAATATGCTCCTGAATGACCAGTGGATCAATGAAGAAATTAAGAAGGAAACTGAAAAATTTCTTGAAACAAATGATAATGGAAACACAACATATCAAAACCTATGGGATGCAGCAAAAGCAGCACTAAGAGGGAAATTTATAGTTATAAGTGCCTGCATCAAAAAAAGAAAAAAAAAACTTCAAATAAACAACCAAATGATGCATCTTAAATAACTAGAAAAGCAAGAGCAAACCAAATCCAAAATTAGTAGAAGAAATAATAAAGATCAGAAGAGAAATAAAATTAAAATGATGAAAACAATACAAAGATCATAAGATAAAACAAAAGTCAGGTTTTTGAAAAGTTAAACAAAATTGACAAATCTTTAGCCAGACTAAAAAAAAGGAGAAAAGATCAAAATAAATAAAATCAGAGATGAAAAAGGAAACATTACAACTGATACCACAGAAATTCAAAGGATCATTAGTGGCTGAGCAACTATATACTATAAATTAGAAAACCTAGAAGAAATGGACAAATTTCTAGACACATACAACCTACCATGATTGAACCAGGAAGAAATCCAAAATCTGAACACAGCAATAACAAGTAATGAAATCAAAGCTGTAATCAAAAGTCTCTCAGTAAAGAAAAGGCTGGGACTCAATGGCTTCACTGCTGATTCCATGAAACATTAAAAGAATACCAATCTCACATAAACTATTCCAAAAAAGTAGAAGAGGAGGGAATACTTCCAAACCAATTCCATGAAGCCAGTATTACCCTAATACCAAAACCAGACAAAGACACAGCAAAAAAGGAAAACTACAGGACAATAACTCTGATAAATACTGATGCAAAAATCCTAAACAAAATATTAACAAACTCAATTCAATAATACATTAAGGAGATTATTTATCATGACCAAGTGGGATTTATTCCTGGAATGAAAAAAATTGCTCAACATAAACAAATCGATCAATATGATACATCATATCAACAAAATGAAAGACAAAAACCACATTATCTTTTCAATTGATGCTGAAAAGCTTTTGATAAAATTAAATATCTCTTCATAGTAAAACTCTTAAAAAACTGAATATAGAAGAAACATGCCTTAACATAATAAAAGCCATATGCAAAAACCACACAGATAGTATCATACTGAATGGGGAAAAACTGCAAGTCTTTTCTCTAATACCTGCAACATGACAAGGATTTCCACTTTCACCTCTGTTATTTGACATAGTACTGGAAATCCTAGCAAGAGCAACCAGACAAGTGAAAGAAATAAAGGAAAATTGTAAAGGAAGAAGTCAAATTACCCTTGATTGCAGAGGATATAATCTTATATTTGGAAAAACCTAAATACTCCACCAAAAAAACTATTAGCACTAATAAACGAATTCAGTAAAATTGCAGGATACAAAATCAGTATACAAAAATCAGTAGCATTTCCATATGCTGACAGTGAACAATCTAAAAACGAAATTTAAAAAGTAATCCCATTTACAACAGCCACACATAAAATTAAATACCTAGGAATTAACCAAAGAAGTGAAAGATTGCTATAATAAAAACCATAAAATACAGATGAAAGAAATTGAAGAGGACTATGGAAAGATATTCCATGTTCATGGACTGGAAGAATCAATATTGTTAAAATGTCCATACTATCCAAAGTAATCTAAAGTTTCAATTCAACCTCTATCAAAATACCAATGACATTCTTCACAGAAATAGAAAAAAATCCTTAACTTTATATGGAACCACAAAAGACCCAGAATAGTCGAAACCATCCTAAGCAAAAGGAACAAAACTGGAGGAATCACAATATCTGACTTCAAATTATATTACAGAGCTATAGTAACCAAAACAGCATGGTAATGGCATGAAAACAGACACATAGACAATGAACAGAATAGAGAACTCAAAAACTAATCCACACAGCTACAATGAACTCATTTTTGACAAATATGCCAAGAATATACACTGAGGGAAAGATAGTCTCTTCAATAGGGACTGGGGAAACTAAATATTCATATGCAAAATAATGAAACTTGACCCATATCTCTTGCCATGTAAAAAATCAGATCAAAATGGATTAAAGACTTTAATCAAAGACCTCAAACTATGAAACTACTACAAGAAAACATTGGAGAAACTCTCCCGGACATCGGTCTGGGTGGAAATTTCTTGAGTAATATCCCACAGCACAGGCAACCAAAGCAAACATGGACAAATGGCATCACATCAAGTTAAAAACCTTCTGTACAGCAAAGAAAACAATAAACAAAGTGAAGGCACAACCCCAAGAACAGGAGAAGATATTTGCAAACTACCCATTTCATTAATAACCAAAATATATAAGGAGCTAAAACAACGCCTTAAGAAAAAAAATCTAATAATCTGATTTAAAAATGGGCAAAAGATTTGAATGGACATTTCTAAAAGAAAACATGCAAATGTCAAAGAGGCATATGGAAAGGTACCCAACATCGCTGATCATCAGAGAAATGCAAATCAAAACTACAATGAGATATCATCTCACCCCAGTTAAAATGCCTTATATCCAAAGACAGGCAATAACAAATGCTGATGAAGAGATGGAGAAAAGGGAACCTTCCCACACTGTTGGTAGGAATGTAAATTAGTACAACCACTATGGAGAACAGTTTAGAAGTTCCTCAAAAACGAAAAATAGAACTACCATATTATCCAACAATCCCACTACTGGGTATATACCCAAAAGAAAGGAAGTTAGTACACTGAAAAGATATCTGCATTCCCAGGTTTTTTGCATCACTGTTCACAATAGGCAAAATTTTGGAAGCAACCTAACTGTCCATCAACAGATGAATGGATTAAAATGTGGTACTTATACACAATGTAGTACTATTTAGCCATAAAAAAAGGATGATATCCTATCATTTGCAACAACGTGGATGGAACTGCAGCTCATTATACTAAGTGAAATAAGCCAGGCATAGAAAGAAAAACATCACATGTTCTCACTAATTTGTGGGATCTAAAAATTGAAACAATTGAACTTAGGGAGATAGAGAGTAGAAGGATGGTTACCAGAGGCTGGGAAAATAAATAAATTAAAATAAATAAATAAATAAATAACTTGACCTAGATCACATAGCCAGCAAGAGGCACAAGTGGGCTGACCCTAGATCCAATCTAAGTATAAAATCCATATGTTGCATTGCTAGGCTATACAGCCTGGGCTAGGGGTCAGTTTGCACATAATTTTCATGGGAAACAACTGTTGAGTGCTTACCATGTGTCAAGCATTTTGCATCTTTTAACTCACTTAATCTTTGCAATACTTTGTGAGATAAATTCTTTTATTTCCGTTATATGTATGAGGAAACTGAGGCACAGAGCGTTTAAGTAAATTTCCTAAGGTTGCACAGCTAATAAGTGGTGGAAACAGATTATTAAATCATACCATCTAGCTCAAGACTCCAAACATTTAACCATTACCTTATATTGCTTCTGTGTGGGAGAGATTACCTAATAGAATATAATCAAAGTTTTCTTCTGAGCATAAAGCAGTATAAAAAAATACCAGGTTCTTTCTTTAAAATCAGCCCTTCCCTTAAATTGACTAAGGGATATAATATTCCAATATGAGAATACCCCTATGCCATTTCCAAGGTCTACCACACAGGGACTGACAAGCAACAATCCTCCCCTTAGCAGTCACCATGGCCTTATCTCCCACCCTCCTCTCCAAAATTCCTCTACCAGCCCGTGAAGATATCCCTTGAAAATCCCTTTCCTGCTCCCTCAGTCCTTAAGGGTATCTTAGCAGCAATCCTTGACCCTATTAATGTAAGAACCACCAGGAAATGGGCATTCAGCCCACACAGGATGACCGCTGTCTCCTCACTTACCTCACTTTGTCACACCATCCTTACTCTGGCCTGGAGCCTGTTCATCTAGAAAAGGAACAGCTCACTCAGAACAAGAGCCATGGCCTGGGAGGGACAGTGACCAAATGGGAGGATTTTCGTATGAATAAGATGACCTTCAGGTTTTCCTGTGTTTTCTCATCCCATCATCTCTACCTAGTGTTTTCTTCAGTGAGCACGTTTCTTCATGAGAAAACAGTCCTGCTTTCTCTCCCCGGAATGGCCACAGTGCAGGAAACCACACACTGGCCTATATGCAAAATTGACCTTGACATATGTGGTTTAGAAATGTACCAGTCAAGCAGGGGTTGGGTTACTAATCTTAGCAGTATCACTGGACTGTTTTGCTGGTTTTTCATGAGAATTTTAGAGGTAGAAGGGGTTTTTCTTCACTGGGGTGTGGAGGAAAAAGAAGAATGAAGAAGGGGAATTATTTGTGACATTCTCCTCTCACTCTACCAAATGATTGGTAAAATAATTTGAAAGGATACCACTGTATAGTATGAACAGTTCTGACCCCCAGAATTGACAGAATTACTATTATGTAGTATTCAAAGACACATTGGATTATTTTTTCCTCCAAAACACCTACAGTATGCCTATAAAAGTTTCTCAATAGGTGCATAAATTACTACCGACTTGTGTTTTTTCTATGAATTGCATAGATGTACTTCTGCTCCCTGCTTTCCTGGCTAGACTATAAGCTCCTTGAAGGAAGAAACTCCTTCATAATTCTGTTGCATAGTCCATTATACATTTCACAATTCTGGGCATATTATAGGAATTGACAATCAAAGATCTCCTAGAAAAATCTAGGAGAAATAGATGCCATCAAGAGTACACCTTCCTCAGAGCACTTGGGCTAACTCAGAACTTTGTCAGATTTTCAGGAGTACAAGCTATTGGTTTGTTAAGCTATCTTGAGATGGAAAAATGCTTGTGTTTTGGGCTTACTGTAAGAAAAGGGAATCTGACATCAGCATCTTCATAAAAGACATTTAATTGTACAAGAATTATAAGTGAATGAATAAACTAAGGTATGTGTACCCTTTGAAAGACAAATGTCACTCAGAGAATTCTGGGTTTGGTAATACTTGGGGTATACACCACATCCTTAAGGCCCAAAAGAAGTTGAGAGTAGTAAACATTAACTATCATAACCCACATCTTTTTAAATAAAAAAACTGTAACATTTGCACATAATTTTGTATTTTTCGGTCTTTTCATATCCATTTTCAAATGTGAGTTCATATTGATTTTATGGGTTAGGGCAGGGAAACACACACAGAGAGAAATGGATTTCTCAAATGTCAAAAAGTTCAGAAAAACTAAGACAAAAATATTAATGCAGTATTTTTCCTTCACAGCCATCCACTTCATTTGCAGACATTCCTTTAGGCAATCTATTGAAAATAATACCTTGAGTATGAACTTCAACTTACAGTTTATAAAGCAGATACATTATGTCATTATACATACCATTATACATGGTATGTCACTATACAACTCTAGTTGAGTTAGCTCATTCTGGTCACATTAAATACAGGTTGTAGTAAATCTCCCCAGACTCCAGTGCATTTTATTTCTTTTTCTCAGTCATTCTTGACTGTGGTCCACAACTTCTAATTTGTCACCTTCATTTTGTTTATGGTATGAAGAAAATTTTCTATTTTCTGACTTTGTGCCTCATCAAGTTGTTTGCTTTTACTTAAGTTATCTTCCACTTGTTTAGACCAGTCTGAGTCGGGGACATGTGTGTGCGTGTGTGTGTGTGCGCGTACGTATGTTTTGACCACCATGTAGAATTTGTTTATTTGGTTTTTGGCTTATTTATTATTTTTCATCTTACCAAAATCTGGATTGTATATGTAGTATCAACACATTTTTGTGTTAGATTTTCATCCTTCAAGGATTTTTTTAAATGGTTCTGTCTTAGAGTTACCCAAAAGCAGACACTGAAACAAGCAGTTGGGTACAAGCAGTTTATTTTGAGAGGTTATCTAAGAAACACAAGTGAGAAAGTGGGAAAAATGAAACAAGGAAAAGCGAAAAGCCAATAAGGGATATATTAACAAGTGGGTTATCAGTGTGGACAACTGGGGCTGAGCTCTCTTGGAGACCTTATGAGAAATCACATGGAACATGTGTCAGGAATCCTACTCCCCCTTCCCCAACGCACACATACGCACACACAAACACTTCTGGGTAGCACTTGCTTGTTTTGATGGTTATCTCAGAGATGAGGAACAAGGCTAATGTCAGGAATCCAGATGGTGCTCATATTTGTCACGAAAGACTCTCTAGCATGAGCTCATTGGTCTAAATAAAACTTTGCCAGAACTGGAAAAAGTTCACTTCTTCCCTCAGAACCTAAAGGTCTCACATGTGATGGAAATAGTCAATTTTCTGACCCATGAACTGAGATCTCCCTCTTCTCAGACTCAGTCTTCATATGGTGAGGCAAGCCAACATCAAGATCAGAGAATTAAGAGCTACTTAGCACCAACCTCAAGTGCAATACCAATTAAAAATAAACTCAAAATGGAATAAATCTAACAATAAACTTAGCAAAAAGCCTCCTTACAATGTTCGGCTTAAAGGAAAGTAGCCTTCTCTGTCCCAGTTTGGGCAAAGTTTTCTAGATACCTATGAGCTCATGCTAGAGCTTCTGCCTGACAGACATGAGCACAATCTGGGTTTCTGACCTTGGGCTTTTCCCTGACATCTGAGATCGTAAGGGATGATATGGGGCAATAAATGTAGTCATTTCTAGTACCTTTCACAGATAAATTATAATCTTGGGAAACGTTGCCTTGTTTAGGTCTGTGGTAGCTGAGTGATATCCTACATCACCTATAGATCCTTATCTGAAGTTCCTTCTGCCATTAGAGAACGTGTTTATTCTAATAACATAACTGAAAATGAAGCTGAGAATCTTGAAGCTTTCCTTTTTGGCAGCTATACTGGTTTCTGTTTGGAGACTGTCATTTATGTACCCCCTTGTGGAGCTGTAATCTTACTGCAATATCTCATTGCCACATTAACATATCCACCATACAACATAAATGTCAGCTCTTAGGGGGAAACATATCTGACAAAAAGCATCAAAATAAAAGAAAAATACTGACAAGAAGACAAAAAATTTTTCCTTCCAGAATTAACCAGAAAATGGTAACAAAGAAAGCAAAGAGACACTAACAAGTGATTACCCTCATAGCTGACATTTACACATAAAAGGACTTTGCCATGTGATGTAATCCAAGGCATTGCAGGAAAATATGTAAGTGCAAGTTCTCCCTAGAGGACCCTAGGTTAGTGACCCACTGTTTCTGTTTCTGTTTCTGATTAAGAACTGAGTCACAATTTACCAGGTAAGGTATTTTTCACAAGCACCTTATATAATCCACATAAGAACTTCATCGATTATTATTGTCCTAAATTTACGTATGATAAAATGAAGCTCAGAAACATTAAATGATTGGCCTGAGGTCACACAACCAGTAAGAGGCAAAGCTGGGACTGTCAGGAACTCAGCTGAGAGAGAGAGAGAGAGAGAGAGAGAGAGCGCTGAGTAGCCAGGTATCAGAGCAGCCTATTAAAACCACCAGTCAAAAATGACAGGATTCAGCTTTTAATCACATGCAGCAATGGCATAAGCAAGAGGCTAAAACCGGTGGAGGCACTGACTCCCCCTGTTCCATTTTTCCCAACAGAAAGGCACACCAATTAAGAGTCAGATGGATCATCATAGATATGAGAAGAGGAGTGCTGGGGAGAGAAGAGGAGAAGGGCTAGGGGTGGGAAAAATCCTGAGTATTGAGTCAGAATGTGGAAAAGTGTCTTCAAGGTTTTTCCCTCCTCCTGCATAAGAAGGTTTCAGCAGAGGAACCTGCAGAAGGCCTCTGTCGGAGGTGTCAGAGACCTTGGAATGAAGGTTCCTGGGTTAGGAAGGTAAATACGTGTAAGAGCATGATTGGCTGGGGGACCTGAGTCCTTGACTGCCACTCTCTCCCGAGGCTGCAGTGCATTGGCTGTAAAGCCTGGTGAGGGAAAGGCAGCTTTCCCCATGAGGCCTGCCAGGTAAAGCCATTGTAATTGCCTATGGTCAGGCCTGAAAATTCACACATGGATTTTAACCAGGGCCTGAACTCTTCAGGGACTTCTTTGGCGGACTTGAGATTGTAGTTTAATTTCATTCCCGCTGCACTGGGACTAATTCCCACACATGGGGACATCATCTCTTTGTGTCTGTCCAGAATGGCATAAGCAGATTAACTACTACTCAAGTTGTCACAGAAACATTTTACATATGAGTACAAGAAAAGGAAGAAAAAATGTCGAAGAGGAAGCAAAATGGCAGAAGTGATTTTTTTTTTTTAGGTTTGAGAACAGTAATGGTTATTACGGTGAATTAAGGATAAATAAGCAGTTGTTTTAAAAACTTTCTTTGTCATGGCTCCAGATACATGACTCTCTTTCTTTCTTCCTCCCAATTTCAGATCTTTTAATGCTTAACCCAGTGTACCAATCATGAGGTAACTGGTAACAATTCTTAAATGAAAAAATATTCATACAACATGAAATTTAGATCTTCCTATGTTTGTAGAATATACTGAATTCATGTAGAATTCATTAATTCCTCTCACTCTTTGATGGATACATGACAGTTAAGCTTTCTGAAGCTGCTTTGATAACTGTCAAGTAGCCAACCCTCACTGACAATCATTTCTCGTAAATTTTTCCCTAAATTCTTCCTTTTTAAATCACTTCCTTATGAAAACAAAATTATCTTCTGGCTTGTAATGATAGAGAATAACACTGAATATTTAAAATGTTATCAGATAAAAGATCCAACCTGAGTACAGCTCTAAAACTATAAGCTCTTCTTTGTCTTATTCTATCTTCCCAAGGCTGTTATGCCAACCTCATATCTTTTCTGTTTCTCTACCCCTGAAGATTATAGTCACTTCTCAGTCGCTTCACTTCCAAAATAACATTCCTTTAAAAATCACAGTCAGCAGGGACTTCTGAGAGATTGTGTAGCCTCTCTGAAGCCCATAAGAGTAAGAGTAAAAATTGTTTGTTGCTACATGGGTAAAGCCAGCATTTGAATTGTCTTCTTTCAAATACAGATATCTTGCAAATGGAAAATTAGAGTAAACTTGCCTCTCTCTGACTACCCTCACACCCAAATTCAGCTTATTAGAAAGAAGCCAGTAGGGTAAAGGGAAGAGAATTTTGCATCTCCACAATCTCCTTACATGTAGTGAGTTACTATTAGGTTGGTGCAAAAGTAATTGTGGTTTTTGCCACTTTATAATATAAAGTGCTGAATGTAGGGTGTGTGTGTGTGTGTGTGTGTGTGTGTGTGTGTGTGTGTGATGTAGAGAAATAGCCATTAGTATAAGATGGCCATTGAGAGCCATAATGGCATCAAGAAATGTTTAAGTTTGCGTATGGCTTTGCTCCTCCTTCCTTTAGAATACTGTCTCTGTACTTGAGCCAGCCAATCAAGGGTCAGCTTGTTGACACACGTTAAATATGTGGTAATAAAGAAATGAGAAGAAAATAGTTTGCACGGTCCAAGTCAATTCTCATATTTCAAAAGAGAAACAAAGAATGCAACTGGCAATACAAAATCCCAATCTTCCCATCTTAGCTTCTGAAATAAAAGCAGATAGCTGCCAAGTAAGTAATGCCCTTCTCTCAAAGACTATTCCTTCACTGTGATTAGGTTGACTCCCACCAAGAATTTCTTGTGGAACACATCTACTGGGCATGCAATATCCACATCAAATAAATAAGAATGTTCATGAAGCTCACCGTTTTGAAGGAGTGGGTGCCAAGTGACTTATTATTTCTGCAGCCAGATGCCCCTGTGTCGCTGGATTCTGCCATCTTCTGCCCTTTACAAGCAGAAAAGTCTCTCCTTTCCTTCTCAGCAACACCATGGCATTCTCTCATCCCTGTTTTTCTCCCCCACTTCCATCTTGTTTCTCTGTCTTCACTCTTTGCCTTCTTTTCAGCCTCCTCCTCTTCTCCAAGCAGGCTTCACACTCTTCTGTCTGCCAGTGTGATGAGGCACAAATCCCAGCTGGCGCATATCATTCCAACAGGCTCCATATTGATTCCCTGGTAACAAAAATAAAACAAAATATAAACAACACAGTCACGTTCTGTTCCAGAGAGATTAGGTCATTCACTTTCCAGAAGGGCATGTATTATTTCTCCCCAAATCTCTGCGGTTACTTCAACCCAAAATGTTAGGAAGAAAATAGAGCTGGCCTTGCCTGAAGGCAGTGGACCTCTTCAGTGTAATTTGGGGCCCTGGAGGGAATCCTAGGGGTTGTTGGAGGATAGTTGGGACATGAATAAGACAAAATAAATGATATAGAATCACAGAGCTATTGGAAACTTCAGAGATGACCCAAGCCAATAGCTTAATTTTTACAGATGAGAAGACAGACTGTGATAGATAAAAGAGACTGTTCACGATCATCTTACTGGTTACAAGCTGCCAAGAGTTAATTGTCCAATGTAGCCATGTTTTCTTTTGTTTTTTAATTGTATGCCTTCTGCAAAAAAGAAGGCATACTGTTAATGCCAAACAAACCATATAGTATATACCATATAACCAGACCCCTCTTTACTTTCACGCACTCCATATCTAGCCATTCTATCTTATATCTGAGATACTTGTGATTTCTAATCCTCTAATTTTACCTCCTTGTTTTAGTAATTTTGGAAGTGACTTCTGGTCCCTCACCTGGCTCTGACTTCATCCCTGGTATGGATTCACTCTCTGCTCAATCCTCCAACTCAACGCATGATGCACCAAATAGTTCTCATTCTCCATTTTCAACTCCTTATCTCCATCCACTCCATAGGGCATCCAGAAACTGATATAGCCCTGCTCCCCAACCCCCAACCCCTTCAAGTGTGTCAACCCTTCATGGGTTGACACACTTGAAGGGCCTCAATGGTAACAGCTAATATGGACTCAATTAAATTGCACTGTGTACAACTCCTGGAGTCCATGCAACAGTCCTAGTACAAAGTCTAACACCAACTACTTTGACCCCAGAATCAACGTAATGAAGACCCACAGAGATCTGCATTGCCACATCCTCAACAACCAATATTCTGTCCAGGCTATGACTGGCTCTAGATGAACCTAAGTGCCTCTCACCATAGTCATCTCTCCAGGGGAAAGCTGGGGCCAGTTGTCTTCTCAATTCCATAGCTCACCATGCCTCACACTTCTGGGATCTTCACTTGTCTTCTGACACCTAAGCCCCTCCCTGGCTTAATCTCTTTTGTACCTTCATCACGATCACTGCTCTGTAATTCCACTCTTGTGCCCTCCCTAACAATCCTTTCCACAGGACTTTCCTCACTTTCAGTCACCCCCAGACATGCCCAAAACTATTTTACCTAGAATAGTTCCAGATTTAAAAGATTAAATTCAGTCACCCTACTCTCTGAATACAAACTTTTACTTTTCACTCTTCAATTTCCCTCACTCAGTTACTCTCCTTATGCCAACTCTTTACCTTAACCAGATCTCTCATCCAGTGATCCTCTCAACTTTCTCTCAGTTAGCCCCTTTCTACTGTCACTTCTTTCCCTACCTGGAATCTACTCTAAACGTTGTAAAATGCAGTACACCTTTTTGAGCGATCTCATTCGTTTCCATTGGGTAAGACAATACCAGATATTCTTTCTCCAACCGAGATTCCCCCCCTGAAACTCCCAATCCCCCCTGAAACTCTAGTTCTACATATCAAAGTGCTAAGTAGCTATTTCTTACGGAAGATTCCATAAACACCAAAAGTTCGGCATCTTCATAATTGAACTAATAATTTTACCAATAGACTTTTTCTACTGAAATAGGGTGAGGTTCTGGAATCCATTAGAGAGTGAGCTGCCTTCATCTGCACAATGACAAATGCCCATCTCTTTACAAATGTAAACAGAAGATCCAAATCATAAAGTATGTTTTATGAATGCCTTACACTGCTCCTGACATCCCAACAAAACAAGCTCTGATCCCTAGTGGGTTATCAGCAACAACTCTTAAGTAAGGCTACTTTCAAGCAATAGTGATGGAATTAACCAAAATGGTCATAACTCTAACAACTACCCACCATCATCCACAAGTTGCCTAGTTAATCACATTTTGAGTCTTTCCATTGTGGATCCTGATAGATTTATTGTACTACATTACCTAATAACCTTCCTTTACTTCGCTAGTCTGGAATTTCAGATACAGCTTGCCTATACTTTCTTTGCTCCAGGAATATTTTCTGCCCAAGCCACACATTCCTTATAAGTTAGTTTTCTACTGTCTGGTGACCCACCTAAGAAACTAATGTTTACAAGTTCATTAGTTATCTAATTGTTAATTGTTCATTGTCTATGTATTTCATTAGACTATGAGCTCCATATAGATGGTGGCTTTTTAAAAATTTACTGTGCTTTTGTCTTCAATACCAGGAAGAGTAAGTAGTACATAGTAAGTGCTCAACAAATAAGCATTGTTGTATACATGGAAATTTTACAGTGATGGCTTTCAGGCTTATTGGTAACTGATGATTGGGGGAGAAATGAATAAAAGAATGATATTTTGGAGTGCCTGAAATAAAGAAAAATGAAAGATAAGATAAATACTGGGTAGGGAAAACATCAAAATATAAATATGTATATTAAGTAAGTAAATAAATGCAAATAAGAAATTTGGTGTTAACAAGACGGTGGCATAAAAATGACTAAATAGTTCATAAGGGAAAAATATTAAAGAAAATGTGGACAGAAAGGGCAGGACCTAGAAGACTATGTAGATAATTGAGAAATATAAAACTGCAACATTGGTAATGTAGCTCTCCTTGGTTTAGTTGAATCTATTATGATGGTAATAATAACAACTACCATTTGTTAAGTTTGCATTGTGTCTTGCACTCTGATGAATCCTTTACATACAAAGGTAACACACTTTGGGACAACCAGGTAGAGCAATCTGGGATAAAAATCAACTGAGTTGGGCATGGATCATGAAAACTGAGTGTACAGAAGTAAGATCAGGACAAATTTCTATGTAAGATTTACCACTGAAAGTGTACAGAACTGAATTGTGTAGCTACACCCTGGTACTAGGATTCTTCAACTTAAAATAAGGCAATTCATTGAATTCTCAATTCAGGACAGATTGGGATGCTGCCTGTGACTCACTAATCGTTCCACAATGTTTAAAACACTCCACTCTGTAAAAGGTAGTAGGAAACAGAAATGCATAAAATAAATCTCTGCTCCAGAAGCAGAGACCTGAAGGAAACTAGATAACTGAAGGTCAGAACGATGATGCCTATATAGGAGTACAAAAAAGAGGTGATGCCCTGACCATAGCAGCAATAATCATAACATTTGGAAAGGATTTTTACATGAGCGAGATCATACATGACCTTTTTTGGGTGGAGGAGAAAGTAGGGGAGGGCATCTTTTGTTTCAGCACCAAAGACAAACTCTGAGCACATGTTCTTGTCTGAGAAATTGAAGCCTATCATGGGCTTCCACAACCTCTTACCCTATGTCTACCACTGCAGCCTCTCCTTTCCTTTTCCCTAGTCTCCTCTAGAAAAGGAAAGAAACTTTTCTTGATCTTAGTTTCTCCCTTCTCCTTGTATACCTTGTTCTACTATTGATTATTGATTTTTGAACTCTTCTTGTTACTATTCCTCAATCTCTCTACTATCTATAAAACTAGTCATATCCTTTCCATTAAAAAAATTATATAACCTTACATAAGCATCCACCCAAGACACTGCCCTATCTTTCCTTCTCTTTGAGATCAACCTTATAGAAGGAGCAGATTATGCCTACTGCTTTAATTCTGCCCCTCTCTGTTCACCCTTAAGACCCCACAACTCTATGGAAATCACTCAGACAAGGCCCCTAATTGTCAAATCCAAAGGAATCTTCTTAATGTTTACCTAATTGTTTATGTGATAGCATTGTTTCACAGTGTTCCTTGGGATCCAGTTCCCTGTACTATTATTAATAGTTGTTATGTAGGGGGAAAAGGGAGAGATATGTGCCCAAACCATGAGCTTTGGAAACTTTAATTTGGAAATTAATATGTATGTGGTCTGTCTAGCAAGACTTCTCGGAGACATTATTATGCTAATGTTTTGGGGGATTCTGCAAGAAAAGTATGTAGATTTCAGCATTTATCTCACTAAGTTGACCAATTTTCCCAAAGAGTAAATCATGGAAGAGTTATTCCTTGGAACAGTCTTTGAGAAATACTTTATCCCTTGATATAGGTGATCATTCCATTCAATATCTTTTCCCCTTTGATACTATGATTCCTTAACTCTTGCTTTGCTCCTGCCTCCTAACACTTCTCAACCAAACTTTGCTTTCCCCACTCAATCTTTAAACATTAGTGTTTTCCCTGCTTCTATACTAGGCCTCTTGCTATGCATGTTCTTTTTGAATAATCTCATCTGCTATCCAGATTTTACTACTTGCTATAAATTGATGATCCCCCGATCTATGTGTTTGACCAAGATCTCTTCATTCCATTCCAGGCCATATATCTACAGGTCTTTTTAATTTTTCCACCTGAATATATTCCCAGTATTTCTCACCCAGCATGTCTAAAGCTTTTCCCCCAAATCCTGATTTTTTCCTGTGTTTCCTATCATGTTTAAGGGTAATACTGGCCATTCAATCTTCTAAACTACAAACCTGGGAATCATCCAAGACTTTTTCTCTGCCTTGCTTTCACATGTGATCAGTAACCAAATCCTATAATTATCATCACTAACCAAGTCTATTCATTTATTGAGCAAAAGCTTATTGAGTACTAACTCTATATCAGCTATCAATCTAAGTGCTTTGGATATAGTATCAGACAAGAGACATAAGGTCTCCTCCACCATGGCACTTACATTTTAGCAGGGAAAACATAAACAGCATACATGAGTCATGAGCTGAATTGTGACCCCCACTACCAAATTCACGTGTGGAAGCCTAACTCCCAGTGTCTCAAAAGGTGAGTATATTTGGAGACAGGTTTTACAGAAGTAAGTAAGTTAAAATGAAGCCACTAGGGGGTCTCTAATCCAGTATCTCTGATGTCCCTATAAGAAGAGAAAATTTGGACTCAGGTACAGAAAGAAGACAGTGTGAAGACACAGGGAGAAGACAACCATCTACAAGTCAAGGAGAGAGGCCTTAAAAAACCCCAACCCTGCCAAAACCTTGATCTCAGACTTCTGGAATCCAGAAGAGTTAGAAAATAAATTCCTGTTGTTTAAGCCACTCTTTTTGTTGTATTTTATAGCAACCTCGGCAAACTAATACAACATGTAAACAAAGCAAAAAAGAAACTTATTGATGGTGAAAAGTACTATTAAAAAACATTAGGGAGATGTGACAGCAAAGTCAAATGCCCAGAGACAGAGACTAGCCTGGCATGCCCTAAGGAAGAAAGGCCTTTGCAAAGAAGGAAGACAAAAAGAAAAGAAAGGTGATGGAAATTGAGGTTGAGAAGTAGGCAGGACAGATTCCAAAAGGCTTTATAGCCCAAAATAAGGAGCTTGGATTTTATATCAGAGTTCCTCAACTCCAGCACTATTGACATTTTAGATTGAAAAATGCTTTGGTGTTGGAGGTTGTACTATGCATTGTAGGACGTTTGGTGTCATCCTTGGCCTACCCACTGGACGCCTGTAGGAGACCTTGCTCCTTCCCCTAACTCCATTCTGACAAACAAAAATGTTTCTAGACATTGCTAAATGTTATCTGGAGGTAAAACTGCCTTTGTTTTGCAATCACTGCTCTGTAAGTAGTGGAAAGTCACTGATAGGCTTTAAACAGGGGATAAAAATATTAGACTTATGTTTTCTGAATACTACTATGACAAGAATGGGTTGGAAGAAATGAGGGTAGAAGTAGAGAGAGTTGGTAGTTTGAACTAGGGACTAGTTTAGTTCCAGAAAAGAAAGAATAAATAAAACAGAATGAAGAAATATGGAAGGTAGGGCCAACAAAACTTGCTGATAGATTCTATGTGGGGGCAATGAAAAGGAAGGAAGGTTTGGGGGGAGGGCAGAGAGGTTGAGAAATCAACAGATTTGTTTTAGACATGGTAAGTTTAAAATGACTGCTTGCCATTGCAGAAGAGGTGTCAAAGAGCAGATGGATACATTAATTTGAAACTCTAAGGAGAGATCAGACCTGGAGATAAAAATTTGGGAATCAGCCTGTAGATGGTGTGAAGCCACAAGCCTAGTTGAGAAACATCTTGTGTACTCCATAAATATATGTACTTACTATGTACTCACAAAAATTAAAATTAAAAAAAGACTAGATGAGATCATCTAGGGATACCATAATGACAGTGAAAAGAAGAGGCTATTTTTCTTTACCTATTTCTTCTTTAATGAATTACCAATATATATCCTGTGACCATTTTTTATTTGAGGATTTCATAATTTTGTATCATTTTGAGGATGATTTTAATATTCAGAATATTAACTGTCTAGCTAATATGGTAATCAAATCTAGTCATCTTTTCCTCTATGGATTCTGAATTTAGTACCATGCTCCAAAAATGTCCTACTTGTTACCCTAAGATTATAGGAATATTCATAATGCTGGAACCAAGATGGGACTAATCACTTTCCCCAACTCCTCTCTGGGTTGTAACTAACTATTGAGTAAATCCACAGTGAGCTAAAAGGAGAGTAAATATATATTAATAAAAACTCAATAATTCCTGTAGTACAGAGCTCCCTGCTAAAACACTCAGCTTATAGCTGAAGCCAAAATAGAGCTCTCCTAAATCCAGAGTTGGGGAGTACATGGCCTACCAAGAAGATGACATGAGTTTTTACCCAACTAGCTGCTCCACAGGCTTATCAACAGTTGGACAGAAAGGCCAAGAAAGCCCAGCAGAGTAAGGCACCTCCAGGCCCACTCCAACCTGACCCAGCTGCAACTCTTCCACAAAAGGAAGAAGAGCAGAGAGTACACTGTCCTTACCTCTCCATGCTATGGTCAGTGCAGGAAAGAGAGTGTGAAGTCTGTTCCTGCTTTTAAAGCAAACCATAGCTTCTAGGACACTGGACTAAACCTAGAGGATAACAGACTCTTACCCATCAGGTTAACTACTCCTCCTCCCTTAGAGAATACCATGCAAGTGATCGAAAGAAACACAGAAACCCCCTCTCAGGAACTCCCTAGAAAGGATGGAAGGATAGGTGGGACTTCCTTTTCATATGGGCTCAGAGAAATACGGGTGGGGAAGAAAAGAGTCTTCCCACTAGAATGCACCTAAATTTTTTGTTATTAATTTCAGAAAACATTACACTTTCAGGTTTTCTGCAAATAAACAACATGCAAATATCTTCACCCCATTCCTCAGCAAAGCTGATGTTGAATGACAGAATGGGAAAAGGTTTTGAGCCATTTTGTGGTGGCCATTTCTGTGAACTAAGTGAAACAGTCTGTTTATAAAGACTCTGCTACACAGGGCACAGGGCCTCATAATCTGCTTGAAGCGTAAGCGACCTGGGCCTATTTTGTTCATCAGCAGCCAGAATAGCAGCAGCAGCAATAAACATCCATGGACTGTCTACTGGACATGGGGCAATATGTGAGGTCCTGGAGGAAGAAAGGTATAAAGTTCTATCCTTATCTTCAACATCTGGTCAGGAGAACTACCCTTGCTGATAGAATTTTTTTTCTAGGGAGTAGATTTTTTTATACCAGAGAACCTACCAGACTTTACTGCCATATGAAAAGGTTTAAGGCAGGTTTCTGAGTAATTATTTGGTACCTAGATATGCCTAAAACCCATAAGGTAGGCAGACTTCTGAAGATATCTCCCCAAGAGTTCCACACTCTGGCTATTCAATCAAACATTAGTGTAGGTACCACTGTGAAGAGATGGTATTAGGGTTACTAATCAGCTGTCCTTAAAATAGAGAGGTTATCTTGGATTATCTGCTTAAGTCCAGTGTAATCACACAAACCCTTAAACGCAGAAACTAAGACAGAAGACTCAGTCAGAGACATGTGACAGAAGAAGTAGGCAGAGGAGCGTTGAGGAAGAAAGGAAGGTCATGGAGAGATAAAGGATGAAAAGAACTCCAACTTCTGTTGCTAGGGGTGTGCATCAGAAAATGCAAGTGCTCTCCAGAAACTAGAACAACTCTGGACCAACAGCTAACAAGGAAATAAATCATTCAGTGCTACAATGGCATGGAACTGAATCTGGCCAAAATCTTGAGTGAGCCTGGAAGTCAGCTCATCCCCAGATGCTGGCATCTTTATTTCCACCCTGTGAGATTCAAAGCAGTTTCAGGTGCTGTGCCTGAACCTCTGAGCTACAGAACTGTGAGATAATAAATGGATGCTGTTTTCTGCTGCTAAATTTGAGGTAATTGGTACAGCAACAACAGAAAACTAATACAGCCCAAGAAAGTTATATCATGAGGCTAATGTAAGGAGCATCTGACTAAGAAAGGAGCAGAGAGTGGCTGAGTATCCCTTTTTCACAATGTTATTTGAGGAGCACTAAGTTTGGGGTTATTTAACACTCTTGTCTTTCCATTAATATATTTGCCTATCTCCAGACTCAGTGCTAGGGAAAGATATATTTCCAAAGAATTTAAATTATGCAAGGTCTCACCAGCAACCTAATCTGTACCTTTTAAAAATAACAGGATAGGCGAGGTGCGGTGGCTCATGCCTGTAATCTCAGCACTTTAGGGGGCTGAAGCAGGAGGATCACTTAAGCTCAGGAATTCAGCACCAACCTGAGCAACATAGTAAGACCTCCTCTCTAGTAAAAATTTTAAAAATTAGCTAGATATGGTGGCACATGCCTATGTCCTAGTTACTAGGAAATCTGAGGCAGGAGCATTACTTGAGCCCAGGAGATTAGGGGTACAGTGAGCCATGATTGTGCTACTCCTCTCCAACCTGGGTGACACAGCAAGCCCCTGTCTCAATAAATAAATAAATAAATAAATAAATAAATAAATAAATAAATAAATAATCAAATAAAAATAATAGGTGACGTTCAAGACATAAAGTAAGAAGAGTGTCCTTTGAGGGTTGTGATAGATGGCATTACTATTCTTCCAAATATTTCAGTTCCCCTTTCTGTGATGTCCTTCCCTGTAAGAGGATTATGTATTATCCTCCATGACATCAGCTTTAGCCATGTGATTTGCTTTGGTTCATTACATGCAAGCAGAAGTGATGTTTTTTCACTTACGAGCAGAAGCTTTAAAACACAGCATGTGATCACTAGGCTCTATTTCCCTCTCCCATGAGCCCAGCAACACCACAGTTAGAGGCCACGCCATCATCCTGGGTCCCACAGTGAACATGGCATGGACCAGAGCCTCAGTCGGTCAGTGATGGACATGTAACTTGAGCAAGAAATAAGCCTGTATATCCCACTTGGATTTGGGGGTCATTAGTTACCACAGCATAACTTAGCCAAGCTGACTGATATAAGTCCTATAACTTGCCAACCTCTTTAATGACTGAGAGTCATTAAACAAGGCGCCCTAAAGCAAACTGTTTCAGTTCAAGTTGGATACATGTAAAAGGCTCCTCTTGGGTATGCAGAGAAGTTGAGTGATATTATCGAGGGAGGGCAAATTGCCTTGAGTAATACCTATATTGGTTAAAAAAGTATAGGCTCTGTCACAACAACGGGTAGATTCCCAAATCTCAGAAACACCACATAAAAATTTCTCATGTAGACGAGCTCCAATGCAGGTTAATCACTCTTCTGATGGCTCCCCTCTAAGTAGTGATTTAAGGCTCATGCTGTTCCCAACTTGCGATGCAACCATTTCGGAATCCTTATTTCCAAACACATAAAGAGCTCATGGAAGATCTCACAGAAAAGTTTTTATAGCAAGGCCCAGGAAAGGTAAGGCCCATATTCTCTAAGCAGATTTCATCACAGATTCCACCTAGATGCAAGGAGGACTGGAAAATGAAATCTTCCTATGTGACCAGGAAGAAAATAAAATGATTCCATGAACAGTTACATTTTATCTGCTATAGTAAGGTAGTATTTTTACAGGAAAAAGATATAAAACATGTTGAATTTTGAGAAGCTTTAAAAAGACTATGTTGCCACTTGGATGATAATGGTTACCAAGGAAGAACACTGAATATTGGCTCTTTGAGTAATAGTTATTGGAATCCAACCAGACCTCAGTATTGGTGAGCTTGTGCCTCTGGATGTACCTATGTATGTTAACCAAAAGAGCTTTCTGCTAAAGCCATGTCCACAGGGACTGAGTGTAGCCACTTCAGAAATGGAGGTGTCTGGACGACCGAGGGCCATGCTGCTTCAGTGGACAAGCACCACTGGAGGGATGTACCTGACTTGTCTTCAGCAGCAACCCCAAGTGGTGATGGGCAACATACTGTTCAAAGCCCAGTTCTCCCTATATCTAGCATTAGAAAAGGACTGATGTCTCTTTGGGTCAAATAAACCCTGGAAGGAATTCTTAGGGGATTTTAAGTGGGGGAGCTTCAAAAGCTTCTTTTCACTTACAAGAAGAAACTTTAAGAGACAGTATGTGATCACTAGGCCCTACTTCCTTCTCCCATGAGCCCAGCAGGATCCCAGTTAGAAGCCACACCAGCATCCTGGGTCCCACAATGAAGGTGACATTAACCAGAGCCTCAACTGGTCAATGATGGACATGTAACTTGAGCAAGAAACAAACCTGTATATCCCACTTGGATTTGGGGGTCATTAGTTACCACAGTATTTTCAAAAGAAAATGTCTTGCAATTCAAAAAAATAATTTGTAAACTAAAAGATGTCTCATATTTGAATAACAAATTTTTTGAGCAATTCATTCTGGTTTACTAAAGAGAGATATAGTATAAAGATAATAGAGGAGAGGAAGAAGAGCATCAGAATGAAAGAAATCTAATTTAGAGAAGTAAGCAATTCATCTTCATTAATTTTATTTTATTTTTAATCAATAACCCCCAACATGGCAGCAATGCAAACCATATAGGCCAGCTGGTCAGAACAGTACCCACTGAGAGATGGACAGTTTTGTGGGAGGTGATTCCACTTTAGAAATTCAGGGTGTAGAGAACACAGCAGCATATCTGCTCTGTGCAGTATTGAGACATGGGTAGGAGCAAGAGGATACCCTTCCAGTATGTAATTAAAGCACTTGTGTGACTGTAGGCGTTAGATCAAACTTCCTACATAAACAGGATCTACATGTGAGAACACTTTCAAAGGTTGAATGTTGAGCTTTGCTAGAGACAGAGCAGCAGGTGGGCAGCCAGCCAACCAGTCACATGGGACTGAAACTGACGTTCTGAAGCCCATTAGGCTCCTCACAATGCTCTGCATTGGCTCAGCCCACTCAAATACAAACCCAAGTGAGGTGCTTCTCACCTGTGGGTTGCCCCTACGCAAACCCCAACTGTGCATCTGATCTAATCTGAAGAGACCTTTTATACAGAGAATAGACTTGGTCAAACACACCTCCCTCATGGGAAAATGGCATCTCTGCCCAAGAGCATGATTTTCCCTTGGGAACTATGAAATTATTTGTTCTCACTGAAAGGGTGGAATGATAGGCTTGTTAAGAAAGCTGACTGCTTTTCCATCTGTTTATCAAGCCAACTGCCTGACTTAAGGGGTCTATGATTATACAATTAGGTAGCTGTAACCCAAGCCCCTGGCCTATGCTGGGTAGCAACTAAAGTATCTTTGATCTCTTCAGCCTCTGAACTGTGTTGACACGGCTCCAAGGCTCCCAAGTCTCATCCTTTCTCTAGTAACCCAGTGTCTACTGCTCTGTTGAATGGATGCTGATCTCTGTCACTGTGGGTTCTATCCCCACAGCTGGTGCTCTTCTCAATAAAATGGTGACCACTTGTCTGTAGACCCCAACTCCCCCTAGAAGTGAGAGACTAGCTCACAGTAGTTGCAAGCCTCACCAATATGATGCCACATCCCCTGTCCTAGCTCTGAGTCAATACCCAAAGGAGGTTTAATGTTTTATCTCACAGCGTTCTTTATCAAAGTATCTGGGACATAGTCCCAAAGATTAGGCCAGAATGCATTAAAGTAACACCATACTAGGATCAACTCAAAACTGATCCCCCTAATTATAAGCCAGCATCCCAGCCACCACAACATTTTATATTAGTGGCACTCGCTGCCCATCTCCCAAGACATCTCTCCTCCTAACCTGCAAGTCATTGTTCTCTATCTAAATAACTCTTTATTCGGTATCATCAATTCCAGAATGTCTCTCTCTAGTTAGCCCAGGAGATCCTAATGCAAACAGTACCTGTTGTCTGCCCTCATATAGCAGGTTTCCTGAGGTGGGCATGCAAATTAAACTCCTGGGCACCCCTAGGTAAAGCCTTCCTTTACAGTGTACCAACCCTGAGAATGAAGAGATGAAGAAAATGCTACCCAAGTCTTCAAGGAGCTCTAAGTCTGGTAAGCAGACAAGTCCATAAGCAGACAACTCCTTGAGCAAGCACAGTGTTACCGATGACATAGATTACAGCACAGAGTAAGGACAATTCTTGGTAAACCATAATTGTTGGAAAGAACCAAGGAATTCCCCAGCTGGGATCAGGGACAGCACCTTCTGTAGCCTTACAGTGGATTCTGCGGGATAGAGACGAATTGAACTTGCAGGAAAGGGGAAAACAGATTTATTCATTTGGGTATTTGGTTTTCCCTTCTGACAAGTTGCCAGAATCATTACTTTCATGAATAATTTGCTGTCCTAATACAACTGTGCTTTCTGAATAGCTCACTAGAGAATGACAAATCTAACTTCCAAGGAATAATCTTCATGGAAGCAAAAAAAATGAGCTGAACCAATTACATCATTTCAACATGCAAATGCAGAACACAGAACAATAAACTATAATGATTGAAAGCAACAATTACATATTTTGTTCATATTACGGAAACACAGTCAAAGTAGTTTAGTCCCCACAATGACAACAGGTACTTTATTACAAAAAAACACCTAGGTTCTTCAAAAGTTTCCCAAAGTCAACTACAGAAACAAGAACAGAACCCCATTTTTATTAACCATAATAAGCCTAGGGAATACTAAAGGGTGAACTTCAGTTTATGTCTCTTCCTTTCTTCCTCACACTTTCTGAGGACATAGGAGAGCTTATGGCAAGAGGCATGTTGAGGAGGACGTGGCTATGTATGGACTTGAGGAACCCGCCTGTCTTTCCTAAAGGCATCTGAAAATGCCAGCATTTTCCTGAGCTTAAAATGAGAAACAAGAGGAATTATGAATGTAGCTAGGAGGAGAAAGAGTAGTATTGATCGAGGCTGACAATAAATCAGATTTCTCAAGCTTATAAAATGTCTCAACAATAATGATCCTTGGAATTCAGCCACAAATCACCCTATTGTCCTAATTAGAGCTTACACACTGCTGCTAAGTGATTTTCCCTAGCCAATATGGGGTCTCTGGTGGACCATATCTCAGCCTCTCCAATTAC
This sequence comes from Hylobates moloch, assembly GCF_009828535.3. Taxonomy (NCBI): domain Eukaryota; kingdom Metazoa; phylum Chordata; class Mammalia; order Primates; family Hylobatidae; genus Hylobates; species Hylobates moloch. Next base: position 61,045,759 of record NW_026652283.1, read on the forward strand.
TGCTTCTCTACTCCTTCACCACAAGTTTCTTCCATTTAATACAGAACGCCCTACCTTCCACTATAAGATAAAGGTCAGAGTCAAAACCAAAGAGTTTCACAAAAACAATAACCACCTTGTTCCCCACAACCTCACTCTGCCTCATCACCTCCCCAAAGGGAAAAAAAAATGCAAGAAGGGATCTTTGTTTGAATGGAAATTGGTTAAACTTTTTTTTTCAGTTTCCACACTACTTTTTTTCTCTTGGTTTCTAGTGACCTTTCAGACACAGAATAATTAAATACAGAAGCTGGCATAATTGAAAAATCAAAATTTAAAAGTGATATAATTCTGCCATCTCTTATTTATGGGGCAACTGAGACTCTGAAATTTCAGAGATTCCCTGCCCCTTACCAGCATTGCCATACCTTTCCAGGGATGCCAATGTTTTTTAAGTGATGAAAGAACTACGACTCACAGCTCAGAAATGTATCATAAGAATTTTGTTTTATGTCTAGAAACCTAGTAAGGGATGTTCAGGAAATATGCTCAGCTATAGATAAAGTTATCTATAACTGAGATATGTTGGAGATGCATGAGAAGTTTCTCAAATTATAAATACGCACACAATCAGATTTCACTGCCTAGATCCCTAAACACTCCAGCCTTTTGAAGTATGTTTTTTAACTACCCAAATAAAATGGCTCAAGTCCAGTTCTCAAACCACCAAGTTCCAAACTGACGGAATTCCTTAGTCATAAGACAGAAAAATGGAGTGATGTCTACTGTCCCTCCATCAGTTCATTCTGCAGCCTGACTCTCCATGACTACCTGGCTCTCCCATTCCAACACTGCCTTTCCCACCCTGAAGGCCAACCTTCTTTTTATTCCCTAAAGCACTTTGTTGTGTGTAATTAAATTTTAATGAAAGTTTAGGAAGAAGTATAGCGGAGCTGAGATATTTATAGAGATGTTAGTTAGATGCTATCCTAAAGATCCTTGACCATCTCCACCACAGACAATGCCTTACATGCCAACAATTTCCTCAGGCCTCATGTGGGATGCCCCTTCCATATATGTCCTCCCTTTTTTTTTCCTGAACCTGTGAGAGAGGCTGCTCATGTATATTAGTCTCCATACTTTACCATGCAGGGTAATTAACTTCTCCCTTTGTTTTCCCCTCTCTCACCAGGTTACTCATCAAAAACACCAATAAAGGTGATTTTTCTCAGCAAAACACTCTTTACCTAAGATGGATTTATACTATACCTGTGGAAGGTAGAAATGGATGTAGTTGGTTTTTGTTTTAAATAACATTCTTTTTCTTTTCACTACGAACATACACACACACACACACACACACACACACACACACACACAAGCACTAAAATGTTCTGGAAGAATATGTACTCAATTATTAAAGAGATTATCCCTGATGGCTGTAATTTAGCAAAGTTGGGAGATTTGCCTGTGTGTGTGTATGTGTGTGTGTGTTATAAGACACTTTTTAGTGCCCAAGTCCTACTTTTCAATAAAAAATTAAAAAGTAAAAACATTGTTAGTGGAGACAGAAATTTGGGGATAATCCTTGATGTCTCTCCTTCCTCACATCCTATCCATTTGCAAGTTCTACCTTCAGGATATCCTATGCCTACCCACTTCTCTCTTTCTTTACTATCACCGCCCCCATTCATGAGCCACTACTTTTAACTTGAGTACCACAACAGCCTCCTAACGTGTCTCCAGGCTTTCGCTTTGACAATTCATCCTTTATACAGCAATGCTAGAATTGTGTTATGAACACTTCCCTGATTAATATTGTTTGAAAGCTTCAGGACTTAAGCACTGCAGGACTTGACCCTGGCCTTTCTCTCCATCCTCCTTCTTGTTCACAGCACTCTCAGTACACCAGTCTGGAGCACACCAAATTCACCCCTGCCCCAAGAGCTCAGCCCCTGTTTATCTCTTGCCATGGGGCTGGTTTCTTCATATTTTACATGTCAATGACACAACCACAGAAGGCTTTCTCCGAGCATACTACCTGACATAGATCACAGCATCATTCTCCAGTGGAGATGCTGGCAACAACATAACTGCTTGATTACTCATTTATCTGTGCCTCAAATGGAGTGTGAGTTCCACAGGACAGGGACCACATTTGTTTGTCCTCTGTTGCATCCCCTACAAATTAATACAATATGTGGCTAATAGAATATATGGATGAATAAACGGAGAAATGGAGCACCTTCTTTTTGGAAAGTGTTGTGCTGGGAAATTTATACATAGGTATAAAAACCTGGATTGTGCCTTCTAGGATCTTACCTTCAAAAGAGGAATAAGACATGAATAAATGATGACAATATGTTACAAAAATTCAGGAGAGGAAGATATGCTAGTTAAGGTAACCAAGAGCTTTGCAGATGAGTGTGTATTTGAGATGCACGCTGATGGATTAAGGATAAAAATTGCAATAGTCCAGGTAGAATTAGCAAAGACATGAACATATAAAGTACAAAACACAGCTAGGGGTGAAGAAGGGTGCTGGATTAAGCAATTTTGCTAGACAAGTTCTTTATAGTGTGACTTAAGTAGGGAAAGACAAGTTGGGACCAAATTTTCAAAGACTGTGAAAATCAGAATAAGAAGATGAAACATTTGGTTTTTAAAGAGAATATTAACATGATCATAGTAAATTTAAGAAAGGGGAATTTTGTTGTGGCCTATAAGAGCAATTGGAAGGTGTATTAGTTTGCTAGGGCTGCCCTAATAAAATACCACAGACTGGGTAACTTAAATAGTAGGAATTAATTTTCTCCTAGTCTTGAGGCTGAAAGTCCAAGACCAAGATGTCAGCAGGTTTGGTTTCTTCTGAGGGCTTTTTCCTTGGCTTGCAGATGCTAGCCTTCCTGCTATGTGCTCACATGGTCTTCTCTGTCCATACCTGGGTCTGGTATCTCACTCTGTGTCCTCATCTCCTATTCTTACTAGAACACCAGTCACAATGGAATAGGGCTCACCTTAATGGCCTCATGTAACTTGACTGCCCTATCCCTAAATGCAATCTTATTCTGAGGCACTGAGGCTTAAGACTTCAACATATGAAATTTGAGAGGAAGCAATTCAGCCCCTGGCAGAAGGTGAGAGAGGAAAGGGGATGATTTTTGAAGTTGAATGTCAAGTCTCCCATCTTCCCTTCCTGAGTATCATGAGATCCCCTCCTTAGCTCTGTGAGTCATAAAGAAATGCTGGAGGGGTCTTTGATGTATTCCATTAGAAAATAAACCTTGTAATTTTAATGTAAAAAAAGTTGAGTATGATGGTTTCTGGTTAGTGTATATTCTCTTTCTTCATTCCTATAATACCATGAAATTCTTATAAAAGTCAAAGTCAGGTTTTTGTATTCTGAATCTTTAATCTATGAAGACTGTGGGGAAAAAGTTTTTCATGGCTTTAGTGTCAGGAATGAATACTTTTCTCCTCTGCCACAAGTTGTTACCTGATGAATCCTAGAAATTTTGTGAACAATTATATCCACTTTGTGAACAATTATATCAGTTCCTAAACAGGCCCATGTCCAATAAGTGTAGTAAATTCTAGGATAAATTTTCTGCTCTAGTTTCACCCTTGAACCCACCTAATGTACCTCACTTTTATTTTTCCAATGCCTTATTTTTCCTATTCATTTACTTTCTTTTTAGCTTTGTAAGCTTTCATAAATCCTCTTTGTAACAAGGTAGAATTTTTTTAAATATTGACTTAATAATTACATGGTTAAAGTCCTGCATATTACAGTTCTCACTAGATATATGTTCATGACCAAAAAAAAAAAAAAAAAAAAAAAAAAAAGGAAAGTAAATTACAGAAAGAAAGTGGGAGGGGAGGAAAGGAGTTCTCCTATTCCAGCCTCCTCCTCCCAACTCTACTGACACGCTGAATCATCCTCTCTCTTTGTTGTTCCTTGTCATCAACCCCATCCTCATCTCCCTGAACTCCTTTAGCCAAGAGGTGTTATCCATGTGATATTCCAGTGAAAACCATGAAGCCATCGGCTCACATTCTGACTGCACCTTACCTTTAGACACATGCTGTCTAATGTTGAAGTCTATTTCATGTGCATATATCTTGTCTTCCTGAGTAGATCATCAATTTGAAGGGAAAATATATATCTTTTGATTCTCTCAAAACCCACAGGTTTGTCACAATGCTAGGAACATAGTGCTTCATCATTAAATACTTATATCACTGAATTCCTTAATTCAAAGCCTCTAAAAAGAGTAGGAAAGTTAGAAATAAAAATAGCAAAAGCTAAAAGGGAGGTGCAGATCCAAGAAATACTCTCAGTTGTATCTGTGTGGGAGCTTCTTCTTGAGACCAGGAAAGACCACATGGGGACTGATCACAGGACATTTAAAGGAGAGAAAGTCAATAGGAGGGAGGAAGGAATGCTCACAGTGTTCTTTAGAGGAATATTCAGACTCATGGAAAAGTGTTAGTCTAACAAACAAACAAAAGAGTGTAGGTTATAAAGGTAGAGAGAACCTAGAGGAAAAGAAAGGAGGATAAAAAGAGAACTGGCATTTGCTGAGCACCAGTACCACCCAATGAGCTGAATGCTTAATATGACTTAATCTTCTCAGTAAAACTGTGAGGTAGGTACACAAAGAAACAGGCTGCTAGATGCTAACAACTTCCTTAAAGTCACAAAGCTCTAAAGTCACAAAGTTGAGTGCTGAGGCCCAATCTCTCTGGCATTAAAACCCAAGCTCATGATTCAGTACCGTATATTGGGTGTCAAACATGGGGTTTCAGTGATGTAAATGGTAGGAGATACATCAAGAGAGAATGATCTTAGAAGAATGAAGTGAAGTGCAAGGTAGAGGTTTCTGAAGGAAAGATGGCGAGCACCAGAACTAAACAAGGGCATACATGCCCCACCAGGATGGGGCTGTCTCTTAAATGGCACCAAACACTCGCAGGCTGTCCACTTTATTCCACAAAATTTGATAATTCACATAATCTCCCTTCTGGCTCCTGTGATCATTCTCTTTAAGTTCCCATAGTTCAGAGAATTTAACTTTTAAGTTTCTCTGTTTTCCCCTTTCCTAACATTATAATTGAGCACTCCCAGGAAACCAAGAATACTGCTTATTGGCATGACATAACATATCTCATTTTTAAACTATGGTCCCTTCAGAGAATGAAGAGACAAGCCACAGATAGGAAGAAAGTATTTGCAAAACAAATATCTGATAAAGAAATGGTATCCAAAATATACCAAAAACTCTTGAAATATCAAGTTAAAAAGCAAACAACCCAATTTAAAAATAAGGAAAAGATGTAAACCTATAGTAAAGATGGTATATAGATGGCAGATAAATACATGGAAAGATCTTCAACATCCTATATCATTAGGGAATTGCAAATTAAAACAAGATACCACCATACACCAATTGGAATGGCAAAAATCCAAAACCAAAATACAGACAGTAAATGCTGGTGAGGGTCTTTTTATTTCAGGAACTCTAATTTATGATCTGTGGAAATGAAAAATTGTACAGCTGCTTTGGAAGACAGTTTGAAAATTTCTTACAAAGCGAAGCATGGTCTTACCACACAACTGCAGTCCAGCAATTGCACTCTTTGGTAGCTGTGTTTTACTTCTGAAACAAATCTTAAAGCTATTTGTCACTAGGAAATGCTGCTTACAATGAATATATCTTCTTTTTCATGTGTAGTGACTCTACTAATAACAACTTTTGTCTAAAATTTAATTTCAGGTTTTCAAAGAACAAAATGACATTTTGTTTCATAATTGTGAGAATAAAGGAATGTTTCTCTCTAAAGAGGTTAAAAGAGAAAGAGAAATCCCTCTTTTGAAAATCTTCATCTCTTTTCATTCTTATCCATGAAATCTTTTATTCAGGTTCAGGATTATCTTTGTTGTACCAATACCTAAAGAAAAATGAGAAAGTGGCTAGAGATTACATACCTTCAACTAGAAATGCGGTCAATCTGAGACGAATTCCACTCCACCCTCCCACAAGACACATAGAAAAAAAATAACTGTAAAGTCCATGCTGGAGTAGGATCATTTGCTTGTTATGACTTTATGTGGTTTCATAAAAGGAGAGGGACAGTCATTGTGTCACCATGTTTGCAAAAACGGGAAAGAAAGAAGAGGAAGCAATAGAACTCCTGGAAAGCTACAGACCCAGTGCAGAGTGAAACCCAGTGGGGCACTGGGACGTTGGGGAAATTCCTCCAAGTCTGGAAAGCAAAAAACTGAGACACTGGATTTCAAGTTTAGAGTACATTCAAATTAGAAGTTTAAATTAAAAGTAGAACAGAATACAGGTACAGGAGTGAATATTTTAGTTGAAGTGCCCTCTTTTTGGCAGATTCACTTCTTTGGACAGTTTGTCACTAATGATAGGTGTTTACTTCCTGATTCGTGGTGGTGCTCTCAGTTGTGTGCCAGGATCGGAGGATTATGATTCAGCATTCCAGTGAGAGTTTAAGCTTTGTGAGACCTTTTGAATTGAGACTGTCAAGCCCTTCTTCTATAGTTCCAGTCCATTCAGCAGGCCCTAGTGAGACCATCAATTCCTTTATGGAACCAAGAAACTAACTAGGCAAAATATCAATTCCCCTACCCTAAGAATCATGACCCCCTGATTTGTTCCTGAGAAAAGGGGTAGCTAGAAAACAGCTGGCCCTTTCCAACCTTCCAGAAACACCCTTGACACAGCTCCTGCATCCCCATGAGCTACCCGGTCTATACACTCATACCCAGGTCTCTGAATATACAAGACTTTTCCATTTTTCTTGGGTCTCTGCCTCCTCCAGGGAACCCTATGCTGAGTTCTAACTAACTGACTGGGAACTACTGGATATCTAGATATTGCTATCCAGATATTGCTAGTCATCTCTTCTGAATTTTCCATGATCATTTTGGAATAAGGAGGTGTGAAGTAATACATATAAGGAAATAAAAATTGCTCAATAAACAGTAAGCAGCAAATTAGAGAAGGTACAATAGAGGACACAAAGACTAAAAGGAAAATAATTTAAGCTGGTAGTTCTCAAAATGGAAAAGCATCAAAATTATACAGAATGCATCTCCAAAATAAGTATGTCCAGACGGCACCCAGATCCAGTGAATAAAAATGTCAGGGGGTGGAAAAAAGAGTATGATTTTTACAAAGCTCCATAAGTGATTTGGATTCTCAACCCTAACTAAAGTCACCAGCTGAATGCAGATAGAATTTGTAACTGAGCCTGAGCATTTATTCTCGTGGCTGTTTTCCTCCTGTTCATTTTGAAATAAAAAGTGTGCAGTGATCAGGTATAAGGAAACAAAAATTATCCAATGAATAATTAAGCAATGAGTTAAATTAAAATTAGAATGTGATTCCTATTTTTCGTTGACTACATTTTCTTCTTGGACATGTAAAACAATGCTTTTAAAACTTCTTTTTAGTTTAAGAAAACAGAATACATGAAGTTTCACAGAAAGAAATCAATTAACCCGAACACATAGAGAAGAGAATTTTCAAGTTAATTCTGTGGTTAATCTGCAGTCACTTCCTTTTTTTTTTTTTTTTTAAATTTTACTTTAAGTTCCAGGATACATATGCAGAACATGCAGATTTGTTACATAGGTATACACTGTTTTAATTTTTATTGCTGTAATGTTTTTGGCATTTACAAGTACAAAACAATCAACAATCTTTTTTTTAGGTTGTCAGCCTAATTATTTATAATTACATATATGGAAAATAGATGTAGAATAGAAGATTGGGGAGATTGAACTAAATCTGGATTGATCCCCTAGAAGTTTTATTTTGTCATTTGGCTTTTTGTCCTAAAAGTAAAATGTCTCCAAAAATTAGCTAGTAAATAGTTCATTTTAGTTGTGTACTTATTCATGACCATTTACCGCAAGTGAACTTTAGAAGAAAGCCACCATGTTTATGTGAGGAGTTAGGATGGGGATAGGTCACATTGGCACATTTATGAGGGGCAGCCCCCAAGGATGCTTTAATACTCTACTAAACATTCTAAAAATCCCATAGGGCTTTGACCTCCCATATAACCTAATCCTAGTCAGAGGTGAGTTTACTGGCATCACCCAGCAAAAAAGGGCAGGTTCTGTGTGGGAGTAGAGATAATTAACAAGTAAAGTATGACTGGAGACTTGGGGGGCTGAGTAGTCAAAGCTGTGGTTTAACCAACAATTTCAGTTTTGAGTAGTTGGGGCCCCTCTGATGGCTAGGAAAGCGATATTTGATAGAGAGCCAGACACTAGCTCTAAAGACCTCCCACCAGAAACTTCAGATCACCTAGAAGCAGGAAATGCTTGGTAGAACCGTTGGCAGCTCAGAATCTCTGGCCAGTTTCTTAAAGGCCACATTTTAGAGTTGGAGTTGGGCTTCTCTATCATTTTCTAGTTCTCAACCTTAGTTTTCTTTTTCCCCAAGTCCAATTAAGGTAATAAGAAAAATGGTTTTGCTTATGTGGCTTCTGTCATTTATTTCTTGGGGTACATTAAATTTTTAATTTACCAGCATAAATAACTCACCTGTCAAACTTTTATTCATTCTCCAAGACCCTGTTTAAATCTCACCTACAGTATAAAGACTCACCTAATTACCCTTGGTAGTTAGGCACTCATGCTCTGTGCTGCTGTTAAATTTTACAGATATTCTTATTACAGAAAAAAATATTACATTGTAACTTATGACATGTCTGTCTCCTTCAGGCGAAAACCATGTTTTATTCATATCCTATCTCTGTTCTTTTGTTCTAACCTCAATAAACATTCTTGGGAAAAATAAAATAATGAGAGAAAAGAAGGAAGAAAGGAAGAGGAAAAGAAAAAATAAATAAAACCTTCTTTATTTAAATAATTATTTCTAGAGGACAAGAATTCAGTTCATCCTTTGCTCACATGAAGTGATTGGAATGAACAAAAACAGACTTGCAGACAATGTGTTGAAAGAGTAGGTCAACTTTTCTTTCTACGAGGCCATCTCTCAAAAGCAGCTTATGTCTCGGAAGTGTTTCAGATCACTGTGTCTGGAAACTCTGTAGTTCCTTTCCCAGGAAAAAGACTAGGATGTCTGTTTGGCTTAAAAGCCCTTAGGAATAGCTTAAGTTATACATCCCAGTCCTCCAAATGAGTGGAAGTGCAAGGCTCTACATATAGCACCTGCTCAATAAATACTTAGCAAAGTTACACAGGAATTTCTTGAAGAAATAGACAATTCATCTGAAATGAATTCTATTTTCACTGGAGGAAAACAAAAGTCTGCACCAACTGCTCCAGAATGACCAAAGACAGCAAGCTTAGGCTGAGCTTTCCAACTTAGAACTGACAGCTAGTGCTCTTCCTGGGGGGGAGAAAATGAATTCATAGTGAATAAATAGCTGGTTTTAGAAAAACTGAAAAAAATTTTTGAAAAGGAGACTATAGAGGCACAATCTGCGAAAGTTACTTTACTATAAATATGGATTTGTGCCTGCCCTTTTTTTTTGACAGAGTCTCGCTCTGTCCCCCAGGCTGGAGTGCCGTGCTGTGATCTCGGCTCACTGCAAGCTCTGCCTTCCCAGTTCACGCCATTCACCTGCCTCAGCTTTCCAAGTAGCTGGGACTACAGGTGCCGGCCACCACACCCGGCTAATTTTTTTTTTTTTTTTTTTTTTTGTATTTTTAGTAGAGACAGGGTTTCACGGTGTTAGCCAGGATGGTCTCGATCTCCTGACCTCGTGATCCACCCGCCTCAGCCTCCTGAAGTGCTGGGATTACAGGCGTGAGCCACCGCGCCTGGCCATGCCTGCCCTTTTAAAAGACAATTGGATAGAAGTTCAGAAATGTAGAATTCTAATTCTGTTGTTGACAATTAATAGATAGATGACTTTAACAAGTCATTTTTCATTTTCTGTGCCTCAGTTTCCTTGTCTCTTCAAGACATATAACAATCCCTGATACACCTCAGAGTTGTGGTGATTCCAAACAGTTATGTGATCAAATTCTCAGCAGTTTAAACTCCTCAGAATCCTCTAACAGCGGCTCATTGTTGTCTAGACAACAAGAAAAGAAATGTTTGTGAAGTAAGTGGAATGGAACAGGAAGAATGAATTTTCTGGCTTAATTTTCTGATTTCAAAGAAACTTATTCTTTCAGGAAGATGTTTTGATCAATAAGATGAAAAGTACTCAGTAACATCCAAGAGCTTTTCAAAGCTCATGTCATTGTGAGATCTTTTTGTTGTTGTTACTGATTTTATTGACCATATGATTTAAAGAGATTTTCCTTATAATACATTTTGATATTTCACATTGTATTTCTTTACTTTCCATATTTTGTAATGAGATATAGATGGCAGGAAAGAGGTAAATAGAAGAAATATCCCATCTGATAAATTACTTTCAGTCATCATTTTCTCTCGACTATTAAATGAAGTCAATAAATTGTGAAACAGGGCATGAGAGTTAAAGCATCACAGCTGCAGATATAAGAATCCAAGTACCAGGCATGTGGGATATTAAAGGGACAAACAACACTTTAATTCATCAAGAAGTTCTTCAATAATGTTAGCATAATAACTTTTCTTGAATATTTACCAAGTACAAATTGCTCAATTCACATTTAACCTGATTGTAAAACAAGAAATTATAGTCAGCTGGAAGGCTGACTAGCTGAACATGAACCAACGGATGACAGAAAGAAACTCTCCAATAAAGCAATTAAAATGACAGAGAGATGAGAAAATAATTGTGACTTTCTGGAAAGGAGTGCATTTTCTTTCCTCGGGGAATGTTAGGTAGACAATCGCTATTGTAAAATCCAAGTCCTTCCAGAAGACAGCATTAAAGAAATGGCTGTCCATGTAGTCCAGAAGAGCAGCCAGGTCCTGTGGTAGAACTCTATGGGCAATTGCTCCACAGAATTTCACTAGTGTGGTTGAGAAGAGGAATAAAGCTTATGGCTGTAGAAAGAAGTGAGTGGGTTTTTCTGCACAAAGATAACCTGAGAATCATCAGTATTGAATGGTAATCTGCACCGTGTTTGGGATCTCTTGCCCCAATTTTCAGATATTTGCCTAAGTGCTCAGAAGAAGGAATATGTCACTTATTAATAGTAAAAGGACACACAGCACTTATATAAATAGAGATAACATAAGTGCAAAACTGAATAAAGCAAAAATTTCCCCTTCAAGAAGTTCACAGTCTAAAATTGGGGCTGTTAACCTGGAGCCCATAAATAAAATTCAAAGAAATCCATGAAAATGAGTAGAAAAAAACATATAACTTTATTTCACTAACTGCAAACTAAAATTTGGAATATTCTTTAATTATGAATGTAGGCATTAAACTAACGACAGTTGTATAAGCAGTAATTGTGACCTTGTCACTGGTTGAAATTACGGATATTGTAATATTTCTAACACTCATTGCAGATATTGTAATATTTCTAACACTCATTGCAGATATTGTAAGCTACAGAGCTTGTGGATAGCCAAGATCTGTTTATGCTCATCACTACTGAAGTTACATTAATAATTAGACCCACCAGGTAATGTTATTTAATGCTTTAATAAGGAAGCACATACATTACTATAGCATATATTTGGGATTTTTTATTATTTTGATAACCATATTTCAGTAGAATTGGTTTCCTTGGTAATCCCATGCACTTTGCTTTATACATTTTAAAATATTATTCTGAGAAGAGGTTCATAGGCTTCACCCTGTGGCCAAGGGGGTTTATGTAACAGAAGATTAAGAAACTCCATTTTCCAGAAAACCAAATGTTGCATGTTCTCATTTATAAATAGGAGCTAAATGATGAGAACACATAGACACATAGAGTGGAACAACACACACTGGGGCCTATCAGAGAGTAGAGGTTGGGACAAGGGAGAGGATCAGGAAAAATAACTAAAGGGTACTAGGCTTAATACTTGGGTGACAAAATAATCTATACAACAAACCCCCATGACACAAGTTTACCTATATAATGAACCTTCGCATGTACCCCTGAACTTAAAAGTTTAAAAAATATATTGTATATATGCATAGACATGCCCTTAAAATATTTTTTTAGAGAACCTCCATTCTCTTCTCTGAGAATCAGACAAGTGCACAGCTCTTGCACCAGCCTGACGGAAGTGTGGTGACTGTCTTTTGATTGAAGTCTTGTGTTCTAGATTTCTAGTTGCTTCTCTGAGCTACTCTAGAACCATTTTTTTTTTTTTTTTTTAAAGTAAAGCACTTTAATTGCAGGGAAAAAAATGCCAGAATTTAGAGGTAAAACAGTACAGGGGCCAACACCAAAAAATTTTATTTGGACATTCAGAGGCTAGAAAGCCACTGTCCCGTTCTCCAGAGCCTCTGAGAAGTTGACTAAGAACCAGTTAAAGAAGGACATCTGTTCCTCCTCATCCTACCATCACCTCAGTCAGTCTGTGACCTGGTGACAGTGACTCCTTTCCTCACATCCAGTCTTCCCTGGCTGGAGCTCCTCAGGCCCGGCAGGCAGCTTACAGCTTCTCTGGCTTTTTGATTCCTTGCCCAAGAACGTACCCAAGGAGACCCTGTGGTGTAGGTGTGGGCCTGAAGCACAGCCACATGACAGAGCTCTCCTGGGAAAATGCCTTTCCAAGTAGCCCCGCAGGGTATGCAAAACTCTCCCCTAACACCCCAGTGTGTTCTATGTATTGGTGACTCCTCTTTTGGAGATTCTGAAGGCTCAAATCAGGTCCATATATTTTCTCCTTAAAGGGATTACTGAAGGCAAAGGCACACAATTTCTGCCAGGTTTTCCAGGTAGGACTTCATCTTACTGCAGAATGGTAAGCAGCAGCAGCCCTTGGCAGAAACCAAGCAGGGCAATAGATTTCACCCTTTCCCAGTCCTCTCTTGGTCAGGACTTAAGGCCCGTCTCGGTCATCATCTCTTCCTACACCGTCCACGCCATTGCTGCCATTAGAGTTCTGCGGAGGGCTCAGGGGATGCCACCTTGGAAGAAGCCACATAGCCCATAGTCTTTGAAAATAAGTGTCACTGCTTGGCCAATCCATTGAAACTTCAGTGGGTAAAGCTGCATATGAGTTTTGATAACATCTGCAGGTTGAGTTACCAGTGAGGCTAGAACACCAGCAAATATCTCACAGTGGAAATTTGTAATAGGAATAAAGGTTGCATCCACCTGGTCATGGGGCACTATGTTTTTGGTCTGGTGGTAAAACATCAGGTAGATTCCTGAAAAGGGTGCATGTCGAAGGAGAGTTGCTGTCAAACCACTGAAGAGGCCCCGGTGCCCCTCACTGCGATAGATGCTCCTCAGGGCAGCGTAGATACTCTCATAGCCATATTTCCCACTGTCATAGCGCATCTTGATTACAGTGATGGGTGACATACAGACCCCTGCAACATTGTGAGAGCCCACCCCCAGCATGATTGACTCCAGGGCGGTTGGGGGATGGCCTTGCAAGAAATACTGCTTCAAAGAGTAGAGAGTGCCAAAGTAGATTCCAACGCCAGGGACACATCTCACAGTGGAAGGGGACATCCCTTTCCAAAGGCCCAAAAGACCCTCTGTGCGAACCACCTTCAAGAGTACAGCCAACATCCCAACACGTCTAGACCCATGATCTGAGGGCTGGAGGGTTTGCAGGCGTGTTTTAAGGAGATCCAGAGGTTGGAAAAGGAGGGTAGAGCATGTCCCACTGATGCAGCCACACAGGAAAGCCTTGATCACCAGATGTAACTGGTGGTGCCTCATGTTTTCTTCATACCATAAGCTTTCTTCATACCATAAGCTTTCTTCATACCATAAGCGTTTCCACCACGTCTCCGACATCTTGGGGTTGCAGCAGCAATGGATGTAAGTTCTGAATCATTGGAGATGAGGCCCGCGAGTGCTCTGGGCCCAGGGTGCCGTCGACAGGTGCTTGGGCCCAGCCCTGGAGGCCTTGAAGAAGGCGAGGTGATGGCGCTAGCCAGGCGACGCACTTTAAGCCGCGGGCTCTCTGACGTCTGCGCCTGTAAGCACGCAGCCCCCCAGGTTCATATCCTGCTAGTCCAGGGGCTGCGGGTGCAGAACAATCCCGCCGTGGGAATTACACGCTGCTCTTCAGCCATGCCGCAGACTCCACGGCTCTGCTCTCCTGCCCATCCTGCCCCGCTGCAGGCTTCAGCACCGGAGGAGATGAGGTTCTGTGTCTAGAACCTTTCAATAAGTCCTTTTCCTGCTTATATAATCTAAAGCTTATGCCTATTAATTGCAACCAAGACTCTCAGCTAGAATGATATTTAATCAGTACTTGTATATTATGATTTTAATAAATTTATTAAGAAGCACAAATAGCTAACACATACTAAATTTCATAAATATTAGCAGTTTAGTAAGTCTCCCTACTGAATCTATTCTACCCTAATAGATGCTGCCACCTACTTTATAGCAACTACCAAATGACAGGCCTAGTACCTAACAAAAGTTGAAAGGGGGACTTGCCTTGCCTTGAAAATTCAGCCCACTGTAATCCCAGCACTTTGGGAGGCTGAGGCAGGCAGATCGCTTGAGTCCAGGAGTTCACAGACCAGCCTGGGCAACATGATGAAACTCTGTCTCTACAAAAAACACAAAAATTAGCCGGGCTTGGTGGTGCATACATGTAGTTCCAACTACTCAGGAGGCTGAGGTGAGAGGATCGCTTGAGCCTGGGAGGCAGAGGTTGCAGTGAGCTGTGATCACTCTAGCCTGGGTAACAGAGCAAGACTCCATCTAAAGAAAGAAAGAAAGAAAGAAAGAAAGAAAGAAAGAAAGAAAGAAAATAGAAAATAGAAAAGAAAATTCAGTCCCATGAAGTAATAGCAATTTTTATACACTTGTGAAATATAAATTGTCTTGAATATCTCTCTAATTATTTAATACATGTTGCTTCACTACTGGGCTTTTCTTATTCTCTCCAATCGCCCAAATGACTTACCAAGGCAATAGGTAATGATGATGGCTCAGTGATATAGAATTTGACAATAATTCTATTTGCACTTTCTTGGACCCAGAGAGATTTAATTGTTGAGGAAAGAAAGACAGTCTCTTTGATTGGAGGACAGTGGCACTCCTATGATTTGGATACCCAAGAGCAAAGTTAAATGGAGATTCTAGGGCAGACATGCAAATGGGCTTGATCTCACTTATCTACTGTGATCTGACAGCAGTGGCTGTCAGGAGCATGGTGACGGGAAGTATCTTGAGGCTGCATCCTGGCTAAGCAAGAAAAACATAAGACAATTAACAATGCTTGCAAGGGTGCAGAAGTGGTGACAAGAGCCCATATTGGCTCTACATGTTATCATGAAAAAATTAACCAAATGGGACTACGAAGGAGAGTTAGATTACAAGAAACCCCTTATTCTGTATATTGGCTGACTATTTACAGCCTCAATTTTGATTCTCAATAGACCTGCTGAGATTTCTTAGGGCCTGGATTAATAGTCCAATATCACGAGCCATTAACAGACATGAAAATTAAAGATGTAATACTAGCACGTGATCCTCTTGGAAATTTCCCCATCAGGTTCCAGCTGACCAAATGTAAACTTATTTAAGTATGTTTGTAGATCTTGAGCTCTTTAGCCACCAACATCACTTTAAATGATGAGTAAAAATAGATAAGTACTTCAAACATTGGCAAACACTCAAAGATTCAAAACCAAATGTTTCTTCCTAATTTACCTTGTTTAAAAAGACGACACAAACTACTCCTAAAAACTAGTGACTGCGTACATTGGTAAACATTCTGGTACTGGTGGCCTCTGGTGTTTCTTCCTTCTAGTCATATTGTCCTTTTGAGCAAGGGTCACTCTTACTCCTCAGAGGAAAGTCAACATGACTCACTTTCAGAAACTGAAAGTACACCATGTCCACATAAGCAGTGCTGCTTACTGTATAACCGCAAAACCACATCAGAATAAGTCAGCTGCTCAGGAAGGAGAAGAAGGAGTGAGCTGAACGAACTCACCCCCATTCCAGATGGAGAGACTTTAAGAGTAGCCACAGGCTTCTTTGTTAAGCAGAGACTTAGATCAGAGGAGAAATGTCAGTGGCGGGCAGTGCAAGCAGGGTCCCTGGCTTCTGGTTACTGAATACATTGAAACAAGAGCCCACTCAAGGCCCCACTGTAAAGCTCTGAGGTTTTGGCTTCATCATCTCTTCCCTTTCCTTTGGTACTTTCTTTCCCTAGTTTCCATCTCTCTCTGAACATCAGGTGCTGTCTTGCCAAACCTTGTGTTAAGTGATTTTGGACAGGGTTTAAGGAAGTGGAACTTTTCTCTGAGTTGGATATTGTTAGGATCCTATGACTGGGTATCTTAATAATTCTTATCTAGAAGGTGTGAAGAATAAAACAAGACTGACTAACGCATTCCTTGGTAAAGCAGCAGCAATCACTTATATCAATAAGGATAGGGGCACACTGGTCATTTTTGTGTTCACTTTTAGACAACGCTCTTGGTTTCATCTGTGCTCAGACAGGATTATAGAGTGGATTTTTTTTCTTTCTCTATTGTGATCACAGAGTGCCTTTTCTGATGTTGGCATTCTATGAAATTGTTTCTATTCAACAGGAGAACACAGGCCTAGCCATGAGTGCAGCACTAGCTTTAGCAACACCAAGGTCTAGCCTGTTCTCCATTCTTTCCTTGAGACAATTCACTCTTCCAAGTGACATAAACTAATCAGAAGAATTAATATCAGTTAACAAGAGTTAAGGGGCTGGAGGGGTGTCCTGTACCTGCATTATAATAGTGACCTTTTAGAGAAAAGGCTGACCCCAGATAAACCATAATAGTGAAACTGGGTGGAAGAAAATAGATTCAGGAATTCTCCAATTAAACCATATAGGCAACCAGCTCCTCTGCCACCATATTAGCTGATCCTACATTTCATACCCACAGTTGAACTTCCAGGTAATCAACTAAATGAGGTCCATTCATGTTACCCTACTGTTCAGGCTTTTGGGATGGTTTGCCATCCACACTTCTTGAAGTCTCTCCTTTCATACAGAATCTCCTCTCATCTGGCAGGCTGGTCTCTTCTTGTTTTTCTGGTTTCCAAATGAATTCATATTGGAGCTTAACTTGCCAACCCTAATGAGTTGCTTTCAGAATGATCGCGACTATTCTGAACAAGCCACCCTTTCTTGCTTGACTTCCCACTACTTTGGAGAGTGATTGTGAAGCCTTATGGCTTCTCTTCACAGTACTCTTCTGCCACCTGGTGAAAGTTTGTAACACAACAAGACACTAGAGTTGCCATTCACTTTCAACTTCTACACACCCTGACACCAACACTAAGAAAACAGACACACTCACAGATGTCGGTCCATAAACACCTTGTAGGCATCTGATGCTCCCAGAAGAGGTCTGGCCACTAGGATTTCTGGGATGAGCCCTCACCCATCTCTCCTTCTTCCGCCTCTCTGAAGTCCTAGTACTATGAGAAGGAAATAGCTGATTGAGAAGGATCCAGTTCTTTGCTAAGAGTTCACATTGAGACTGGAAAGGAAATGAGAATAAAAACTATCTGGACTTCTGGGGCCGGGCGCGGTGGCTCACGCTTGTAATCCCAGCACTTTGGGAGGCCGAGGCGGGTGAATCACGAGGTCAGGAGATCGAGACCACGGTGAAACCCCGTCTCTACTAAAAATACAAAAAATTAGCCAGGCGTGGTGGCGGGCGCCTGTAGTCCCAGCTACTCGGAGAGGCTGAGGCAGGAGAATGGCATTAACCCGGGAGACGGAGCTTGCAGTGAGCCGAGATTGTGCCACTGCACTCCAGCCTGGGGGACAGAGCCAGACTCTGTCTCAAAAAAAAAAAAAAAAAAAACTATCTGGACTTCTGAAGGAGCCACAGTCAGCTCTGTGGGATAAGTGAAGTTGGAATTTCTGAGGACATCTTGCTGGTTCTCACCATCTTGTCTATAGCTGGTCTTAATGAATAAATCCGATGTTAACATTTATATCAAAGAAACAAGAAATAAATACCTATCTGTTTACCTCCTGTTTATATTAGGCCAGACATTTTACTTAATCTTCAGAATAGCTCTATGAGATAATATATATAATTGTATAAATCTATGGGGTACAATGTGATGTTTTCATCTATGGATACATTGTAGAAAGACTCAATCAAGCTAATTAAAATATCAATCGCTTCACTAACTTATCATTTTTTTGTAATGAGAACATTAAAAATCTATTATTTTAGTAATTTTGAAATATATAATAATGTATTATTAGCCATGGTCATCATGCAGTGCAATAGAACACTAAAATATATTCCTCTAATCTAACTGAATCTTTATACCCTTTGATCAACATCTTCCCTTTCCCCACACCTCCCGGAGATATGTTAACACTCCCACTTCACAGAAAGAAAACTAAGCATGGAGAGGCCAAGCAATGTGTCCAAAGTGACATCCCTGGTTAGGGGAAGAGTTGAGGCTGAACCTCAGAGAGAAATGCCCTTGCAACTGCTGTACTTTTCTGACTCTTGCTATGCCACCTGGAGTACTGATCACTGGAGGAGAGAAAGAGGGAAAGAAACTTCCTACCTCCTTCCTGAGTCGACATTCTGTGCCTCTTGGTACTGCATTTCTCAGGCACCCTAGTGCCCTTGGACCAGATTCCCAGCTTCCATGGCCTCAAGGAACATGGAATACCTATCATCCTTTTTCTTTGTCCTGGATAATTGTAATAAGGAATCAGCAAGAGAAACTCAAAATCTAAATTCTCCTTCAGATCTAACTATTAAAAAATAAGAAGCAATCAATGAAGTATGTATGTAGACATGTAATAGGAAAATAATATTTTAAATGTAACCTAAATGTTTGAAGGAACTTTTAAATAGATTTAAAAAGAAAATTAACTTTTAAAATCAAAATAATTTCTGAATATTTTCTGCACATGAATGAACCTTTAGCGTCATGAAAAAGCTCAAACTGATGTATTTGAGATGTAAGAAGGACACCAGAAATGGAGTGCTTGCAACCCAGCCACCTGCCCTGACTGGCCAGCCTGGTGGCTCCTTCCTAGAGGAGAAATCAGGTAGGGCTCACTGGTACAGAGAAAGGCTGGTAAGTGTCACTCTCTTAGGGAATCTCTGAACATAAGGAATGGGGAACAAGGAGGGGGTGGAAAAAGGAGGAACTCCTTCAAAGGACACTTTGGTCTGGATCTCATCCATGGCAGAGACCATGAAAGGAACTCACAGATGACTCTCTAGAATAGAGATCATGAAGTGATGATGGTTCAGGAGCCAACTCCAATCCCATGGATGTGTTTTGATTGACTCACTCAGTCCTCTGTAAACTGTGAATTAGTGCCAGCATTTACAAATCAGGAAATTTCATATCAATTTGTATTCTTGACTTGTCACGAGAAATGGAAGATCTTGTAATGCTGAGCCTGCATCCCCACATGAGAACAAGCTGAGTCCATGCAGGCCCTTCAGAGGATCCAGTGACTACTGCAGGCAGGCAGTAGTCACCCCACCAGCAAAGAACAGTGTACTGCAGCTAAAATCTGCCCACCCACCTAGTTCTCAGCCTGCAGACAGAGCCATGACCACATGAATGCAGAGGCCATGGCCCCTCACCCCATTTAAGGATGTCCATAATTTGGTTAATCTTTCTGTACTTGTCAACTTGTGAATTGTTAAAGGCCAGAAATTGACTCTTATTTTTCTTTGGACCCCATCCTCCTCCCCACTTTCACCCATCTCAGTTCCTAATAAAGTGCCTTGCCCATAGTAGACTGTCAATAAGTGTTGAATACATTTTTTTAAAAAATCACTGAGTGGGCATTGTCTTCTACTGCCATCTAGCGACATAAAGTAGAATCATGCCTGAAGACTGACACACCTGTAGGAACTACATGTTCCTTGCCTATCCATCTATTCATTTTCTTTCTTCCTTCCTTTATTTTTTCATACCCTTATTTTTTCATTCCTTTGTCTATTCATTCATCCTTTCACTCAATACATAAGTTTTGCTCATCATCTAGGTGACAGACACTGTGAGCTGTGAAGAATCAATACAAACGTGCATAGATATAGAGAACTCCTATTGCTAGCCAAGATGGAATAAGTCCACTACAGCCACTGTCTCTCACGGATTACAACTGAAAATAGTGGACAAAACATAAACTGCAACTACTTGAGAGCTCTAAAAAAATTAAGAATGCAAGCAAATTAGGACGGAGAAGCTAAGCTTGAAGAAAAATCCATTCACAGGTGAATTTCCTTGGTATTTTTCTTCTTTTGTTTTCCCACTTTGACTCAAGAGTTGTTCCATCATGGAACCAAGCAGCAAAAGCTCTAAAAGTATTTCTGATCAGAGGGCCCGGAAAAGAGGTCCCCATAAAAAGATGACTGGGAAAAATGGGAAGCGTAGAAAATTCCCATCAGTTTTTCTATTTTTTCCCAGTTCTACACCAAGGGCAGCCCAGCCATGAACCTACAATATGGTGGCAACAATGGCTCCAGTACCTAACACCTTGAGGGAAAGCCCAAATTTTGGAACAGAGGAACTAGAAAGGAACCAAAAGGAAATCCTGTAGTACAAAAAGGATAGATGAATCACTTTTATTTTTTATCTTCCTCTCTCTTTTCTCTACCACTTTGCTCTAAAGGCAGCCCCAATCATGGAGAATTATGGGTATTATGGTCACTATAGCTTCAAGTTAAATCTTATCTTTCTAATGACCACATAACTAGGAAAACAAGCCCTTGGAAGTCAGAGAGTTTGGGGGAAGGAGATACTTGAGAGGAAAGAGCTAGAGAAGGAAATCTTCTAATTCTGTAGCTAAAGACATACTGGAGTTATCTCTGAGTAGCACATGCACGGGCAGACCCAAAGCAGCACAGCAAAGGCCTTGAAAATGTAACTAACATTGGAACCACCATCCAGAAAGGTGAGCTAAAACTTGCAGTCTGAACCTAAGAAAATTGAGTATCTACAAAAGCAAAATAACAACAACCAAAAAATAATCTTCCCCAAAGGACTTTATTAGGACCTAGAGTCTCCCCATATAATATTCAAATTGCCAATAAAATCCAAAATAGCTTGACAAACATAGCACCAAAAACATCTAACCGCTCGTAAGGGAAAACAAAATCAACAGGTGTCAATCCTGAGATCACCCAGATATGAGAATCAGACAAAGAATTTAGAGCAGCTACTATAATTGTGCTTCTAGAAGGAACCACTTTTGAAATGGATATAAAAATAGAAGTGCTCAGCAGAGAAGCAGGAGCTACAAATACAGAATCAAATGGTGATTTTAGAACTAAAAAATATAATATCTGAAATATAAAATTTACTGGATGGACTCAAGGGAGATAATAGAGGAGTCAGCAAGCAAGTATAGATCAATAAAAATTATTCAATCTGAAGAATTTAGAGGGAAAATATTTTTAAAAACAGAGCTCCAGAGACCTAGAGGAAAATACTCAAAAGTCTAATATTCATATCATTGAAATCCCAAAAAAAGATGAGAGAGAGATTGGCACAGAAAAAAAATTTGAAGAAATAATGGCTTAAAATATGGAAATTATGAAATGAAAAACATAACATGTAGGGAGCAGGAAACATGTAGTTTTTCTATGTAATGGAATTTAAGGGGTTATCAGCTTAAAATGTACTGTTATACCTGTAAGATGTTATACATACACAACATGGTGACCACAAAACAAAAACCTATAGTAGATATATAACAGACAAAGAAAAAAATCAAAGCATACCACTACAACAAATCATCAAATCACAAAAGAAGACTCAAAATAAGCAAAAAAAAAAAAAAGAAGAAAGAAAGAAAGAAGAAAGAAAGAAAGAAAGAAAGAAAGAAAGAAAGAAAGAAAGATCTAACAAAATGGCAATAGGAAGTTCTTACCTATTGATAATTACCTTGAAAGTAAATAGATTAAATTCTCTAAGCAAAATAAATAGAGTGGTTGAATGGGGTGGTTTTGTTTGTTTGTTTGTTTTTGAAATGGAGTCTCGCTCTGTCACCCAGGCGGGAGGGCAGTGGCACAGTCTCAGCTCACTGCAGCCTCTCTCTCCCAGGTTCAAGTGATTCTCCTGCCTCAGCCTCCCAAGTAGCTGAGACTACAGGTGCACACTACCACACCTGGCTAATATTTTGTATTTTTAGTAGAGACACATTTTTCCATGTCGGCCAGGCTGGTCTCAAACTCCTGACCTCAAGTGACTGCCTGCCTCAGCTTCCCAAAGTGCTGAGATTACAGGGACAAGCCACCACACCTAGCCCTGAATGGATTTTTTTAAAACCTAACTATATGCTGTTTATAAGATACTTACTTCAGCTTCTAGGACATGCATAGACTGAAAGTGAAGGGATGGAAAAAGACATTCCATGAAAATGGAAAGGAAAAGATAGCAAATGTAGCTATACTTATGTCAAAATAGACTTTAAGTCAAAACTGTAAAAAGAAACAAAGAAGGCAATTTTTAATGACAAAGGAATCGATATATTAAGAAGATATAACAATTATAAATATATATGCACCCGACATCAGAGTGCCTAAATACATAAAACACGTACTAATAGATCTGAAGGGAGGAATAGACAGTAAAACAATAATAGTGGAGGACTTCAATAATTCACTTTCAACAATTAATAGATCATTCATACAATCAATGAGGAAATATTGGACTTAAACTACACTTTAGACCAAATAGACCTAACAAAACACTCTCTCCAACAGAAGCAGGTGCACATTTGTCTTGAGTGCACATGAAACATTCTCTGGGATAGATCATATGTTAGGCCACAAAAGAAGTATTTAAACATGTTAGAAAATTGAAATCATGCCAAGTATCTTTTCTGATCACAATGGTATGAAAATAGAAATTAATAACAGGAAAATTCAAAAATATGTGGAAGTTAAATAATGTGTTCCTGAACAACTAATGGGTAAAAAAAAGAAATCAAAGGGGAAATTTTAAAATATCTTGAGACAAACAAAAATGGAAACAAACATACTAAAACTTAAGGGATGTAGCAAAAGCAGTTATAAGAGGGAAGTTCATGGTAGTTAATGCCTACATTAAAAAGAAAGAACTCGAGTAAACAACCTAATGTTACACTTCAAGGAACTAGAAAGAGAAGAACAAACTAAGCCCAAAGTTGGTAGAAGAAAGATCCAAGCAGAAATAAGTGAAATAGAGACTAGAAAGCAATATAAAAGATCAATGAAACTAAAAGGTTTTCTGGAGAAGATTTTTAAAATTCAGCTAGACTAAGAAAAAAAGAAAGCTCAAATAAAATCAATAATGAAAGAAGAGACATTATGACTAATACCACAGAAATACAAAGGATTGTAAGAGACTACAAGAAACAATTATTCACCAAAAAACTGAACAGTCTAGAAGAAATGGATAAATCCTAAATATGTATGTGTGTATATACATATATAAAACTTGTCAAGTCTGAATCAAAAAGAAATAGAAAATCTGAACATACCAATAATGAGTAATAAGATTAAATCAGGAATCAAAAATCTCCCATCAAATAAAAGCTTAATAATAGATGGCCTCACTGGTGAATTCTATTAAGCATTGAAGGAGGAATGAATACCAATCATTCTCACTCTCCCAAAAAAAATCGAAGAGGAGGGAAAACTTACAAATGGATTTTTATGAGACTAGTACTATCCTGATGCTAAAGTCAGACAAAGACACTATAAGAAAAGATTACAGGTCAATATTCCTGATGAACGTAAATGCAAAAATCCTCTAACAAAACAGCTACAAATTGAATTAAACAGCACATTAAAAGAATCCTACACTATAATCAAATGAGATTTATCCCTATGATGCAAGGATGGTTCAACAAATGTAAATCACTAAATGTGACGCACCACATTAATAGAATGAAGGATTTCAATTGTATGATCATCGCAATAGATGCAGAAAAAGCATTTGAAAAAAAATCAGTATGCTTCCATGACAAAAACTCCCAACAAATTATTGCATTTAGCAATAATGTACTTCCGCACAATAAGGTCATATATCACAAGCCTACAGCTAACATTCTATTCAATAGTGAAAAGTTGGGAGCCTTTCCTCTAGGATCAGGAACAAGATAAGGATGCCAACTCCCACCACTTATATTCAACATTGCACTGGAAGTCCTCGGCAGAGAAATTAGGAAAGAAAAAGAAATAAAAGCCATCCAAATCGGAAAAAAAGAAGTAAAATTGTCTCTCTTTGCAGATGACATGGCCATACATAGAAAACTTTAAAGACTCCAAACACAAAAAAACTGCTCGAACTAACAAGTGAATTCACTAAAGTTACAAAACAGAAAATCAACATACAAAAATAAGTTGTATTTTTATACATTAATTATTAACTATTCAAAAAAGAAATTAAGAAAACAATTCAATTTACTATAGCATCAAAAAGAAGAAAATACTTAGAAATAAATTTAATCAAGGAGATGAAAGATCTGTATACTGAAAACTTTAAAACATTAATGAAAGGAGTGGAAGAAAAAGAAACCACAAATAAATGGAAAGATATCTTGTGTTTATGGATTATAGAATCAATATCAAAATGTTCATACTCCCCAAAGTGATCTACAGATTCAATGTAATCTTCCACCAGTAAAAAGATTATGACTTGCTGAAGGCATGGTATGCCTATAATATAAAGCATGGCAAAGAATGGTAAATAGAGAAATAAAAACCAGCGGGAAGAAATTACAAAACAATAAAAAAGTAAACCTAAATGTAGCCATATCGATAATTTCACTGAATATAAATGGTCTCAACATGCCAATTAAAAGACAGAAATTGTCAGAGTGGGAACACAAAAAAGATCACCTAAAAGCTCTATATAATTGAAAATTAAGGCCAGGCGCTGTGACTCATGCCTGTACTCCCAGCAGTTTGGGAAGCCAAGGTGGGTAGATCAACTGAAGTCAGGAGTTCAAGACCAGCCTGGCCAACATGTCAAAACCCAGTCTCTACTAAAAATACAAAGATTAGCTGGGCTTGGTGGCACGTACTTGTAATCCCACTTACTTGGGAAACTAAGGCAGGAGAATAGCTTGAACCTGGGAGGTGGAGGCTGCAGTGAGCCAAGATCACAGCCACTGCACTCCAGCCTGGGAGACAGGGTGAGACTTCGTCAAAAAAAAAAAAAAAAAAGAAAGAAAGAAAAAATTAAATAACACCCCTCTAAATAACACGTTGATCAAAAAGTCTTAAGAGAATTCAGAAAATATTTTGAACTACTTAAATATGAAAAGAACACATCAAAATTTGGGGGATACAATTAAAGTCTACAAGCAGCTTACTATAAATATTATTATATAGATTGGTTAAAAATAAAAGAATAGAAAATGACAAAACATCAACATATACTAACAAAAAGAATGCAAGAATGGCTATATTGTTATCAAAGCAAACTTTAGAACAAGGAACATTGTCAGGGAGGAAGAGAGGGAAACATACCAAGAACACATAACAATCCAGGTATGTATGTGCAAAACCACAGAGCTTCAAAATACATGAATCGAAAACTGATACAACTAAAAGGAAAAATTGACA
The DNA here is from genome assembly GCF_009828535.3 of Hylobates moloch. Taxonomy (NCBI): domain Eukaryota; kingdom Metazoa; phylum Chordata; class Mammalia; order Primates; family Hylobatidae; genus Hylobates; species Hylobates moloch. The sequence goes on from NW_026652283.1 coordinate 61,071,382, forward strand.
AATCTACAATTATACTTGGAGACATCAAAGCACCTCCTGATAATTAATAGAAGTAGAAAATCAGCAAGAATTAAGAAGACCTGAACAACCAGAAAAGTGAATATTTTACAGCTGCTCAGTCCCTTCTTTGTCTTTTGAGAGAAAAAAAATATTCTAGAAAAGATAAAAATGAATTTATTTTATGAACAACCCTATTTGACCAAGTTCCATGAACACTATTCTTCATCAACTAAATACTTGTTGGAACGGACTTATCTTTTATAAAAATTAACAGAAGGAAGGAAGGAAGGAAGAAAGGAAGAAAGAAAGGAAAGAAAAAGTGTCTAGAAGGAAAGAAAAAGAAAAAGAAAGAAAGAAAGAATGAAAGAAAGAAAATAAAGTGTCTAGATGTAGACCAATACAAATTGACTTTGACAAAGATGCAAAGTCAATTTATTGGAGAAATGATAGACTTTTCATCAAATGGTTCTAGGGAAATTGAGCATTCATATGCAGAAAAATGAGTCTTGTCTCATATCATATCTTTTTTTTTAAGTTACCTCAAAATGGATCATAGACTTAACTGTAAAACTTCTAGAAAAAAAAAACACGGGAAAATCTTTGTGAATCTGGGTTAGGCAAACGTGGTGTACTATATATACCCCATTTTCTTTATACAATCAAATGTTCACGAACACTTAGGTTAATTCCATGACTTTGCTGTTGTGAATATGTTCATCAGAAATATTGGCCCATAGTTTTTTTTTTTCAATGTCATCATCTGATTTTGGTATCAGGGTGATACTGGTTTCATAGAATAAGCTTGGGAGGAATAGCTCCCCCTTAATGGTGTGAAAAAACTACAGTAAGATTGGTATCAGCTCTTCTTCACACATCTGGTAAAATTTGGTTTTAAATCTGTCTGGTCCTGGGCTTTTTGTTGCTGTTGAAAGATTTTTTGTTTGTTTGTTTTTTGAGACAGAGTCTTGCTCTGTTGCCCAGGCTAGAGTGCAGTGGTGCGATCTCGGCTCACTGCAAGTTCTGCCTCCCAAGTCCACACCATTCTCCTGCCTCAGCCTCCCGAGTAGCTGGGACTACAGGCGCCCATCACCATGCCTGGCTAATTTTTGTTGTTATTGTTGTTGTTGTATTTTTAGTAGAGACTGAGTTTCACCGTGTTAGCCAGAAGAAAGATTTCTTTTATTACTGATTCAATTTCATTACTTGTTATTGGTCTGTTTAGGATTTCTGTTTCTTCCTGGTTCAAACGTGGAAGGTTGCATGTTTCGAGGAATTTATCCATTTCTTCCAGGTTTTCTAGGGTGTACACATAGGGATGTTGATAATTCTGGAGTTGTTTTGTTTTGTTTTTTGAGACAAAGTTTCACTCTGGATGCCCAGGCTGGAGTGCAATGGCACAGTCTTGGCTCACTACAACCTCTGTCTCCTGGGTTCAAGCGATTCTCCTGCCTCAGCCTCCAAAGTAGCTGAGACTACAGGCACCCATCACCACGCCCAGCCAATTTTTAAATTATTATTATTTTTATTAAAAACGGGGTTTCAACGTGTTGGCCAGGCTAGTCTGGAACTCCTGACCTCAGGTGTTCCGCCTGTCTCCGCCTCCCAAAGTGTTGGGATTACAGGCATGAGCCGCTGCACCAGGCCAGTTCTGGAGATCTTTTGTATTTCTGTGTATCAGTTGTAATGTTGTCACCTTTACCATTTGTGATTGTGCTTACATGATTCTTTTTTCTTGGTTAAACTAGCTAATGATCTACCTGTTTTATTTATTCTTTCAAAGAATCAATTTTTCATTTTGTTGATTCTTTGTAATTTTTTTCATCTGAATCTCATTTAGTTCTGATTTGATCTTTGTTATTTCTTTTCTTCTGCTAGCTTTGGGTTTGGTTTGCTCTTGCTTTTCTAGTCCCTTGAAGTGCAAAGTTAGGCTGCTAATTTTAGATTTTTCTATCTTTTTTATGTAGGTATATAATGCTATAAATTTTCCCTTTAGTACTACTTTTGCTGTATCCCACAGGTTTTGGTATATTGTGACTATATTATTTGTTTCAAAGAAAATTTGATTTTGGCCTTAATTTTGTTTACCCCAAAGTCATTCAGGAGCAAGTTGTTTAGTTCCCTTGTACTTGTGTAAGTTTCAGGGTTCCTCTTGGCATTGATTTCTAATTTTATTTCCCTGTGGTTCAAGAAGACATTTGATATGATTTAAATTTTTTCGAAGTTGTAGAGACTTGTTTTGTGGCCAAGCATATGGTCAGTTTTGGAGAATGTTTCATGTGCAGGTGAGAAAACTGTATATTCTGTGGTTGTTGGGTAGGATGTTCTGTAAATGTCTATTAGGTCCATTTGGTCTAGAGTTCAGTTTAAGTTCAGAGTTTGTTGACTTTCTACCTCAATGACCACTCTAGTTATGTCAGGGGAGTGTTGAAGTCCCTGACTACTACTGTATTGCTGTCCATTTCTTTTCTTAGGTCTGGCAGTATTTATTTTATGAATCTGCATGCCCTGGTGTTGGGTACACATATATTTAGGATAGTTAAATCTGCTTGTTGTATTGAACAATTTATAATTGCATAATACGTTTTTTAGTCTTTTTTTAAAAATTTTGTTGGTTTAAAGTTTGTTTTATCTGATATAATAAGGATGGTTACTCCTATTTGCTTTTGTTTTACATTTTCATGGTATATGTTTTCCATCCCTTTACTTTGAGTCCGTAGGTGCTTTAACCATTAAGTGGTTCTCTTGTAGGCAAAAGATGATTGGGTCTTGGGTCTTTTAAACCGGTTTTCCTAGATCTATAGTATATATATTTTATGTGGAGCATTTTGGCCATTTACATTTAAAGTTAATATTCAATATGTAGTTTTGTTTCTGTCATAGCATTGTTAGCTAGTTGCCTTGGGTCTCAATTGTATAATTGCTTTATAGGGTCTGTAGGCTTTCTATTTACATGTGCTTTTATGATGGCAAGTATTGTCCTTTTGTTTTCGTATTTAGGACTAATTTGATCATTTCTTGTAGGGTCAGTCTAGTGGTGATGAATTTCCTTATCATTTGCTTGTCTGGAAAATTCTATTTCTCCTTCATTTATGAAGCTTAGTTTGGCAGGATATAAAATTCTTGGCTGGCATTTTCTTTTCTTTAAGGAAGTGAAAAATAGGCCCACTTTTCTCTTCTGGCTTGTAAGGCATCTGCTGAGAAGTCTGCTGTTAGTCTGATGGAATTTATTTTATCAGTGATTTGACATTTCTCTCTAGCTCCCTTTAATATTTATTCTGTCACATTGACCTTGGATAGTCTGATGATTATATGCCTTGGTGATGTTTGTCTTGTATAGTATCTTCCAGCTGTTATCTGAATTTCTTCTACCTAAATGTCTACATCTCTAATAAGATCAGGGAAATTTTCCTGAATTATTCCTTAAATATGTTTTCTAAACTTCTTACTTTTTCTTCTTTTTTCCTCAGGAATGTCTGTAATTTGTGGGTTTGGTCACTTTACATAATCCCATATTTCTTAAAGACTTTGTTCATTTTTTAGCATTCATTTTTCTTTGATTTTGTCTGACTGGGTTAATTCAAAATACCAGTCTTCAAGCTCTGAAATTCTTTCTTCTGCTTGGTCTAGTCTATTGTTAATGATTTCAAGTGTGTTTTGAAATTCCTTCAGTAAATTTTTCATTTCCAGATATTCTTTTTGGTTTTTCAGAAGAAGTCTATCTTGTCTTTCATCTCCTGAATTGTTTTTGTGGTTTCTTTGTGTTGGTTTTCAACTTTCTCTTGGATATCATTGAGCTTTCCTACAATTCTGATACGGTTTGACTGTGTCCCTACCCAAATCTCATCTTGAATTGTAGCTCCCATAATCCCCATGTGTCATGGGAGGGACCTGGTGGAAGGTAATTGAATCATGGCAGTGGTCTTTCCTGTGCTGTTCTCATGATAGTGAATAAGTCTCATGAGATCTGATGGTTTAATAAAGGGCAGTTCCCCTGCATGTGGTCTTTTGCCTGCCGCCATGTAAGATGTGCCTTTGCTCCTCTTTCACCTTCCACCATGATCGTGAGGCCTCCCCAGCCATGTGGAACTGTGAGTCCATTAAACCTCTTTTTCTTTATAAATTACCCAGTCTTGGGTATTTCCTCATAGCAATATGAAAATGGACTAATAAAAATCCATATCTTGAATTGTTTGTCATTTTAAAGTTTTCATTTTGGTTAGGATCCATTCCTAGAGAGCTAGTGTGTTTTTGGGGGAGTGTCACAACATTATGTTTCTTCATGGTGCTGAAGTTCTTGTGCTGGTTCCTTCTCATTTGTAGAAGCTGTCACTTCTTATTTTGAATTTACTTTCATTTGGATGAGTTTTTTTTCTTCCCCCCCCCTTGAGGGTGTAACTGTTGCATATATGGGGTAGAGTCCTTTGGCTTTGTTTCTATGTGTTTTTAGGGAGCCAAGGCTCTATATGAATTCTTTGGTCATAGATAGCCTTAGTGTAGTGGTTTTCACAAATGCTAGTTGCTTGTAGATTGTAGTATTTGTGTGCTGTGCATGTGGTCAGGCTCACTACCTCCTATAGAAATGGGATGTAGAAGTTTTGAGAGGCTTGTTTCCCAGCACTGTGCTCTTGTGTCAGCAGAAATCATATTGGGGTTGTGCAGTTCACCCTACAGACCAGCAGGTGACACTTGCTGGTAAGAGCGAATTGAGTGCTCTACACTGACGTCAGCAGAAGTTGTGATGGACCATGCAATTTGACCTCCTGGCCGGTAGGTGGTGCTTGCAGGCAAAAGGCAGTTGCAGTGATGGCAGTGGAATTTTTACCTGGACTTTATTGGGGGAATGTACCAGGGTGTTCCTGATGAGGGGCAGAGTGTGGAGCTCTCAGGAGTTCTCTCCCATGCTCTGCCGCCATGGTGGCTGAAGAGGGGAAAGTTGAGCAAGGCTGTGTTAGGTGAGCCCACAGCCAAGCTCCCCTGGCTGGATGCAAGCACCAAGCTTGGTGAGGTTCTATGGGTAGCTCTCAGGCCTCTGGGACAACCCTCCAAGAAGGGGCAGAGGTCCTTCGCCTGCACCACAGGGCACTCTCAGGGGAAGAGAGGTGCCCAGGGTCTTCAGAGCAGCAGGCAGCTGTCGGGCCCACTCACCTCCCACAACCCCAAGAGCAACAGGCCTAACCCATTAGGATAGTTTCAACCCATCCATGCCAAGATCACTAAGCTATTCCATGTATTCTAGACCACGAGACACCCTGCAGCAGAAATCACTACTATCAGGCCACACCCTTCCCACCAGCGTTGTGAAGAGAGGGGTGCCCAGCTCCTGCACCACCACATGAACCTGACACACTCTTCTCTGTGTTCTGACAGAGGAGATCCTCCACTGGAGATCAGGCCATAGATCTTATCTCCATACTTCTGGGCGGTGTGCTTGAGTCCTAGAAAATTGGAACCAGGCCAACTTAATTACCCTCTGTCTCCTTGGGGTCTAGCACCAGTTAAGATGGAGGAGTGAACTGCTCCCAGGCTGCCACCAACAAACCACTCAGGTGGAGCAGTAGAGGCTATACTGTGGGTCTCCTCCCAGCTCCTCCTGGGAATGGCCAGGCAGACAGTCTTAGGAGGGACCAGCAGGCATGGGGGCATGCGGTTCGGATGCATCTTGGTCCTGTGGCAATGGCACTGGGGCTTGTCTTGGGTGCATGAGAGTGCCTGATCTCCACTCTCTCCTGGCCTGGCAGGCAACAGGAGCTGCAACTTCTTAGGGCAGGATGCAAAGCCTTGGAAGGTGGGCATCCAGAGTTGCATTTTGCTGCAGCTGTGAAAAAAAGACCTTTAGGCTCCATGCAGTTTCAAGCAGTCCCTTGGTGTGTTCTCTAGGCAGCTCCCCCTGCCAGTCTGTGGAGGTCATAGGAACTCGTGTAGCTAGGAGCTCAGAGGTCCACAGCAGGAATGAGGTGTCCCTGGGTTCCTTCACTCACTGCTTCCTTGGGTCTGACCTGGGTCTAGGGGTCAGTCCTGATGCCAAGCAGGCAGCCCTGTTTCCTCTTTCTTCAACCACGAGGTCTTCTGTTGCTTCTCTATTAAATTTCAGTGTTTTCTCTCAAAAGATCTGTTTGATGTGTGAAGGTTTACTCAATATTTTGGTTTTTCTCCATGGAAGAGGTGCATCCCAGCCACATTTAGTCAGCTATGTTTAATCCTTCCAGTTTTTACATAATTCTCAACAAATTGCAATGTCAGTGAGAACCTAATATAAACTACAAGTAAGTATTTAATCTACTTGTACTTATAAGCCACTTTACTATTTAGTATACTTCTGCAGTTTTGACATTAGTAGTCAGCGGACATGCAGAGGAGTTCCCAGAAATGAATTTTATTAACCGTATAAATATGCTGTGAACTAAAGAGAACCCTCAGAGAGTTACAAAGCTGAAGCACGTCATGATGATCATCCTTTTCAAATGCTTCAATGTACAGACAGAAAACTGAAGGCTGAGAAGGAAAATTACTGGTTTGCTAAGCTTACATGAGACTTACACATTGAGGGAACCAGATCTTTAGAAATAAACTCAAACAGAGAAGCAATTGTAACTGTTAACAGCTCACATTGAAATCTCAGGATAGCTTCAATTAAATTGATCGAGGCACTTAAAAAATCATGAGTCTTAATTTTTGGTTCTAAAGTCAAGTCACCAACAATATTTAATAACAGACTATTCATTATCATAAATATAAATCAGACAAAATCACCCAGAACTTAAACACTAAAATGATCAAAAGTAAGGTTTTGTGTTACCCATCTTCTTCCACTTTAACTTGTTATTGCACTTGTAATATGTATTACAGCATGGGGAGGAGAGGTGTCTAATCTGTGCTTGACACAACTGGGGAACATACACACATATCTAGTGATACAATTTTATACCAGCAGACATGTTCAGCTCTAAATTCAAAGCAAGGCTGGTGTACAGCTATCTTTCCTTAATTGTCATAAAGTATTCATATATGTGTACAGTGACGGCAAAAGAAGTTTCGTTCTGAAGTCTATTTTTAAAAGGGTTTTTAAAAGTTTTTCTAAATAGTTAAAATATATTTTAAAAATATATGAGTCACATTTTTACGGAATCCAGGAAATATTTTCACTGAGCTCTTCTTTGGGATATAGTTTGAAAATCAGTAATATAGAGACCACTGGTTGTAAATGCAAACAGCTGGAGTGTCAGGTCTCTAGCCCTTTTCTCCTTAGGTCCACTCTAGTTTTCATACAGGTCCTGAGAACCTAGGCTTCTACTAGTAGCCATGCTAATTCCTTCCCAGAGGCAGTTTGAGGTGGCTTCAAGAGGAAGCAAGTCTTCTCTGTTTACCACCTGTGCTTGTAGATTCTCTAGATGAATTCAGACAAGACTGACTTTCAGAATGAATACAGCTAAGGCTGTTAATCTGCGACCTCAATATACAGGAATTATCATCCCCATCATGAGGATGAGGCAGGTCATAGAAACTGAAGAGCTCACCCCAGTCACCTACCAAATAAATGTCAAAGTATAGCTATCTGAAGTGAGGTCTTCTCTGCTTACCACCTGTGTCCTATGTCCACTCCAGTTTTCATGAAGGCCCTGAGGACCTAGGCTCCTCCAAGTAGCTATGGGAATTCCTTCCCAGAGGCAGTTTGAGGTGGCTTCAAAAAGAGGAAGTTCTTCTCTGCTTATAAGCTGTGCTTGTTGGCCGGCAAGCTTTGCTACTAGATGACCACAGCACCCCTACAATCTTAGAGCATGAGACAGTTGTACATAAGACATGACGCAGATTGTGCTAGGGGAGAGCATGGGCTTAGGAGGTCAGGTAGATCTCACTTCAGATAGCTTTGCTTTGCCATTTATTTGGCAGGTGACTGTGGTGAGCTTTTCAATTTATCTGAGCTGCCTTATCCACATGATGGGGATAATAATTTCTGTATACTGAGGTCACAGATTAATAGCCTGAGTTGTATTCATTCTGAAAGTAAGTCCTGTCTGAATTCATCTAGAGAATCTATCAAGTAGCCTCAAATACAAGGGAAAGAAGTTATTCTAAGGCAGAAAGTTATTCAAATACAAGGGAAGGAAGTTATTCAAAGGCAGAAAGAGTCCATGTGCCTGACTTTGGTCCAAGGGTAGGAGTGGAGAGATAGAATAGTGTGCCTTCTTATCCAGTGACAGGGCTCCACATGTCATGCCAGAATCTTTGAGAGGAGGAGCTCTAATAAAGAGAGAATTAAAAAATAAATTGTTTCCCCAAAATCTTTGCCATTACATCAAGAGTACAGAGGATTCTGATTTGAAACCCATGGAACAAAACAAGGATGAAAGAGACTTGCACATCTTTTTCTTAATTGAAATATGCACAGTAAAGTAAAAAACCTCACATAATTTCATCACATAAAAAGGACATAAATAACTAAAATAAATTTCACTTTCATTCCCAGAATGCTTTGAGCCTACCCCACCCCTATTCATCTGAACCCCACCCCTCCCACTCCCAGGAAACTACAGTCATTTTGTTATATAACTTTAGAGACTTCTTTCTGTGATTATACACACACAAATACACAAATATTCTTTTTATCTTTTAATTTTTAAAATTTTTAGACATTTAAGGGGTACAAGCACAGATTTCTTACATGTATATATTGCTTAGTGGTGACGTCTGCACTTGCAGTGTACCCATGACCTGAATAGTGAACATTGTACCCAATGGGTAATTTTTCAACTCTCACCATGCCCCTCCCACTCTCCCACATTTTGTTATCTCCAGTGTCTATTTTTCCACTCTCTATGAACGTGACAAACACATATATTGCTCTTAAATGAGACTGTGCTATGCATATTGGACTGAAATTGCTAAAAACATCTCATACTCATGCTTTCAGGTCACTATTTATGGGTCACCATTCCAAAGCTCCTGGGAGCCTTCCCTGTTATTTCAGAGTCCTGAAAATAAATACTGCTATATATAAAAAAACATTTTCTATAAGACTTCCTTAATCCTTTTCAGGAAGAGTAAAGTATCTCTTCAACTGTTTTCCTAAAACATGTGTGTTGCTTATATATTCACTGTATCCCTAATTACATTCTTTTGGTATAGGTGCCAGTTACTGGTAACAACAAAAAAATCAACCTCTGCCAGAATATTTGAAGAGGTTTATTCTGAGCCAATACGAGTGACTATGGCCAGGGGAAACTGTCTCAAGAGGTCCTGAGAAGGTGTGCCCAAGGCAGTTGGGTTAACGTTTGGGAGGGAGACAGAAATTGCGTGTCAAAACATAAACGAATACATGGGGGTTGTATATTGAGTCTATTCAAAAAGGCAGGACATCTGGCAGTGAGAGCTTACAAGCCATAGGTGAGTTAAGGGATTATTTAGTTGGCAATTGGTTGAAAGAGTTGAGCTCTGTCTAAAAACTTGGAGTCAGTCGAAAGGAATGCTTCAGTTAAGACAAGGGGGTCTGTTTTCTGTTACATGATGCCATACCAGAGTCTGGTTGCAAAAGTAAGCCACAATATACTGGGTCAAAAAAACTTGTTTAATATAATTTTATGTCTTGTAGATTTGACTCCCTGTGGGCCCCTTAAAAAGAAATCTGAGAAAGTAAAAATGTCAGAGTTCAGTCCTTACCTGTTTTTTTCCACTAGACTGCAAAGTTCTTACTGAAAAAGGCCTTCCCTACTCTTGACTCTTGGACTTCCAAGGGTCCGGAATAAGGCCAATCAAGCCACAATATCTGAAAGAACATGCGATGGGAAGTCAGATCTGAGATTTACGCTCTACCCTGCTAACAATTTGCACCTCATCTGGAGAAGTTCCAGCCCACCTGGATTGTAGCTTCTTCGTTTTTAAAATCTGTTTACAGTCAAGGACTGGGATAAACTAGATGTCCTTTAAGGCCACTTCAAACTTTAACATGTGAAACACAGAACTGATGTCTGCAACATGGAATAGTAATAGCTGAAGAGAAAAATGCTTACTATCAAAATATTATTGTTGTCTGACACTAAAATACATATTTTGTGTATGAGACAGGGTCTTGCTCTGTTGCCCAGGCTAGAGTGCAGTGGCACGATCTCTGCTCACTGCAGCCTCAACCTTCCAGGCTCAAGTGATCCTCCTGCCTCAGCTTCCTGAAGAGCTGAGACTACAGGAATGCACCACCATGTCTGGCTAATTTTTGTATTTTTTGTAGAGACAGTGCTTTGCCATATTGCCTAGACCGATCTCAAACTCCTGGGCTCAAGCAATCTGCCTGCCTTGGCCTTCCAAATTGCCAGGATTACAGGTGTGTGCCACTGTGCCCTGCCTCTAAAATACACATTTTAGTCAGTAAAAGTTAGTTACATGTAACTATTCTTATTTGTATGTGAATAACTCTTAAATTCCCATCAGCAACATAGTTAGAAATTATTCCTTAGAGTAGGATATTTTACAGATGGCTTTGTGGCAGGCCAATTCTCCCCGACAATCACACAGACAGGCCTGCATGACAGTCACACAGACAGGCCTACATAGCACTCCAGTTACACAGACAAATTTCCATAGCACTGTCTTACCACTGAGCAAATAGTCAAACCTAGGGAAATCAATGCCCAGACATCAAAACTAGAAATGAAACATACGGTCAGTAGGAACCTTGCATGGGCTTCTCCCTAACCTGGAGCAAGCCAAAATAATAGAGACAGTCTCACATTCCTACTGCCAGAACCCATCTCGCACTGACAAAATCTGAGACAAGTAAGGTAACAGAGGCAGCTGTTTGAATAGATTCATTGGAGAGTCTAAGGCAGCTCTCCGGACCAAGCAGTAAAGGAGATAGGATAGAAATAATCACTCTGGTACCGCAGTAGACAGGCCTTGAAGGTACTGGGGCCCTTTTAATTGGACTTAGCAAGCAATTTTTGCCTCTGACCTTCTAGTTGAAACAAAATCAGTTACCAATAGACTTAGGCGAATACTATACTGCACATAGACACATAACCCCAACCTATACAAGCACTAAGAAAATTGTAACACTTTGAGTTGGTGGAATTACCTCCGGCCTTCTCCATGTATCTGGTTACAGCGATAAATTCCCTTCTTTCCAAGTTTGTCTGCTTCTCATTGGGCCGGAGAAAACGCAGCTGGACCCGGCTTGGTTCCGGGAATAGCTTGGCAAACAAAATGTACTAATTAGCGATTGATTTTCATTATTTTGTTTTTTAAAAGGCAACTTTTCCTGACCCCGCATTCCAATTCCAGGGGTTTCTCTATACTGCCTAATTATTCTACAATCACCTAAAAGTTTTACTACTATTACTAAAACTATTACTAGTATTAATTTGTATACTAATAAAGATAATAAATTATTACATGGTGCTTCAAAGTTAATCTCTTTAACACGGAAGTTAAATAGATAAAGTAGATAATATTGCTTTCTTGATTGCAGAGCCTAAAAACCCTAAGCTAGAGAAATTAGATCACTTACCCAAGGTTGCAAAGCTAATTACTATTGGCTCCTGGGTCAAAATCCAGGGTTTTTGTGCAAGAACAGAAACATATGTTACTCCATCACTAGCAAACAGTGGCAGTTAAACGGGGTTGGACTGCCAAAGAAGAGTCACAGGACCCAAAATGGTGATGGTTCACACAAAGGATACACTATTGTAACAGCATTAATATAAGGATATACATCATGGCTAAAGCCTGACTCACAGGAAGGGGTCTGGGGAGACCAGGCACAGGCTCCTACTATCCCCACTCTGTGAAGGCTGTGACTGAACACATTTTCTCCAATTACAAATGCATGGAACAACTTGGAACCAGAAAGCCCAAAATGGAATCTCAACTGAGGATTGTTCTTTTATACATATATTTTGCTGATCAAAAACGCTTATTCCTGGCTGGGCACAGTGGCTCACACCTGTAATCCTAGCATTTTGGGAGGCCAAGGCAGGTGGATCACCTGAGGTCAGGGGTTCGAGACCAGCCTGGACAACATAGTGAAACTCTGTCTCTACCAAAAATACAAAAATTACTCAGGTCTAGTGGTGTGCACCTGTCATTCCAGCTACTCAGGAGGCTGAGTCAGGAGAATCGTTGGATGCCAGGAGGCAGAGGCTGCAGTGAGCTGAGATAGTGCCACTGCACTCCAGCCTGGGTGACAGAGTGAGACTCCATCTCAAAACAAAAACAAACAAACAAAAAAAACCCGCACATTCCTGCTATGCAACCAATCCAACAGCAGAGCCCTCCAGAAAGCTCACTAACATCGGGTGCAAATCAACAATCTTACTCTCACAAGCCAGTACAAACTGCCTCAAACTCCTCAGAGCAAAACTAGTATTCAGTAACCAGTGTAGTGCCATGCGGGAACTTTAGCAAAATGCCTCAGGCTAATTCTAGGCCTGCTGGAGTTAACCCTGAGGACACATCTTCCTCCACTGTATTTACCACCTAGAGAGCAAAGAAGTCCTGCAGTCTTTCAAAACTAAAACAATTCTGCATGCTATCCTTTCCATGATTGAAGTGTTTGGACTTGTAAAATAATTTATCCTGTTCCTACAGTGATAGGAATGCCATAAAAAGTATTATTTCAAAGTCTTTGGAGGTTTAGTACATCATCAACATTTTTACATTAATACAGAGCACTCAGGTGTTTGGACACATGGTTGCACCTGAGGATCCTGCCAATAACAGCCGCTATTCTTTAGGAGCTGGGGAGCTGTCTCGTCAATCTCATCTACCAGCTCAATAACCCCTGCTCTCCAATTTACGTTCCCCTCAGATTTTCACACTCATCTTAATCAGTTCATCTCAGCTTGTTAAGGTAAAAAGCACTGATGTATTACAAAATTCCAGTCCCCAAAACCTGGTTTTGCTGACTAAGCTGCCAACTGGCATAAGAATTCAAGCACTCATTATCAGGACAGGTTTCTTTCAATCTCCCCCAGCACTGAGCCTCACAACTGATGCTCCACAGTTGGGATAGGGCAGGATCTCAACTTCAGGACTCTGTTCGGCTTTTTTTATTTTATTTTATTTTATTTTATTTTATTTTATTTTATTTTATTTTATTATACTTTAGGGTTTTAGGGTACATGTGCACAATGTGCAGGTTTGTTACATATGTATCCATGTGCCATGTTGATTTCCTGCACCCATTAACTCGTCATTTAGCATTAGGTGTATCTCCTAATGCTGTCCCTCCCCCCTCCCCCCACCCCACAACAGTCCCCGGAGTGTGATGTTCCCCTTCCTGTGTCCATGAGTTCTCATTGTTCAATTCCCACCTATGAGTGAGAACATGCGGTGTTTGGTTTTTTGTCCTTGCGATAGTTTACTGAGAATGATGTTTTCCAGTTTCATCCATGTCCCTACAAAGGACACGAACTCATCATTTTTTATGGCTGCATAGTATTCCATGGTGTATATGTGCCACATTTTCTTAATCCAGTCTATCGTTGTTGGACATTTGGGTTGGTTCCAACTCTTTGCTATTGTGAATAGTGCTGCAATAAACATACGTGTGCATGTGTCTTTATAGCAGCATGATTTATAGTCCTTTGGGTATATACCCAGTAATGGGATGGCTGGGTCAAATGGTATTTCTAGTTCGAGATCCCTGAGGAATCGCCACACTGACTTCCACAATGGTTGAACTAGTTTACAGTCCCACCAACAGTGTAAAAGTGTTCCTATTTCTCCACATCCTCTCCAGCACCTATTGTTTCCTGATTTTTTAATGATGGCCATTCTAACTGGTGTGAGATGGTATCTCACTGTGGTTTTGATTTGCATTTCTCTGATGGCCAGTGATGATGAGCATTTCTTCATGTGTTTTTTGGCTGCATAAATGTCTTCTTTTGAGAAGTGTCTGTTCATGTCCTCTGCCCACTTTTTGATGGGGCTGTTTGTTTTTTTCTTGTAAATTTGTTTGAGTTCATTGTAGATTCTGGATATTAGCCCTTTGTCAGATGAGTAGGTTGCAAAAATTTTCTCCCATTCTGTAGGTTGCCTGTTCACTCTGATGATAGTTTCTTTTGCTGTGCAGAAGCTCTTTAGTTTAATGAGATCCCATTTGTCGATTTTGGCTTTTGTTGCCATTGCTTTTGGTGTTTTAGACATGAAGTCCTTGCCCACGCCTATGTCCTGAATGGTATTGCCTAGGTTTTCTTGTAGGATTTTAATGGTTTTAGGTCTAACATATAAGTCTTTAATCCATCTTGAATTAATTTTTGTATAAGGTGTAAGGAAGGGATCCAGTTTCAGCTTTCTACATATGGCTAGCCAGTTTTCCCAGCACCATTTATTAAATAGGGAATCCTTTCCCCATTTCTTGTTTTTGTCAGGTTTGTCAAAGATCAGATAGTTGTAGCTATGCGGCGTCATTTCTGAGGGCTCTGTTCTGTTCCATTGTCTCAGCCCAAAATCTCCTTAAGCTGATTAGCAACTTCAGCAAAGTCTCAGGATGCAAAATTAATGTACAAAAATCACAAGCATTCTTGTACACCAATAACAGACAAACAGAGAGCCAAATCATGAGTGAACTCCCATTCACAATTGCTTCAAAGAGAATAAAATACCTAGGAATCCAACTTACAAGGGATGTGAAGGACCTCTTCAAGGAGAACTACAAACCACTGCTCAATGAAATAAAAGAGGATACAAACAAATGGAAGAACATTCCATGCTCATGGGTTGGAAGAATCAATATCGTGAAAATGGCCATACTGCCCAAGGTCATTTATAGATTCAATGCCATCCCCATCAAGCTACCAATGACTTTCTTCACAGAATTGGAAAAAACTACTTTAAAGTTCATATGGAACCAAAAAAGAGCCCGCATCGCCAAGTCAATCCTAAGCCAAAAGAACAAAGCTGGAGGCATCACGCTACCTGACTTTAAACTATACTACAAGGCTACAGTAACCAAAACAGCATGGTACTGTTCGGCTTTAAGGATCATACACTTCTTTAAAGACTGATGCCACCATCAAGCTTAAGTAATACCTACAATTGCCACTAGGTAGAACCAGTGAGCCAAAGGTACATGCAGGGATTAAAACAAAAACAAAACAAAAATCCAGAAAAGAAAGAAAGAAGGAGGGATATCGATTGAATATTTACTAATATTGGTTGAATATTTACTTATTTTTCACTTAGCGCTATATGTGATGATCATCAGCCTAGTAGGGGAGGGAGACATGTGCCCTCTGATTTCACCTCATGATACATCCACAGGTATCCTCCCAGTTTAGCTTTGCAACATCTCAATATCCCTGAAGGGGAAAAATATGAAATCATCAGACAAATGATAGGACGTTGAAAATGAAAGCAGATGAAATAATCAACATACATTTCTTAAATGCAAGTCACTGTTCTATTTGTTCTGCTAGTGTATAAATTTTTTGTGCCTCATTTGAACTCTATCATATTCATTTAAGTCAGGCTTGAAAGTTAGGTATTATTTATCGCTCCTTTCCTTGTACCATAAAGGAGGCTGAAGCTCAGAGTGATTAAGTTCCCTACCATCATAGCACTAGCAGATGCCAAGCAAGTCCAGATATGCCTGACTTCAAAGTCTTTTCTTCAAGTTAAACCGCAAAACATCTCCTCAAATGACCGACTTTATGTAAAGCTTTCCAGGGAGCCAAGGGAAAAAAAAGCGACTTTATTTCTGGAGACATGCCTCAGCTCATATTTCATTCAAACTTCTCTTTTGACAGACAGGAATTGAGCCACTTGGCCATGGCCACCCAGCAATTCAGACACAGCACTAAGGCTAGAATCCAGTTCTCCAGATGTGGTAAAGAGGAGAGGCAGGAATTAAAGATGAAAGAAGAAAAGGTGAGGTGGCACTTCTAGGCTGAAACAGTAGCTCCACATTCACACCAGCATAATAATCACTGGTTATCTTTATCTAGTTCTTCCAAGGGTCTGGCACTTTGCTAAGCCCTTCACAACCACCCTACTATTGTTGGATGCCTGATAGCATCATTTTTCTCTTTTTCCTAGAACAATATGCATATTTTCCTTTGGGGAATTGCCTCTTTTATATCCTTTGCAAGGTGGTTGACATGAATTTGATTCCACACTCCCATCTAGGAGTTAGCCTTAAGTCTAATATTTGATCTCTTTGGCCCGATGGTTGTTCAGAGTTGTGTTTGTGAACTAATGCAGGACTTGAGACATAAGGAGACTTTTGCTGAAGACTTCTCAGAAATGATTTTTCCTTCTCCCATGGGAACTACCAGAAGAGAAATTCCCCTCTTTTACATGGTGCAATGTGAGGACGTCAGGTCTGGAATCATTGATGTTGCCTTGCAGCAAGGCTGCCTGAGCACATAGCTAATAGCAGAAGGAAAGTATAGTGAAGAGAATTGCATAGTAATGACGTAAGAGACCTTAGGGCATTGTGAGCATCTGAATCAAACCACACCTGAAGTCAGGCCCACTTCAGGACTTCACAAATATAGTTCCTTTAAGCTGGCTTGGGTTAAACTTTCTGTTGCTCACAACCAAAGGCATCTTAACTGACACATATAATTGCTAGCATTATCACTGTTTTGTGGATAAGAAAATTGCCCAAGGTCATGCCATTTGTAAGAGTAAAATTTGAAGGCTGGGCGCAGTGGCTCACGCTTGTAATCCCAGCACTTTGGGAGGCCGAGGCGGGCGGATAACGAGGTCAGGAGATCGAGACCACGGTGAAACCCCCTCTCTACTAGGGCGTGATGGCGGGCGCCTGTAGTCCCAGCTACTCGGAGAGGCTGAGGCAGGAGAATGGCATAAACCCGGGAGGCGGAGCTTGCAGTGAGCCGAGATTAAAAAAAGAGTAAAATTTGACCCAGAATGGTCTGGCCCCAAAACCTTAACCATTAACCACAAATTACTGCCTTCATATATCAATATCCCTAAAAGAGGAAACTGTATCTTTCCCTCTGGCATTAGCAAGGGAGCTGCTGCTTAGTCCTTTCCCTTAACCCTCAGGCTTTCTAGGGAACCTCTTTTAAATAACTTCACCTAATCACACACATCCGCAGGACTAAAATGCTGCTAGATTAATGATTGAGGCTCATGGGAACAAATAGAATTGTTCCATGTGATTCCCAGGCCAAGAATTGATTATGTGTCTCCACGTGATCTCTCTGTGCTCAGAAGCAATCATTCCTGAAGCTCCGGTGACATCACAGAAAAATGTGTCTAGTCACTGACATTGCTGGGCAAAACAGAGTCAAAGCAAACATTGCGACAATGTGGCTTCATAAACACATTGCTGGTAGCACACTTGCCAAGAAGATGACAGCCAGATCACAAACAAACCCACTGCATCATCCAAAGCACCTCCAGGATATCATTTTGAACTGCTCAGTCTCCACTCTCAGAATGAGTCTGGGAAAAGGCTCTTAAATGTCCCCCAACCCCCACCATGCTCAAATTGCCCATTGCCCACTTTCACTTAGCCAAGCTACAAAATCACCCTCTTCTAAGGTGGATCTGTAGGGTTTATTTCATGATTTAAAAAAAAAAAAAAGCTCAGATGGGGGAAAGCTCATCAAAATATTTTCCAGTGATATCCATCAGAAAGACTTTCTGAAAATAATTGCTCACAAAGTAAGATGACAATAAGAGGTCACCTATGTCTCTTGGCAGCTAAACTCTTCAGTCTTTGTGATAGAAATAGTCTGCCTCACTCCTTCCAGCTTGTTATTCAAACAATGATTTTTCATTATCACCCTGACCTTTTCTTTCTTTTTGCAAGCACACCTCCTCCTCCATGGCCCCCTCCCTGTATGTGGCCTCGGTAGTTAGTGGAATTTGAAAGGTATACCCCAACAGCTGGGCTTTTGATGTGGGTTTTGCAACGTGGTTTTCTTATTGCCTCTTCAAAACAATCTCAACTATTTTTTTCAATCATTCTATTTGGTCTTCCATTTGTACTTTAGAATAGGCCTTCCCAGAGAGCAGCACAACAAGATGAATCTCCTCTGCATGTTTCCATCACATGACAGAGAGTCACAGGGAGGGAGAGGAGGAGGCGAGGATAGGAAACCTTGCCTATGCACAAGTGGAGGAAGATGAAAGACAGGACTCTAAATGACACCACCCCAGCCTATGCCAAGAGGGAGAGAAACAATGCTTTGAGTGGGCGGCAGTGATTACATATGGTTCTGGGGAGTAAGTCCAAAAGTCTGCAAATAAGTAACTTTATCTTCACATACACTGGGCGATACTCTGAACAATGATTATTAAAGTATGTTAAGAAGCTCAGCTCTGGAATTATGGGCAAGTCAGTTGACCTGAACAATAGCTTTTGTGACAAACACTGGAATAGACTGTCTGCTGGATTACCTTCCAGACTGTCTTGACCTCCCTCCATTGGCTCACTCTGATGAAGTAGAAACTGGTTTGTTTTAGACATGCTGCTCAGGCATCTCCCTAGAGGCACACGAAGGAGTCCATCAGGAGAGGTCACTGCTGCAGAGCCTCTAGGCCCCTAGATAAGCACTAAAGGGGTGGTACTGTGGAGACAAACTTCAAGTGAAAGAGCAAGACTGGGGTAGATTTTTCCTAGACTCACAGTGTTAATGCTGTGTGTGGCCTTGGAAGTCATTTAGTTCGAAAACCTGTTTTCTTTTCCTGTTACTCTTAATTTTCTCCAGGCTACACACCCTCGTTCTTTTGAGCTCTCTACCTTCCTAAAGTATCAAAATCCCCTCAAGTGTCCTGATCATTCTCTACTCAACATGCCACAGCTTGTCCAGGACATTCCTACATGAGGCTCACTGAACTAGGCACGGAATTCCAAGTATAGTCTAACCAGTACAGAGAAAGGAAGATCACCTTCCATGTTCCAGTCCATAGGGCAGCCCGTTGGACCACATTTGAGTCAGAAATATACAACTGTTCTTTCTACCTTTCCTCAACAGCCTTCTCTCCGAAAGTAGGTAAAAATACTTAAACATTATAATCCACTGGACAAATATCCAGTTGTCCTTGGTTATATTTCAACTCTAGACCAACCCAATCCAGAGAAGCAAAGCAGAACTGGCAGTCAAGAGTGTATGGAGGTCATAAGAAAGACACAGAAGCCAGTTCATATGAGTTAAGACAGACTCTCATCAGTCCTGCATGGTTAAAACTTGTTCCTATTACATAGTTGATAAATAAAGTAATTTCTCAAAGAAACCTTGAACATTATGAAAAAAGAAGCAACTAGGAGTCAACTGATTAACTTCTGAGAAGTTATTAAATATGAACAGATACCCACAGTACCACTAGGCAGTGTACACAGAAGGATGAAAGATGATGTTGGTTGACTTCTCCATCTCTTGCAGCCTGTTTACAGCTGTTAATTCTGTAATTCATGCTTCGAAATACTCTAAACTTTGAAGTGATACTATGCTATTTAACCTATGAAATAACAAAATGTTAGCAGAGTAATGTAGATTGACTAATTCTTAAGGTAAATAGTCTGTCCTGAAAAGCATAATAGTGTGTCATTCAGGTGATTGGGAGAAAGGAATTATCATCATTCTCAAATAGATTATTTTTCCAGGATTTAGGCCTCTTTCCTTTAAATGACAATGATCCCAGGAAAACCAAGAAAGTGGTTAGTGCCTCAGTTAAACGCTGTATAGCCAGTTTTGAAATTACTTAAATATCAGTGAAAATGCATATGTGAAGAATTTTCTTCAAAAACAAATCAGGCTTCAAAATCACTAGTATCGTCTTTTTAAATTGTATTTTATTTATTACCAGAGGGAGATTGATAGTTTACTTCACTCTCAGAATTTTGCACCTTCAAATAGTGTCATTCTCGTCTAATTTTGTTTTACTTTCACATTTACATTAAAGGAATCTTTGTTTCTGATCTCGAGATGTGGAATGAGGCTAGAGAGATGGCCAGATTGTCAGAGATCCTCTTAGTGTTGTTTGGTATCACTGGGGAATTAATAGAAATATTGTAGACTAAAGAGAGCTTAGAAAAGTGCTCTAGATAACTTCTACAGTGAGTATGGCTATTTTGGATACTTAAGCTTCATGAAGTACCTTCAGAAAAAGGAAAAAAATGAATTTTAAAGGAGGCTTAAGAAGACAAATCCCAATGCTAAAAGAAAAGGCAATATAATTAAGACTATACTTTCAAAAGCTAATGTAAATTATTTGGGGGTTGGTTTTATAGCTCTTTCTCTCTAGAGAATAATATAAAGGTATTTCAATATATAGATTTCTGCTTCTCCTAGCTATCATCCAAGAATGACTGGCAGATTCCAATGGATAAAAATCTCCCCTAAACAAATCTACATACTCAGGATCAGCAGGAGAGCTTGATTCTGTCCCTTCTTTTCTTAAAAGCTGAGGAGGAAAACAAGAGGCCCATGCACATTAAGTCAGTGTGCAAGCTACCATTTTGTCTTGTTAATCATTGGCTAAAATGAATAAAACACTTAACCTATTATTTGGCCAAATTTCAAAATCCTTGAACTATAGTGCAGTGTTGATATCTGTGAGTGAAAAAGCAGATTTTCTTTCCTGCCTAATGCAGAATGTGGAAATTAGATACACTTTACCTTAGCAAGAGTCAGCCAAGTTTTTACCTCTTAGCAAGATCAGTGGTTCTCTATGAGCACTGGAACCACTTGGAAAGCTCATGAAAATGCACAATACTGGGTCCCACAGGGATTTTGATTCAGTGTATTAGGAGGCAGGTCTAGGAAACTACATTAGAAACAAACACCACAGGCGTTCTTCAGTCCACACTTTGAGATACCCTTTTATAGAAACTTTATCACCCCATAGGTATACACGAAGCAGCTACAAATGATCCATGTGAATGATGAAATGATAGTACATTTTTGGCACAAATAAGGATTTCTTTTATTTTTCTTCTCCTCCATCCCTTTGTCTCACTATTACTTTTTCTGTCTTCTCACCACCCTTTCTGTCTTCCTCCTTTTACACTGTTTCTTTCTCCTCTGTCTTTGCACTGTCAGCTATGAATCATAAAAAAGGAAAATGAAGCAGGAGAAAAGGCTCACTGGTCTGGACTTTCTGAGTATCAGACAGTCATTCATTGATGTCCTTAAATTTAAGAAATTTCCATGAATCAGGTGCTGATGATATAATGACCTTAATATACAAATACATGATTTTTTTATTGCTAAAATTGTTGAAATCTTCACAAAGCAAAAGATTGGAGAGATAAAAGAAAAGGAAATTCTATGTAATCAATTTTATGTATTACTTGTTAGCATCTCAGAGAAAGACTTATTGAAAGAACTGAAGCTAGAGAATAAGACTATCAAGAACAAATTCATTCACTCATTCTTTCATGTATTCAAACATCAGCAATTATATTTCTATCTTCTTTGCCAAGGCATGAGAGAAAAGTGAAATAAGACATATTTTTCATTATTGTTAAAGAGTTATTCAATAAATAATTAAAAATCAAGATAACAAAGAAAAGCAAATGGAAGACTGAAAATGTTTTTACAATATAATGTTAACTTTGTTTCTTGTTATCTAAAACTGAAGGATCTCTGTCATAATTCACAATTATATCTTTACTTAAGTCACTCATTCAATATTGGGTTGACTCTTATCAAGCTCCTGACAAAATTAAGTGAAGATGGGTTATCTTAACCACTTTCATTTCTCAGAGTTATTACTTATCAACTGATGTCCATATATCCCAAGGATCCCATGGATAAAATACAAGGGGTTCATGAACTCAGATGGAAAAAAAATACACCTTTATTTTTGCTTACTTCTAACTAGTATTTTACATTCTCTTCTTTCATGAATGTACGAAATAACCCAAAGTAGTATTAGCAGTATATATGACTGATAATGGAAACCACAGATATTTTTCTTATCACATTAAAGTTATACAAATTTGTTGAGATAGCACTTACATTTATCACTATTTTCAACTGTGGTAGTTTATGCAGAAGCTGATAGATCTTGTTATTTAATGTGTTAATATATATTAATATATCACAATTTTTCAAATAGTTCAATAACTGTATTTCAATATGATTAATTTCCTTGTAATCGTATATACTTTGTTGTATGCGTGTAAAATAGTATTTTAAAAGAGGTCCATAGCATAAGAAAGTTAACTCTAGTAATAAATTCTTAATTCCAACAAAATTCTAATACCATGTCAAATTAGATAATCTTTAAACAAAATAATATTAGCTTAGCTCCCCATATGAATTCCTTCAATGAGCACAACTTAATATTATGCCCTTGAATTTTGAGTGATTGTAAGAGGCATCTACCAGTAGAACATCTGCACAAGCATTGCCAAATTCTGTATTTATTATCCATTATAAGGAAATACACTAAGTTAGTTTCTGTCAGAAATGAATTTTTGTAGTTCTGTTTAACCAAACCACAGGAACTGTCTCTTTTTTGTTTGCCTTTTAGTTGTTGTCATTGTTTTGCTAAAGACTGCCCAGAAAGTCAGGGCCAAATGTAGTACCTGATGATAATGAAAACATCATCTCAGTTTTGCTGTAAAGTTGCCTCCTTTCCCTTAAAATAGTTACTGTTATACTGTTTTACCTGTCCTGCATTATACTTTAAAAAAAATTATAGCTTGACACAAGATGTTTTTTGAAGTAGGAAGCGTGAGAAATACGAACAAATTATTCTTAATGGCTTTGCAGAACATATTATAAAGCCCTTCTATTGACATATTGTATGAGCTCTTTCCCATCCTGGGAAAGGAAAATCAAAGGGTCTGCATTTCCTCCCAACCCCCATCTAAGTTCTAAAAGCTTTCCAAGTCATCAGTGTTCATGAGCACTACAACCCTCATCAACTGCTAGAAATGGAGGGGCGTCTGCACCTAGATATTTGTTGTAGAAGCCCAGGCAGGCCATGCCCACAACAAGAAGATTCCACCAGGCCTGGTAGAAATAATCTGCCCCCATGACAGTCCAGTGATTCAGTTCTCCCAAGCATTAATTAGCAGTTATGCAAATATTCGTGAACAGCAGAAGGACTTGGGCTTTTAAGGAGTTACTCACAAAACCAGCATCTGATTTTTTAAATCAATGTAATTGCCACGCACTTCCTACTCTCTTCCTCCCTTTCCCATCCTCACTCTCATTCCCCTACAACCCAGATTCACTCATCTAAGGGAACTTCCAGAGGCTTCCTGAAGATTTCCCAGGAAAAACAAAGGAATAAAGGTTCCAAAAGAGAAGTGGCAACCCATTTGAATCATTTCAAATCAAGAATGAGACTTCTTGAGACTTCACCCTGAGCAAAGCACCCAATGTGCCCACCTACCAAGTGTCGATTTTGGCCTGACTCACTGGTATTGAGAGGAAGCAATGAGTTTTCATGTGAATTCATGATCAGGAATAAGGAGAGCTGAGTGATGTAACTTTGCTCTGCCCTTGACCTATTGGAAGATCCAAGCATATTTTACCCATCAGTTTTTCAATGGGTGCTAAATGACTAGCCTTCCTTACAAATTATTCTGATCTCTCGGGAAGAAAAATTATAACCAAAACCCACACAAGGCTCAACTTACGGTACCAAAGGGTAGAATATATTTTCTGCTTAGGAAGTAGTAGTCATGGAAAAAGAAAAAGATAAAGAAAGATGAAAAATAAGAAAGACAGAAAGGAAAACAGGAAGAAAGGATGGAGGGAAAGAAGGATGGAAGGAAGGAGGGAAGGAAGGAAAGAAGGAAGGAAGGAAGGGCAAAACAATCCTGAGGCTGAGGCCTAATTTCACAATTTACCTTGTGTATTTTTCTTGTATTTGTCTGTTTATCATAATGATGACTTAAGTTTAACCTTAGAGTCGTAATTTCTCAATACAAATTCCATCCTTGAATAATTGATCAATGCCTCTCAGGAAGTCAGGAGGCTAAAAAGAGCATTAAATCATTCAACAGAGAGATCATAAATAACCACCATGTGTGAAGCCCTAGAATAAAGAATCAGGAATATTTTACTGAATAAAACAAGCCCTAAAATTAAAAATCAGTTGTATTTCAATGAATAAAAGTATATTCTACTTACTAAGGTAAGTATTAATTTCTGTAATAAATTTTCTGTAATAAACTTTAAGGACTGCATGCAAGACTCTATCCTACATCAATTGAATGCAAATCAATCACTTTAAGCTAAGCCCTCGCTCATGGAAATGTTTTGGTCATTTTTCATAAGGTTAAATATGCATCTACCCCATGAGTCAGCAATTCCACTTCTAGGTAAATGCCCCCCAAAAATGAATAACATACCCATAAAATACTTGTTGTACAAGAATATTCATAACAAATTTATCCATAAAAGACAAAAACTGGAAATGACCCAGATGTCATCAACAGAGAACGCAGAAACAATTTTTAGTGTATTCTTACAATGGAAAACTATTCAGCAATAAAAATAAATCAAATTCTGATACATACAACAACGTGAGTGAATCTTAAAGACATTACAACATAATGAAAGTAAGAAGCCAAGAATAGGAAAAACTGAGGTATAGTGACATAAGTCCAAAAATGGTTATCTTTGGTGAGGGATTAACTGGAGAAGGGCATGAAGGAAATTTCAAGGATGTTGGGAAAAGTCTGCATCTTATTATGAATGGTGGTTACTGAAAATTTTAAATATTCTTTCTTTGTTTTATGTAAATTATATCATAACTTTTAAAATAAACCTATATATAGTTGTTTCTTCTAGTTCACCTGCTCACCTTAAAAAAAAAAGGAATGAAAACAGAGAAAAAAAGAGAAGAATAAAAGACAGGCATAGTCTTTGTAGTCCAATAAGGAGAGACAGACAACTCACAAGGAAATAAGCACACTGCTAATCAAAAATTATGGATAAATGCATGAGGTAATTGAAAAGAGTGTAGTAATACAGAATAGTGGAGAGGGCTCTTGTTAGCGTGACTGCGGAAGGCCTTTCTGAGATTACCCGAGAGCAAACAAGCCACATATGGAGTTTACGAGTAAAGAGAAGCATTTCAAGAAGAAGAAATAGCATGTGCAAAGACTCTGGGATTAGAGTGTGATGGTTCCCGGAGTCGAAGGGGCCAGTGCAGCTGGAGCATAATGGTTGATGAGGAAAGTGGGATGAGATGAGGCTGGGGAGGTAGAAAGGGGCCAGACCACACAGGCCCGACAGGCTATGGTCAAGAGTTTAGATGTTATCCTTAGAGTAACAGTAAGTTATGAAGGGGTTAATGCTGGGGAGTTGTACAATCTAGTTTATGTTTTCTAAATCATTACTGTGGCTGCTGGCATGAAAATGAACAAGAGGAGCCCACGTGCTTTGTAAATCAGGTTCTGTCATGAAAGTTATTAACCTCTTTGAGATGGGATTTAGTTTTTCGGTTGTATAAAGCAATTTTACTCTATCATTTTGATCTTAAAGGTTTGAGTGGGATGTGTAAAAGAAGGATAGTCCTCTACTAATTGAAATTCCTTAGCTTTTTTCTGATCATTTTATTTTATTCTTCAACCTGAAGAGAAAATTACTCAAATACTCTTGACATCAGAATGGAGCTTGTTTATTAATAAAATGCAGTCCCTACTATTGAGACTGAAGCTTCTGGAGGGACATAGAGAAAGGATAAAGAAGAAGTTGCCCCCAACCAGCCAGTCCCACCCACTGAGTCATTCCAGAATCAATTGGTGTTAAGTATGGGGAGAAGGTTAAGTACGGACTTCAAAGCTAGATTATCTTCTTCAGTATTCTGCAAGTATCTTAAAAACAAATGCATAGGTTAGCAAAAAAGAGAAAAGCAATTTTCTCATCTCTTCTCCCCCACACCTCATCTCCCAGCCTCATAAAGAGTAGACAGCTCAGCCTGCAAAGCGAACATGGAAACCCATCAAATCTACAGCTGAGGAGTCCCCAGAGAGAGACACAATTTCATGCATCAAAGGCTGCAAACATCCTCAAGTTGTCTGATTATGCACTACTTGGAACAATGAATAATATTCCACCCCCATGGGGTTGCCTGATTAAACAAAAAGTAAAAGTTGACAAACAGTGTGGGGAAACAGTGACAAACTCAGACACCTTATATCTGCAGTGGAAATCAATGCTCAGCAAATGTGAGGTAAGGAAATCCCACACCATGGGAGAGATCAAAAGAAAATGCTCTAGCTGTTTGGCTTGTTTTCAGCCTGTCAACTGAAGCAGGTGTCTTCTCACTCAGAAATAGGCAGAGCAGGGAGTACCCAAGTGACCTCCACCTCCCACATCCCACTTGGAAACAAAACTTTTACTTGAGAACAGATTTCCCCAGTATCTTTAGATCACTAAGTTGTTTTAAGAACAATAAAATAAAAGGTTAGAAAGAACAGCAATGCAGTCTCATCAAGTTATAAGCAAAAAAAAAGAAAGACCATCAGAGAGAATGAGCTGTATGTACCTACAGACCTCACTTCCACGCCCCCGGCCAGGAAAACATTCTTCTCAGAAGCCACCAACCAAGGGTCTTCATTTACTTGAATCTGTCAATGTCCAAGGATTCTTCATTCACCAGGAATTAAGCCCTAGCCACAGTACTTGCCATGCTTTTACCACTAAAGTCAATTCATGCTTTCTTTATGGTTGAGATCTGTTCTCTCTCTCTCTCTGCTCCTCATACGTAATTTTTTAAAATTTAAATGTTTTGTCAAAGCAGAGTCTGAAGGTTAACTATTGATTCCCACAGAATTTAGAAAATAGAAAAAGAGAACCCTGGCTCTTCTTAATTAGAGCATGAGGTTTTAACTCAGTATACATAAATTCAGGCCCATTATCTAAAAGAGAAAATATATGTTAAATACTGCTTGTTTATATTCAGAATCTAAACATCTCCATAGGATTCCAAAATGAAAATTTGGTGGGATTTTTGAAGTCACTAAGAAAGCCAAACATTCAGGAAGCCTTCATGTCTTTTCAGAAAAGGCAAAATAGGTCCACTTCTAGCTCTCCTAGAAAAAAGGGTTTGCTTGCAAGTGTTTCAATTTGAATCCTTGGAAAATGAAGACAATCTGAGGGGCAGTTTTGCTGTCATCCTCATTTTCTTTCACTGCCTTTTGTTCTTTTGCCAGAGAAGCCCGCACTGAACTGAGAATGTGATGGTCAATACTTTATTTAAGAGATCTTCAATAAAGCATACTACCTAAGTGCTAGTTTTCGTGGAATCTTTGGGGTCTTGGAAACTACTGCTGAATTAGCAGCACCAGCCAGCAGGATGTGCCGTGGCCAACCCATGGGGTCTTGTCACTTAGGAGCCCTAAGCCTGGCTCCTTCTGAGGTATCCATGGCCACAGTCACTTCCCACTTACCCTTGCTGAGAAGCAAGGCAGACTCTGTGCAAGTATTCTGATTACCACACAGAGAAATTGACCCCAGAAGAAGCCAGCATGGTAGAAAGCAGAATGCTATAACACTTTGGGGTGCTAAATCAACACTTTGAAACCTGCCCTACCTCTGAACTTTCTGACACATGAAAGAATTGCAAACCTTATGTTAAAGGCACATTTGAGTCTGAGAATTCTGCTACTTGCTGGCAAAATCACCCTGATCCAGGGGGTCAGCATTAGTCAGAGAATGTTTTTTGGGTGCTTTTATGTGCCAGGCACAACACTGGACACTAGGTACACAGCAGTGAATAGAAGGGAATTCTCCCTTATGGTCAAGTGGAGAAGACACACATTAAATACATAAATATACATAATGAAATTTCTAATGTGCAAAAGTACTACAAAGAAGAATACTGGGGCCTCTGGACATGTACAGCTAGGGGAACTTACAGGGTCTGGTGGAGCCAGAGAAGGCCTTCTTGAAGAAATTCATATTTAATTTGAGCCTGGAACAATAAGTGGGAGTTATTTAAACAAAGAGTGTGTGACTTGGGGGGGAGGAGGGTCAGGTAAAAGGACAGCACATGAAGGGACATTTCAGCACATGAACTTTAATTGGCCCTAGTATTCAGGTCCACACAGAAGATGGCAGGAACAGAAAGTGGGAGGCTTCAACTGAGGCTGGAGGGGTAAGAGTCAGTGTAGTGGCACAAGTAGCCAGAGGTCACATCAGTAGGTGAGCCAAGTTAAGAAATTGGGGCTAACCTCAATAAGAAGCCCTGGAAGAGTTTTAAGCAAAGAAGTGAACAGCAGAACCAGATGTGTGATGTGTGATCTTAAAAGAATACTCCAATAGCAAAGTGAAGAATGGATTCCTGGAGGTCAAGAGTAGGGCCAGAAGAGCAGGAAACCAAGTGAAAGGACAAAGATGGGAAAGAATCTTAGGGGATGGAAAGCACGGGGGTGGTAGACTTGATAATCGGTTGGACAAAGGAGTAAATGGGAGAGAGTAATCAGAAGTGATCCCTGATCCCTGGCCTCATGTGTGGAGAACAGTGCCATTTACTGAGATTCAGAGCAGGGAAGTTGGGTGGGGCAGGTGGTAGGGAGGAGCAGGAGGGCCATAATTTAGTTTAAGGAATGTTCATTTTCAGGTACATATGAAACAGCTAAGTTTGCTCTCTGTCTCTCTCGAGAAATATGTTGATCAAATATTTAAAAGCAGGCTCAGACATCTGGGGACCTTATTTTCAACACTGAATTTGGTACTTAGTTATACACACAACAAAGCCTCCATGACAAATACACACACCTGGCCCTTGTGTTTTTCTAGCTGGAGTAACTACCCAACATTCCCATTTAAGGTAGGGGCCCGCAGTATGTTGCACTTTCCTTCTCTTTCCAGCAGATCAATAAAAGAACGATAATATACAGCACTTTGTACTTCTGAGATGACCAGAGATGATCTTCAATGAGATTAAAAAAAAAAAAACCTTAAAAAAGGGTTCTATCCCATTGTCTAAGCTCTTCCATGCTCAATACAGGCTATTTGTCTTCATGAAAGTCACACCACCTGGACCATCATTGTTCTATTCCAAAGGGACATCACAGCCCATGTCAGCAATGACCTTTTATTGGCCCTAGTATTTGGATCCACACAGAGGAGAACAAAACAGCCTCAGAGAATAACGCAGATGCTTCACATTTGGATTAATGAGTATTCAATGGCATGATTAAATAAGATGTCTATATGCTCAGCTAGGGAAACCCTATTTCATTTATATTCACTATTATCTATATTTAATAACTACTTACCACTATATATAAGCAAGTAAATGTGTTGCTATATAGAAGCAAGCAAACGTAATAACTATTGACCACTACATACAAACAAGCAAATGACTTGAATTGTATTTTTCTTGAAAAGAAATAGAGTTTAAACAACCATCAACCATATTAAAGTATTACAAGCTTCCTGGGAGTGTCTTTTATCTACAGCACACATTGTTTGGACTCTAACTGGGTTTTTAATTGGGAATCTAATGGGTTTATCATGTACAACATGATAATTTGACATATGTACACATTGTGGTGTGGCTAAATGAAAACCTCTCTCTCTGTCCGATGGCTATAACTATAGTGTTATAAGATGGAGTGGGCTTGTCTATTTGGTTGATTTCTCCAGTGCTCCTCCCTGCTTTCATTTTCCTGTATAATCTCTTGCAATTATAGTAAAATTGTAGCAGAACATGTCAAAATGAATCATCTATCCCCCCAAATGTCTACTTACCAAAACTAAATAAGGCTTACCTACTTGTAGCCCTTGTTCGTTATGAAAATTATTGAAACCTCAAGCAACTAAAGCCTACCTTCAGACAAGACCACAGCATGCTGCCAGGAAATGTCTTTCACAAGAGGGGGCTCATAGGAAAGCAGTTTTCTCTTCTTTTGTTCTAGGAGGAAAGAGACATTTGGCTATGTAGAAGGAGGGCTCAGAAAGGTAACTTATGAGGAGAATGAAAGGTCTGGAACTAGAGAATTGTTTTTGACAATTGGCTCATCCTAACCACAGATAAGCAGAGGCTGGTTTCTTGACATGAAGGCCTGGAAGGTAACGAGGAGGGCACTTGGAAGAGGCCAGAGTCAGGGACAGGAAGGAATCACTAAGAGAGTGCTATTGAGATGGGGAAGTGACAGTGGAAGGAGACAAAGCCAGGGCCTTCTCTTTGTGATTTTTATTCTACACATTGTTTTCATTTTCCTTTCCTTCCCTCCCCCTTCCCCCCACACCAGCTTATTCCTGCAAACCCTCTGAGGAAACAAGTATTTTGCCTATGAATTTCCTGTGTGGGTCTGAGCTGGATAATCTGGCAAGCTCCTTCAATGTTCCTTCTCTTCATACAAGGTATAAAAACTACAGAAGTTGAAAGGTGGTGTATGTATTGAATATGTCACTGATATATTAATTTATAAGGGCATTTATACATTTGACTGACCTACAAAAATTCCTTTCTTCTACATACAGGTTAACTCAATAAGACACAGCCAAAGACCAAGGAGCACTTTCTTAAAAGTCCTGGCAGACAGCAGGATGTTGATCCCTCTGACCCATCTATCCGAGTGGTGTGACACATCCTCTTCCTCTCCCTGCCCATCTCTGGGTGTGCTATCTCTATAAGTACCACCCACAGCAGAGAAGAGGTGAGGATGTCTGCCTTTAAAGAATGGACAATTTCTTAGTTTTGTTTCTTCTTAGTGACTTAAAACTAAAGGTTCATTGAGTTGGGAAGTCACAACTATTGACTAGAAGGAGACCTTAAAAGGATTTATAGCCCTCATCTGTTGTTTTTCCCACTCTTGCCCTATTCATGAAACATCTGCTCAGCACGGTGACAGAAGGAGTGAATTACTGGGCCTTGCCCACACCAAGAGCATTACTGTTTCTTGCCTTTGTTCACATCTGTCTGCTGGGTCATTCCCACTCATCTCTCAAGGGATATAGGTCCAGCTCTTGACCCACATCCTCTCTAGAAATGGTTTTACCATCTTGTTCCACAATGAATCCCCTGACTGCTGTAATTCAGATGAGAGCTGATCTGGAACTTTTACTTGACATTTGTCATGCCCAGAACTGCCATGGTTCTAATCTTTTTGTGATCATCTAAACATTTACATAGAAGTCCTGTCCTACCAACTTGACTGTAATCTCTTTGAAGAGTGAAGGTTGCAACACCCAGCCCAGGGCTGAGCATTCCGAATAAGGGCCTTAGAAAATATTTAGAAGTATTAGTTTTCTGCTAATAAATAAATTTCTAATTTCCATCCTCCACTTTATTCTTCATCTTGCCTAATTGAATTGATTTCTTTTCCACTTCTCTTTCAAATTTCTTTATGTGGTTGGCTCCTTTTCCCTGAATAACATGCTATATTTTACTATAAAAGTCTTCAAGTGAGTCTGTATCTGCTATCTCCAATTTTTCTTCTCTTATTCTTTCTTACACTCCTTCAAATCAGATGTTTGTCCTCAAAGCCACACCAAACCTGCTCTTATCAATGTCACCAATGACCTCTACTTCGTTGGCTCAATTCTCAGCATTTCTAAGCATTCGTCATACTTGACCTGTAAGAATCATTTGACATAGTAGACCATTCCCTACTCCTTCATATATTTTCTCCACTGATTTCTAGGACCCCACACTCGTTGGTTTTCCTCCTACCCTGTGGATCACTTCTTTTCCCTCTCCTTTACTGGTTTCTCCTCTTCTCTCTAATCTCTTTATCCTGGTGTATGCCAAGACTCAGTCCTTGGTCCTCTGTTTTTCTCTGTCAACATTCACTTATCCAGTCTCATGACTTTAAATAGTGTTATATTCCATGACTCTCAAATTTCTACATCCAGCCCAACCTCTGTCTTGAACTTTAGAATCATATCCAGAACTGCCTGCTTTATATTTTTGAATATAGAGTATTGAAATAAAAAGTGTTGGAAACACAAGTCCCTTTAGGGTCAACTTGTCCAAAACAGAACTTTTTCTCTTCTCTCTCACACGGGAACTCCTGATCTTCTCCGTCTTCATCTTTGTTAATTGTTACTTCATCCCTCCAGTCACTCAGGTCAAAAAGAACCTGTTTGTGTCTGAGCTGGGTATCATCACATCCACCCAGCATGCCTGACCTCTTTCTCTCTCACAACCCACATCCTATCAGTCAGTAAATCCTGTCACCTCTTGCCTTCAAAATATGTCCATGATCTGACCACTTCTCACTACCTCTGCTGCTCCTGCCCTGGCCCTGGTCACCCTCACCTATCACTTGGATTGTTGTCACAGCTCTTTCCTTGTCTCCTTGCCTTTACCTTTGCCCATCCATAGTCTATTCGCAACACAGAAGTCAGACCCTCTTAAAACATAAGGTAGATCATATCACTGCTCTAAAGAGGATCCCTACCTCACTCAGAGTAAAACCCAAAGCCCTTACAGTGCCCAGTAAGGACCTGCCTGAATAACCCTTCACCTACCTCCTTAATTCTCTGACCTCACTTCATATGACTCTCCTCATCCCCTACTCCACTCCAGACAGACTGACCTCCTTGTGCTGCCTGGAACATGCCAGCAACTCTCCTTCCTTAGGTTCGTTATACCAGCTGCTGTCTCTGCCTGGAAACACGCATGCCCCTGAAATCTACCTGAGTCATTCCCTCACCCCCTCTTAAGCCTTCACTCAAATGTCATTTTCTCAGCGAGACCTAATCTGGCCTTCCTATGTAATACTACAACCACATTCTACCTCATAGTCTTATACTTTCCCTATCTTGCTCTACTTCTCTTTTTTCTTAGCCCTATCACCTTATAACATGCAACGTGTTTATTTATTTCATTTATTATTTCCGTCTCCACCAGCAGCAATAAAAGCTTCATGAGGATAGAGGTCTATGTTTGTTCACCAATGTGTCTCAAGTCCTTAGAATGGTGCTTTCACATGTATGGAGGAATAAGTCAGTGTGTTCAGAAACCCACTCAATCCCAAAGCAATAGAGAACGGCCTGTTGCATATGCCCATAACTCGGAAAAGACAAATCCAAAATGGACTTGACTATTAATCAAAGTATAAGGTTTAGGACCCCATGTTCCCTCTGTGTTCCCATGTAAGCATCGCCTGCCATCCCCTTCATACAAGTTACTGTGCAAAAAAGGAATTTACCTTGATATGTGGATTCCACTCTAACCACAGGACTGGGAATACATGAGAGAATGATGTTATGAACTGTTATCTACTGTTCTAAGAAAGAACAGATTCTCTTCCCTCAATAATTGTTAAGCTCTGACTCTGTGCCAGGAATGGGGAACATGCTATTAACAGGCAGAAAAGGACCCTAATCTCCTGGGGATTTAATTCTAGTATAATTGCATATCCTCATCCTCAGTCTCCACCAAGGTCTGTCTTCAGATGGCCAGCTGGCAGCATGTTATTTCCCCTGGTGGGGAAAGAAGGAAAAATCCAGGCTCTACATTACTCTTATCCTTTAAAACCTTGCTACTCAAAGTGTGGTCCCCAACTAGTAGTATCAGCCTCAACTGGAACTTACTAGAAGTGCAATATCTCAGGTCCCATGCTAGGCCAACTGAACCAGAAACTGCATTTTAATAAGACCCCGAGATGATTCTTATAAACCAAAATGTTCATACATGTTGAGGTGCACTGCCTTGGAATTCTCTACTGAATGCACTCGCATAGGTATTACATCAATTATGTGATAAGAAAAATTTGAAGAGTAGAAAGGAGTGAATTAACTTCATGTTTTCCTTTTGCTAAAGGACAAAATATCAATTGATTACATGAATGATAACATGAATTGTAGTAAAAAAATTCTAGATTAATGAGTCTGATCACTTACAAATTTATAGAACACAGGCTGATCTGAAATAAACGTGATAATCATTTGCTGAGACTTTGTGCTGTCATACACATTCAAAAGGCAATATTTAAAATTATTTAAGTAAATATGTTTAAAAGGGTAGACTCTGAGGTTAGAGTTTCTGATTTCTAAGCCTGTTACTCTATTACCAGCTGTGTTTCCTGGGCTAATTTCCTTGGCCTCTCTTAAGTTTCAGTTTCTTCTTCTGTACAATAGGAATAATAATACTAGTACTTATTTCACAAGTTTATTATAAGAACTAAATGAGGCAATGTTTATAAAGAAGTAAGCATAGTGTTGGCACAATGTGGTTGTCATATAGTATACTGAATTGCATATAGTAAGAACTCAGTAAATGCTGTATTATTATTATTTCAATCAACATTCAATTTATCCAACAAATATTTTACTTATAGGATATAATAATACAGAAAAATCAGGATGGAGTATGAGGAGCCTACTTAGATAAGCAGGTCAGTCAAGTCCTCTTTGGGAAGAGGAAATTTACATGGAAACCTGGAGAATGAGAAGTAGCCAGTCACATAATGAGAGATAAAAATCAAGTGGGTGAAGAGAAGAGCAGCTCAAAACGGGTCAAAATCAGGCAGGGCATCATAGTCCAGAAGAGGGGTTTGGATCATTTTCATAATCATTGTGAAGCTACTGAATCCTTTTGGACAAAGGAGTGAGTTAAATAGTAATGTGTGTTGGGGCTCCAGTGGAGACAAGGGTCTAGAAAATGTTCCCAAGACATATGAAGATGTATCAACATACTGTCAGTTTCTAAGGAATTGTTACTCAAATAGTCTGACTTGAGGTTTCCTGCCAAAGTGGAAAATTCTCCTCCCATGTCCTCCCACCCTTCATTTTGCTACTTGGCCCCTCCTCATTTAACACTTCCAGAGCCCAGCCCACATGCCAGTTTCTTTGTGAAACTTGTCTTTGTGGAACTCTGGCTTATGTCACCTCTGTTCAGGGCTCTTTTTTGGGATCACTCAGAGCACCTGGCACATGCCTCTGGAGTAGAGCCTGTAGCTCATGCAACTGTAAATAGCTGCAATTCCTTTCTCTCTGCCATACTCATTTAAGGCTAAATATATCCTTTCCAGCTTTGTAGTCTTAGCAACTATTATAAAGTGGGGACATTGGCACATAATAAGCACTCAGTACATGTTATTTTGAATAAATGACCTAATATTTGTTTAGCATTTCTTTCTTTACTACAAAAATTGAGCCTAATTCAACTTCTGCATGTCAATGGCATACTGAGGACCCTGAAACTTGGAGTTTTCTTGAGAAAACTATCTCTTTTAGTGACAATCCCCTGGAAGATAAAGATCTCAATTTGCAATGCATCTAACAAAGTGGACATGTATTTTGCTCACTTTTTTTTTTAAACTTCAGCTAAGGATTATTACCATAGGAACCATAGAAGAATATCTATACTACCAGTGCTGTGTTCTGTTTTTCTTAGACTTTCCTTTCTGTAGCCCTCTGCGGTGCTTCTCATCTACAGAGGGGAAACCGAAGCACAGGAAGAGCCGGCCACACAATGAGTCAGTGATCAGACAAGGCTTCCTGTGAGAGGATTTCTCCGGAGGCATCTCTGAGGCAGACACACTCATCCCTGACACTACCTCACCTTCCATGCTCTCTCTCTTATGTATCCTTCCAGGTACAGCTTTAACTCTTCCCTCATCCTATCAGTCTTGGCCTGTGTTCTTGGCCACCCCAGAAAATCCAGTCACCTCACCTCCGACCCCTCATCTGGACCAAACCTCTGATGCTGTCCCCTGTCCTTATCCTCCCTCAGAACTACTCACTCTTCCTTGTCACCATTGCCTTCCTGCCACCTTCCCCCATCTGGGCACAGATACCCTTGAAGGCCCACTCTTTGAAACAAATATAGAACCTCAAGTTGACAAAGAACCCAAAGGGTCACCAAATACCACTCCGAAGGTATTTTCCAGAGTACTAGTTACTAATCTGATCAACCAATTTGTGCTAATGGGAGGTTAAAGGAAAGGAGGAAAGGCCTAAACTGGAAGGAGCCAAAATTAAGCACCCTTTCAACTTTCAGAGTGATATAACTGCTGTATCTGCTTAGTCAAGACCAGCATGCTAGCATGTTCACCCGTAGAGTTGGAATTCATCTCTACCGAAACTTTTCTTGGGCCTGAAAAGACAGGAGAGAAGAAATTCCTTTACTGATGAATCTGTAACATACATCCTTGCCAGAGAGTATTCAGGTTTAGGCAACCTAAAGCTTAAACAATTTTGGAGGCATCTTTTAGAAAAAAAGAATACAACATTACAAATTACAAATACAGAATTAGGTATCAATGTGAGCATTTATTTAGAATAAGAAGAGAAATCATAAAAAATTGCACATTTTTAAAAAGCTGATGAATACCATTTACGGTATCATCACACAATTCATGGCCTCCCAGGCCCTGAGTAGTGAGGAGCTCTGAAGTTTGTTTCACTGGCATATGAAACTCTGACATCAACTCTGGAGTTCTTTTTCTCTTTCACTTCCTGCCTATATTTTCTGAAAGGTTATCTGTCCTCACCTCCCCTGTTTTGTCACCACTGAATCACTCCCTATATGTAGTTCCAGTTCACATCACCTCAGTGAAACAATTGTCTCCAATGTTCCCAGTGGTTCCTGGTCCCCAAATCAGAGCCCTCATGCTCCTATCTCTCATTAGCCATAGGCACTCATCATCATGTTTTCCTTCCAAAATTTAATCTGCCTTGGCATGCAAGAGCCTATATTGCCACAATTTTTCTATGGCATATGTTAATCTTTCTTTTTCATTGGTTTTACATCCTCTTTCCATTCACCAATCAGGTATAATCCAAGGCTCTATCCTCAACCTTTTTTGCTCTTGTCATTCCACATGCTTCTCCATCACCTCTCAAATCTTCAAACATACAGGTAATTCCCCAATTGCCTCTCTGGCCCTGACATCTCTCCTGTGTGTCAGTCCTACCAATTTCACAGAATACCTCCCTGTGAAAGTACCCCTGGACCTCAAACTCAGTGTGCTCAGAACCAAACCAATTGCACTCACTCCTAAACTGGATATTGCTCTCACTACATACTGAAACTCACTGTTTCTAAAGTTAAACACTTCATTCTCCCCCCTAATTAGCTGCTTATCAGAAACTCCTCCTTTCTGTTAAAGGTTTGACCTAAGTGGATGATACTCAGTCATAATCTCAGCATAGGAAATGACACTGTCTTTCTTTTGTCTTTTCTGCATAAAGAAATTCACTGGGGTTTCTTCCTCATGAGAACAGGAAGTTGCTCTGAAGGGCTGGCTGAGAGGAAAAGCATTTGCAACCCACTGGGTAAGGTCTGGTTTAAATTTAATTCTGTGTCTGTCTCCAAGACAGCCCACCGGAAGACTTACTCAGCCTAATATTCAGTCAATAGAGATGATGATTGCAATGTCAGAAGGCTTCCTTGGCAGCATCCTAGAGACTCCTACTTCCTAAAGCTGGAAGGCAAAAAAAACAAAAAACAAAAAACAAACTCTGAGGATCAGTTCTAGGTCTTAATGACAGGTTAGTAGACTCCAGGGAAATTTAAATCCTCAACTCTGGCAAGCCTGCTTTGCCAGAAGAAGGATGCTAGTTGAAAAACAGTGGTACCCTGAGACTTGGAAATAGGACATTTGGGTCAATATACTCAAAAACCTTGAAACACCAGATTCATTTGACCTTTCAGGATGAGCAGAACTATCCTACTCCTCCCTATTAAAGGCTAACACTTTTTTAAGTGAAGTGTTACGTGAAGACGACACAGCAGCCACTGTCTTGAAAAACAATACTTTCAAAGGTCAGAATTTACTCCCATCTCCCTTTCTGGCCACCTGGCCAATAACTAGGCTCATTCACAACATAATATATCATAGTGGGGAAAACCAAACTCCACCACCACCACCACAACCACCCCTCAGTGAACACAATAAATCCAAACCAATCTTGCATCCTAGGGGAAATGGTAGGGGTAGTAGTCCTTATCATATTTCCACTTAATTCACCAGTCTAACCCGTAAAGAAACTCTGTGGATCCTGGAGGATGCCCATGGACTGCTGCAAACTCCATCTGTACTGGCTCTAAGTGCACTTGCTGTGACAGATGTGATGTCTTTGTTAGAATAGATTAGCACAGCCTCAGCTACATGTGCCATTGACCTAGCCAATGAGTTCCTTTACATCCTTTCAAGACCATAAAGACAATAGATCAAAAGCAGCCCACATTCATATGGAAGGGACAATAGTCTACATTTTTGGTCTTCCCCTAGGGTTATATTACCCTCTTCCTCTGGTTTAATATAGTCTGAAGGGGCTTGGACTGTCTGAACATTCGAAGGAACATAATATTAGTACATTCTATAGATAACAGCATGTTAATCAGCCAATGAGCAAGATATGGCAAATATTTTGGAGACCTTTGTAAGATGTGTGCACTCCAGAGGGTAGGAAAGTATGCTGGGAAGATTCAGGGGCCTGTCACATCAGTCAAGATTGTAGGGGTCCGGTTGACTGGGGAATAATTTACACAACTCCTTTACCAGAATCTTCCTCTCCCCTTGCCCTTTTATCCTTCCACCACAATTCATGCAGACCTGCAAACACCCGATTCTTTAGCTTATGAGTGGCACCATAAACTAGAGATCCAAAACAGAACTCATTATCTTCCCCAGAAACCTTCCTCCTCTTCTATTTTACATCTCTTGATGAACGTCTTCATCACCCACCCAACTACCCTGCCTGGAATCTGGGCATTCACTCAGGCTTTATCTCTTCCTTTGCCCCTATGTTCAGTTAGTCACTGAGTCCTAAACATTTCTCATGTCTGGTTTCTCATCTTCTCTGCTGCACTTACCCCAATTCAAGCCATAAGCATCCCTTTCCTGGACTGACACTGGAAACAAATATTATTTGAGAAGAATACCAATTTTGGAAACCTGTCGGTCTGTTGACTTGAGTTTAACTTTCATTTGGCTATTCTCCACTATGTAAACTTGGACAAGTGAATTAACCTCTTTAAGCCTCAGTTTCTTCATTTGTAAAATAAGGTTGGCATGAAGACAGAATGAAACAAATGTATAAAGTGCCTGGCAGAGGAACGAGTTTATATGTGACAGCAATGGGCAGAATTGGTAGTAGTCATAGTACAAGAGCCTTCCTTACTGATCTCACTGTCTTTAATGACAAGCCTCTGATTTATATTGCCTAAATGATTATTTCAACATGTAGATCTGGTTATGTTGCTGTGTTGCTCCCTTGCATTGATTCCTATGGACTAGCCGATAATATAAAACCTCTTTGCATGATTAACAAGGTTCTTTGTGGCCTTTCCCATCTTTTCTCTACACTCTCTGCATCCTGTACCATCACCATTACATTTTTCATTTAGACAATAAAAACTTATTTGTGCTTGTCTGAACAACTAATGCTCTGTCATGCCTCAATGTCTGCATATGCTAGTCCTTTATATAAAAATACAACTGCCATCTCTTCCTTGTCTCTTATGTCTTAACTAAAAGCTCTTTCCTCTGAGAAGCCTTCACTGAATTTTATCTAAAGCCCCCATGAACTCTATACACTCCTCTGCTCTAGCAAGATGCCATTATATTCTGACTCTATTCATACCATTCTCCCCGACTTTACTGCATCATCCTTGAGATCAGGGAGTCCATCATGTTCATATTTGCCCCCTGCCCAACCCTATACCTAGTACATACTAAAAGCTGAACAAAAGAATGAAGAAATGATGGCCACCATCTCATGCAGAATTAAATCCATGTTTAATAATATGTTAATGAGACAAATCTCAACTCACAAGTTCAAGCATGAACAAAATGCAACTTTATTTTGTTACCACTTGTGATGGTTACTACTGAGTGTCAGCTTGATTGGATTGAAGGATACAAAATATCAATCCTGGGTGTGTCTGTGAGGGTGTGGCCAAAAGAGATTAACATTTGAATCAGTGGGCTGGAGAACGCACATTCACCGTTAATCTGGTGGGCACAATCTATTCCACTTCCCGCAAATATAAAGCAGGCAGAAAAACCTGAAAAAGAGAGATGGGCCTAGCCTCCTAGCCTACATCTTTCTCCCGTGCTGGATGCTTCCTGCCCTAGAACATCGGGCTCCAAGTTCTTCAGTTTTGGGACTTGGACTTGCTTTCCTTGCAAGTATATATATATATAT